>NW_027397080.1:21476100-21564890 GCF_003265705.2 Callorhinus ursinus
GTGACGGCGCACCTGCACTAGCCCCTCGTGAACTTGGCCCCCTGTGATGGCGCACCTGCACTAGCCCCTCGTGAACTTGGCCCCCCGTGACGGCACACCTGCACTAGCCCCTCGGGAGCTTGGCAGCCCACGCTCCAGGTCTGCTCTGGACCTTTCCTACTCCAGGCCAGGGCTCCAGCCTTCACTCAAAGGTCCTGTTTTCTAAAGCCCTGAATGCTGTGAGCTATTATCACTGAGTGCTGGGCACTTAAGCCACATTATCACTAAGCCTGCGAGGCCACTCCAGCCATCTCCTCCTCCACCCCCAAGGGAAACAAAGGGCCCAGGGACATCCTGTTGGCAGAGCAGCTCTGGCCTAACTGGTGACATCTTTCTTAGCCCAGGGGGTAACCCCATGTCTGGACAGGCAGAGGAACATCATGGCCAGGGGCATGAAGTCAGCCAGGCCCCAGTTCAGATCCTGGGTCCATCACCTCCTGGTTGGGTGATTTGGGACAGTTTTCTCCCTTTGCTGTTGACTTGGAAGCGGGGCTGTCCATCCTGTAGCAGGACAGGAAATGAAATGCTACACACGGGGTGCCTGGGCCTGGGTGGCTCAGTTGGTTAAGCGTCTGCCTTCGGCTCAGGTCATGATCCCAGGGTCCTGGGATAGAGCGCCCTGTCGGGCTCCCTGCTCAGCGGGAAGCCTGCTTCTCCCTCTCCCTCTGCCTGCCGCTCCCCCTGCTTGTCCTCTCTCTCTCTCTCTCTCTCTCTCTCTCTCTCTCTCTCTGACAAATAAATAAATAAATTCTTTAAAAAAGAAAAGAAATGCTACACACAGAACACCTGGCAGAAAACAAGGGCTCTGCAAATGGTAGCTATTATATTTTTGTTACAGTTTTTTTACTAATTTTAATTATGTAGATATCATGTGCAGTCAAACATTAGCAAACACTCACTCCCTTACGCAACTCTCCGTGAGCGGCTGATACAGAATCTTTGTCTAGTTCTGTCGGCAGTCAGGACCTCTCCTCCTTCCGCTGTGTGCCTTCCTTCCTCGGCTCTAGAATCTTTGGGCCCTGAGTCTGCCTCTGACGTTATTGCCCTCAAGAACAGCTGTTCATCTCCAGCCTGAAACTGCTTGTCAGAACTCAGGTTCTCTAGATTTTAAAGCCCATTCCATCGAAAAGGGATCCTGTGGTCCAGTAAGTCTGAGAAAGGCTATGAATTTTACACTCTCCAAAAGGATCGAAGTTCGTGTTACACCATAAAGGCTCTGAAAAAGTCCTGCAGAGGAGAGACTTTTCCAGCACTTCTTGTCCTCAGTTTCTGTGGTGTTGATGCTCTGTTTATGGAAGTCCAGTCTTGTTTTGCAGGACTTAAGTGTTCTGGGCACTGAGGAGCCTGAAGCTTTGAGCTGATTCCTGAGTTTAGACTCTGGCCTCCTTCCACATGGGGTGCCCATCCAGTGCCCGGACCTCACTGGTCAGCTTCTGTCTCCTCAGGCCAGCGAGATAATACTAGAGATTAAGAAGGCGTTTGAGGAAAGCCTGAGCACCCTGAAGTGGATGGATGAAGACACTCGGAGATCAGCCAAGGAAAAGGTGAGGCTGGCCCAGTGCCAGAAGGGGTGGCTGAGGCTTCCCACCTAGAGGGCCGCACCCACAGATGGAGGGGGTGCCTGAAGCGAGACCAGTCACATCTGGTGAGCACAGCAGGGATGCCGTCCTGCCTTCACGGGTGAATATTCCAGCAGGGTGGAGGGACAGCCTTGAACACACGATTGCATTAATGACAATATAAAAATAAGCCATGTTGAGTCTGTGAGGGAAAAATGCAGGGAGCTGTAGCATGTCTAATGGAGAAAGAAGGATCTGATAATAGTCCAGCAGGTGGCGGCCAGCAAAGGCTTCCCTCAGGAGGGAAGCAGAGACCCAAAGGGTAAGTAGAAGTCAGGCAAGAGAGGGATCTTTCCAGAAAGAGATGCGGAAGCCCTGAGGGGGAGGGCCTGCCCATTTCCTTTTGGCCCAGAGCCTGAGCCCAGCCAGGCCTGCTGGGCACTCAGTGTCCTTGGTGTCTCTCCTGTGCAGGCGGACGCAATCTACAACATGATAGGCTACCCCAACTTTATCATGGACCCCAAGGAGCTCGACAAAGTGTTCAATGACGTGAGTGGCTCCCACCCTGCCCCCTTGCATTCCCGAATGTCCCTGAGGTCCCCACGTGGGGAAGAGCAGAAGCAGGCTGGGTCCAGGTGGGCTGTGAGAGGTACCTGGACTGTCAAGGCGTCTCCAGATCCGTCGGTGTGGGGTGTGGGGATGGATCTGGCATGAGGGGGCTGTTCTGTGCCCCTTCTCTCCTGGGCCTGCTGGAGGCCCCTGCCCCCCCCCGCCCAGAGCCACTGTCAGTGCCCAGCAGTCAGGACCAAACAGTGCCCTGTGCCCGGCCAGACGCTCCATTTAATGGGGGGGGGGGGGATAATGGAGGTGAGCCGACCCTAGGAGGGACAGACAGAATGAAGGCCCCTAAAACAGCAGGAGGTGGAGTGAGGAATGGAGCCCCTCATACCACCTCTTCCTTCCCGGCCCCCCAGATTGCCTCCTCTGCCCAGGGTCTTCCCCCTTCCCAGAGAAACCTGGACCTCGTTTGGACCTCCAAATGCTAATGGGAAAAAGGAGGCGTGAATCCCAAATGCACGTTTAAGCTTAATTGAGGCAACAAGGATACTTGATATATTCCTGGTGGTTAGAACTTTCTGCAGGCCGTCCCCATAAACGGATTGTGCTTCTGCCCTGAAAGATAGTTTTATATCTTCTTGTGATTGAAATTTGTGAAATTCAGGCATTTTTGCAATTATAATAACCCCTCATCATGGCTCTATTTAAAACCTAAGAATATTAAAATTGCTTCCGAGAATATGAGACTGACTCACTCCGCAGCCTTTTTCCTCGAGGATAATTTAAGATGCTCCGGGGTGTCACGGCACAGACCCGGGGATTCCTGGGGACAGGCACAGCCCACAGGATCAGAGTCCTGTCTCCAAGGTCTAGCATTTTACCGGAGCTCTGACGGAAGCCAGAAAGCTCTGGAGTGGATCTGAGGAAGAACCTTGCCCCTGAAAAGAGCCTAAAGGCTGGGCTGAGTGCTGAGGAAGGCGTGCGGTGATGCCTGTCCCCTGACATTTCAGAGATAGACCCCAGCTCGACTCGTGTGGTATCCAGTGTGGTAGCTGCTATAGCCACTACTGTTTTTAGTTAATTAAAATCTAAGTGTAACAGTCACACTAGCCGCATGTGAAATGCTCCGTAGCCACGTGTGGCTGGTGCCTGCCATACTGGATAACACAGGCAAAGAACACGTCCATCATCACAGACAGTTCTGTCGGACAGCACTGGAGAGATTTGCTGTCTAAGGCCCAGGCACTGCCGCAGGCCTGTGACACTGCTGGGTGCCGAGCAGCCCTGTGAAGCTCTTAGTGTGTCCTTGAACGGGAGAGAGTGCCAGGCCCCAGCAGGGTCAGGGCCACGGCAAGAACCCAAGCCTGCAGTCCCGAGACTCCCATTCCGGCCTCTGACCTGTGGACCAGTCCCTTAACCTCGCGGGGTTTGAGCTTCCTCGGCTTTAGGAGAAGGGGTCTGTGTGTAAGGAGCCGAGGGGCCTCCCAGCCCGGACGCGCTCTGATCTCGTACCTCTGCTTCCTCTTGGCCAGTACACCGCAGTCCCGGACCTCTACTTTGAGAACGCCATGCGGTTTTTTAACTTCTCCTGGAGGGTCACTGCCGACCAGCTGAGGAAAGCTCCCAACAGAGACCAGTGAGTCCCCGGGGCCTTGCTGGGAGGGCACTGGCGCCCGGAACACAGGGGTGCTCTGGATCGAGCGTGCTTTTCTCACACGCTCACGGATGCCAGACGTAACGGTCACAAACGCCATCTGAGGAGCGGGCACCGTCGCTCTCCCACTCTTCAGATGAAGAAACCAGGGACCGAGGATGTGTGCCCAGCCAGGAGCTGGGACTGGCCTGGGTCTGTGTGCCCCTGGCACCCCGCTGGTGGACAGAGTAGCCGGGCCTCACCCGCTTTAGCATTGGGAACGTCTGCCTCCTTACTCGCAGAGAAGATGGGAGGAGCCGTCTGACAGTCACGTGTGAGCGCTAGGAGGCCCTCAGCTAGCGGAGATTCTGAATGGGCCCCCAACAGCTGTGGTTCCCAAACCTTACTGCACATCAGCACCCTCTGGGGAGGGTTTTTTGTTTGTTTGGTATTTTTTAAGATTTATTTATTGGAGAGAGAGAACGAGTGGAGTGATAGGGAGAGAGACTCTCAAGCAGACTCTGTGCTGAGCACGGAGCCCGAGATGGGGCTCGATCCCACCACCCTGAGATCATGACCCAAGCCAAAACCAAGAGTTGGAGCCTCAACCCGCTAAGCCACCAAGGCGCCCCCTGGGGGAAGTTTTTTTTTTTTTTAAATACAGCTTCTTCCTGGACCTCAAACCTTCTTAAAATAATCTGGAATGAGCCCTGGTTTCTGTCATTTTTTGAGCAGTCTCCTCGGGAAACTCATATGTTGTCAGCCCAGCTCTAGCTCTCAAAATAAGTTTCCCCCCACGCCTAAAACATTTTGCAGAATAAATCTTAACCAAAAGGGGGAAGCAAGAATTCTCTTTGCTTCTGGCGCCCCCTCGTGGCCAATAAGGGTTTATACATCTGTTTCCTCTTAAGATTCCTGTCTCCTACAGAGGAACCCCCTCCCCTAAATGCACGGAAGGCGGTTTTTTATCTCCAGAATATGGCACAGGTACTGCCACAAGGTTCCGAATTTATCTGAAGTCTTTTAATTTAGCTTAAAATTTTTCACTTAAATTCTGCCTCCTGGGGGCGCCTGGGCAGCTCCATCGTTTCCAGGCATCTTGCCTTTGGCTCAAGTCATGATCTAGGTCCTGGGATTGAGCCCCAGGTCATCTCAGGGTCCTGGGATGAAGGCCCACGTCAGGGTCCCTGCCCAGCCTGGAATCTGCTTCTCTCTTACCCTCTGCCCCTCCCCGCTGCACAGGCTCTCTCTCTCTCTCTCTCTCTAATAAATAAAAATCTTTTAAAAAATAAATAAATTTTGCCTCCTGCCCATTAATGTATGGAGCCATGATTATTTGAATATAAATATGATGTTTTTGATTTCTATCTTCCCATGGCTTCAGTACCCCACAACACATCTCTTTGAGGCTCACCTGGAGGAGACAGAGTGAATAAGCTCTTGGAGAAAATGTCCTTTCTGTCTCACTCCACTCATCACTGGGCTTCCCCTCCACACCAGAAAAATTATTGAGTGGACAAATGTTTCTACCATCAGGGTCCCTTCTATACTTTTTTTTTTAAGTTTTATTTATTTAAGTAATCTCTGCATCCAACGTGGGGCTCGAACTCACAACCCTGTGAGTCATATCTCTTCCAGCTGAGCCGGCCAGGCACCCCCTTCTACACTCTTGAAAAATTATTGGAACCCAAAGAGTCTCTTTGTGTATGGAGATTATATCAATTTAATGGAAATTTTATGAAAAATAACTTTTTTAGGGGTGTCTCGGTGGCTCAGTCATTAAGCATCTGCCTTCGGCTCAGGTCATGATCCCGGGGTCCTGGGATCAAGCCCCGCATCGGGCTCCCTGCTCCGTGGGAAGCCTGCTTCTCCCTCTCCCGCTCCCCCTGCTTGTGTTCCCTCTCTTGCTGTCTCTCTCTCTGTCAAATAAATAAATAAAATCTTTTAAAAAAATAACTTTAAAAAAAAAGTATAGTGAGAAAAAAAGTATTTTACTTTTGGCATATTTCTTTAATATCTGCTTAATAGAAGACAGATGGATTCTCATATTTGCTTCTATGTTCAATTTATTGCAGTATATTGTTTTGAAATGTATAAAGAAAATCTAGGGGTTCCTGGGTGGCTCAGTCGGTTAAGCATCTGACTTTTGATTTCGGTTCAGGTCATGTTCTCATGGTTATGAGATCGAGCCCCTCCTCAGGCTCTGCACTAGTCGTGGAACCTGCTTAAGATTCTCTCAGGGCGCCTGGGTGGCTCAGCTTGGTTAAGCGTCCAACTCTTGATTTCAGCTCAGGTCGTGATCTCAGGGTCGAGGGATTGAGCCCCCTGTTGGGTTCCATGCTCCGCAGGAGTCTGCTTGAGATTCTCTCTCTACCTCTCCCTCTGCCCCTGCCCCCTGCATGCGTGCACGCATTCGTGCTCTCTCTCTCTAAAATAATAAGTCTTAAAAAAATTCTCTCCCTGGGTGGCTCAGTCCGTTGGGCGTCTGCCTTCGGCTCAGGTCATGGTCCCGGGGTCCTGGGATCGAGCCCCGCATCGGGATCCCTGGTCGGCGGGGAGCCTGCTTCTCCCTCTCCCTCTGCTGCTCCCCCTGCTTGTGCTCTCTCTCTCTCTCTCTCTCTCTGTGTCAAATAAATAAATAAATAAATAAATAAATCTTAATAAAACAAAAAGAAGGCTTACTGAATGGTGTGCCATTTAAAAAAAAAAAATTCTCTCCCTTTCCCTCCACCCCTCTGCCCCCAAATGAAAATCTAGTCTCATGCAGATATGAAGTTGGAAAAGGGAGGGATGCTTTAGTAGCCTTTCTTTTTTTTTTTTTAAGATTTTGTTTATTTATTTATTTGAGAGAGAGAGAGAGAGAGCACATGAGAGGGGGAAGGGTCAGAGGGAGCAGCAGACTCCCTGCTGAGCAGGGAGCCCGATGCGGGACTCGATCCTGGGACTCCAGGATCATGACCTGAGCCGAAGGCAGTCGCTTAACCAACTGAGCCACCCAGGTGCCCAATTAGTAGCCTTTCTGTACTTGTGCACATCCTTCGTTGAGAACGACACCAAAACTCAGCAACTCGTAATTTCTTAAAGGTTAGTAGCACTGTGGAACCTGAACCCATAGCCATTAACTTTTCCTGCTCTGTTACACTAAAGTCTGTCAGTCTGTCTTGCACTTTGAATGGATCTTTTACCCAGCCATGATTTGTAATATCATGCATTGGTCATTTGGAACAAGGCTTGCTGACTTTTATATACCTCTAAATGCGTGCACGCATTCGTGCTCTAAATAGTGACATTTTCATTATACCATATCCCAAAAAATCCACCTTTGTTCTTATCACTGTTGACCTCCTGAGAGAAGTCTTTAGCAACTGATGAATTATTGAACTCTACATCTGAAACTAATGATGTACTATATGTTGGCTAATTGAATTTAAATAAAAAAGTCTTTCAGCGTTTGGAAGCTATCAAGTTTATGGTGACTGATACAAGTTCTTGTCGTTAATTTTGCTAATTAATTTACTAATTAATTTTCCTTGAAACTTCAAAGTTTTTTAATTCTTAAAAATTTTTTAAAGATTTTATTTATATATTTGAGAAGACAGAGCAGGGGGAGGGGCAGAGACCGACGGAGAGGGAGAAGCAGACTCCCTGATGAGCAGGGAGCCCAAAGCCGGGGCTCGATCCCAGGACCCTGAGACGATGACCTGAGCCAAAGTCAGAAAGCTTAACTGACTGAGTCACCCAGGCACCCGTCATTTTTTAATTTCTTTAAAAAATTTTTTTATTCTTATTTTTTTAAGTAAGCTCTATGCCCAGGGTGGGCTTGAACTCACAACCCGGAGATCAAGACTCGCATGGCTCTACCAACCAAGCCAGCCAGGCGCCCACAAAGTTTTTTTTAAACCTTGAATTTTTATCACTGGCAACAGATGATGTCAGTTGTTTCCTTTCATTTTCAAGCTGTCTACTGGATACCAGATGTCTGCCAAGCCTGAAATGCCGGTTGGCCAGTCATCCTCACGAGTGCAAACGGGGGTCCCATGAGAAAAGCGCAAGTGCTCGTGTGGACTTCCCATCTGGTCACACCGAATATCAAGACACTTCTAACTCAAGGGTCTAGATTTAATGACATTAGGTAACCGTGGGGCACCTGGCTGGCTCAGTCAGTAGAGCACGCGACTCTTGATCTCGGGATCATGAGGTCAAGCCCCACGCTGGGTGTGGAGATGACTTAAATAAATAAAACTTAAAAAAACATGAAGAACTCGTGCTACTTCATCAGCGATGTTCCTCAGTGAGATGGGTTTGTTTTTCCCGGTGAGGAAGGCAGGGACCACTAGAACAACCCGGGCCACTACCTTGATTCACTCATGGGCTCCCGCAGCTCCACCCACCATTGCTTTTCCACCGTCAGAGCAAACGTCATCATGGTGGAAAAGACAAATCATGTCTTAGTATTATCATGGAAGATAGTTTGGGCCTCGCAGACCCCCTGAAAGGGACTTGAGGACCCCTCCAGGTGTCCACAGTCCATACTTTGAGAACCACTGGGCAGCAGTGACCTTTCGTTACATAACGGTCCGTCTGGTTCTTCGTAAGCACCTCGCTGTTCCACTGTGTGGTGCGGCATTGGATTTCACTGATCCCTTTCTTTGCAGATATGTGGGTGTTTTCTGGTTCTCACCCTCAAAAACACCGCTGCTAAAGACATTCTTGTCCTTGTGTGCCCTTGGGGCTGGGGTTCAGGCCCTTGGCACCTGCCAGATGGGCTGACCCCCCTTTGCCTCCCCACCAGCTGGGCCTGAGCTTTCTCGTGTGTTTGCATGCAGGTGGAGCATGACCCCACCCATGGTGAATGCCTACTACTCGCCCACCAAGAATGAGATCGTGTTTCCTGCCGGGATCCTGCAGGCACCGTTCTACACCCGCTCCTCGCCCAAGTAGGATGCTGGTGTTGCTGGACCCCATCTCCTTCCCCCAGCCCTCCGTGGACACCCAGCCTGGCCCGGGGGCCTGCAGCTGACCACACGAGCCGGCCAGTCTCCCTGAGGGCTTTTTGTCCCACTGGTCCAGGCAGCTTGGGGCCCTCAGGGACATTGCAGAGACAACAGCACCCTCACTCCCTGCGCTTCCCTCCAGGGGTCTCCGGGGTCCAGAAGCCCCTGCACAGTGGGAGCTTGGGGGCATGTCATGAAATCAGGTGCCCTATCTAGAGGAAAGCCCCCCCCCGCCCCCCAGTGGTGTTTTAGAGCAGTCACAGCTGGGGGGTGGCGGTGGAAAGTGTGAGAGCATGGTCTGAGAAAGGCCCTGGGTTTGAATCCCAGGTCTGCTCTTTGCTGACTGCGGGGCCCTTGGGTAAAGTGACTGAACCATTCCCAGTCTTGGTTTACTTATCCAAACAGTTGGTCACTAAGGCCACACTCTTCTGAGGTGACCAAAGAGGACAGTGCAGTTCGGTTGGAGGGTCTAGCACAGTGCTTGGCCTTCAGGGGCTACAGGTGGACCACAGCCCATTTGCCCAGCCTCTGACTCCCCTAAGGGGTTTGCTGGAGGCTCAGGCTGCGGCCACAGCCCCACAGAGCCCGCAGGACCCTGCTTTGTCTCTAGACCCAGGAAGTGATGTCCCCTTGGGGCGTCACCCTCACCTTTGTGTTCCCCTCTCCAGGGCCTTAAACTTCGGTGGCATTGGTGTTGTCGTGGGCCACGAGCTGACTCATGCTTTTGATGATCAAGGTACGGCTTCCTGGGGTCCCCTTCAGACGGGGCACATTGGCTCCTGGCCCCATTGCCTCTGCTTTGCTCTCGTCACTTCCAAAGGTCTGGAGACAGATGGGTTTGGGTTCAATCTTGGCCCTGCCCCTGCCCCTTGAATGAACTTGAATGAGCCCTGTCCTTTCTCCACGCCTCCTCATCCTTGTCTGTAAAATGGGCATGATGATTGCAGCCTCGTGTGGTGATTCTGGGGACTGTGTCAGGCACAGGGGGTTCCTGGAAGCTGTCTCGTACTCAGGAGTGGGTGTTAGCAGTCAGCAGGGAGCCCACATTTCTCCAGCACTCCAGAGACTTCTCTGGGCCAACTGCCATCAAAGGAGTCGACGTCATTTGCCTCCTCACCAAAACATCGAGAATCCTCATTCCCTCCTGCCTTGGGCACCCCAAGGCCAAGAAGGAGGAGGTGGGGCCTTAGAGGCCGGGGCCTGTCCTGTGATCCTGGTGCTGCTGACTCCATTTCCCCCTTCCTGGGCTCGGGGTCCGAGGCCCTCAGTCAGCCTTGACAATGAATCCAGCTCCACCAAAACCGTGAACGTGCTGACCCTTTACCCGCATCACGTTCCTCCATCCTCTCTCCCCCACCCACCGCCCAGCTGCCTGGCTCATCCTCCCAGCTCCTCTGGCACCCAGGCCAGCATCGTCTCCCCGGGTGCTGCTGGGTAGGCCTTGGGGGGGAGGGGGATGGGCAGGTGGGTCCGGAGGGGGGATGGGCGGGCCACCTCTCACCAGGCGGAGAGGCGGGCAGAGAGGCGCAGTGAGCCCTGCCTCCTCCCCCCTCCTCCCCCTTGACCTGACGCTTCCCTTGGAACCTTACAGGACGGGAGTATGACAAGGATGGGAACCTTCGGCCCTGGTGGAAGAACTCGTCCGTGGAGGCTTTCAAGCAGCAGACGGAGTGCATGGTGGAGCAATATGGCAACTACAGTGTGAACGGGGAGCCCGTGAATGGCCGGCACACGCTGGGGGAGAACATCGCCGACAACGGGGGGCTCAAGGCGGCCTATCGGGTAAGAGCTCATTCCCCACACACGCCCCGGCCCGGGTCTGGGTCTGGGCAGGGGCCTCCTCAGGAAAGGGTCTTTACCTGGGACCAGCTGCAGCCGCTGCGTGACCTTCTCTTTGCTCATCTGCGGAACGGGGGTAGCGGGGACCGACGGAGAGGTCTGCGAAGTCCCTCGCACAGAGCAAGGCGCGCAGACGGCTTTCCGGACAAGTCCGCCCGACTGACATTCAGAGGAAAGGGCTTAGGCTGGAGCCACCTGACGACCTGCGGGTTCCTACCTTGGCAGGGATAGGCATCATTAAATCAGGCAGCAGTGGGCCCAGGAGGGGAGGGGAGGGGAGGGACACAGGTCATGGAGCCAGTTCTGGGTTCCAGTCCTGGTTCTGGAGAAAGTCACTTGGCCTCCTTGAGCTGCAGTGTGCCTGGCTGTGAACACCCACTCCCTACATTACTGCGCTGTCAGAAGGACAACATGATCTAATTTATCCTTTAAAACCAGAGTCGGCAGGGGCGCCCAGCTGGCTCAGTGGGAAGAACATGCGATTCTTGATCTCGGGGTCGTGAGTTTAAGCCCCACGTGGGGTGTAGAAATTACTTAAATAAGTAAAACTTCAAAAAACAAAACAAAACAAAAACAAAAAACCCCAGCGTCAGGAAACCTCTACCCTGTGGGTCAAATCCAGCCCTCAGCCTATTTTTGTAAATAAAAACATAGTGGGACCCCCGCCAGGCCTGTTGGGCTCCATGCTGTCCGCGGTTGTTTTCACACCACAACGCCAGAACAGAGGAGTTGCACTGAGACCGTTTGGCCTCCAACACTGAAAATATTTACCCTCTGGCCCTTCGCAGGAAAGTCCGCCAACCCCGGCTTTATGAGGATGACTTAAGATGTTGTGTCGGGAGGGGATTGGAATTGGACCAGCTCGAGTCAAGGAGTCTAGTTAGCAAGCTCTTGTGAGATTGTCCAGGCAAGAGAAGGGATGAAGCAGGGGATGTGGCAGGGGTGAGAAATGGCCAGATTTAGGTGGTTTGGATAATTGAACGAGACGCTCAGGGCGCCTGTCTGGCTCAGACGGAAGAGCGTGCGACTCTTGATCTCTGGGTCGTGAGTTCGAGCCCCACGTTGAGTGTAGAGATTACTTTAAAAAAAAAAAAATCTTTAGGGGGCCTGGGTGGCTCAGTTGGTTAAGCGACTGCCTTCGGCTCAGGTCATGATCCTGGGGTCCCGGGATCGAGTCCCCCCGCAGCAGGCTCCCTGCTCAGCAGGGAGTCTGCTTCTCCCTCTGACCTTCCTCCTTCTCATGCTCTCTCTCTCTACCATTCTCTCTCTCTCTCTCAATATAAATAAAAATCTTTAAAAAAAGAAAGAAAGAGAAGCTCAAAGAAGAACTCTGGGGTTGGGGCCCGAGGCACTAGGTGGTTGGCGGTGCCATTTACCGTGGTGGGAAAGTGTGTGCGTGTGCATGCATGTGGGTGTGCGTGCGTGCATGTGTGTAACCCCTCATTCTGTCTGTGCCATATTAAGTCTGGATGCATCTTGGAAATCCAGCTGAAGCTATGAATATTCAAATCAGGGAAGAGGCTGGAGCTGGAAATATGCACCTGAGAGCCATGGCCATGTAGATGGTATTTAGAGCCCTTCGGAATGAGTGCTGGTGAAGATCACTCCTCTAGGCGGTGGGGGGACCCCGGACTCCCCCAAACAAGTCCTTGCCCCAACAGGGTAGAGCTTCCCGAGGCCTCCCGCACTGGCCCTCCACTGTTGCCCTGTTTGCTCCTGTGTCATGGGAGCCCCTGAACTTTGTTTTGTCTGCCCCCAGGCCTACCAGAGCTGGGTGACGAAGAATGGGGCTGAGCAGACATTGCCCACCCTGGGCCTCACCAATAACCAGCTCTTCTTCCTGGGCTTTGCGCAGGTGAGTTCTCTGTAGGAAAATATGCCAAACTCAGGCACATTTCTGCCATCTTGATATTCCAGGAGCTCTGAGAGCCAAAGGCTTCTCAACTGAGAACCTTCTAACTCACTGGACTGTCCATAGGACATCTACTCTGTAAGAAGATGAGCTTCCTGCCAGTAGAGAAATCCGATTAAGGGCCATGAATGCCATGAAAAGGTTTCCTGTATCAGGTAGATGAGAGGACAAGTGAGTGCTAAGGGCCCTCTGGTTCAGGGGTTCTAGAAATTTCCTAAACTCAGGATGCCCCAGGATGTCCCTTGAATTGGCATTAATGTATAGTCTTCTCTTAGTGCCCCGAGCCACCAGGCCATTACACAGTTTTTGTTCTGCCCAGGATGTGAGTGATCTGGACTCAGTTGAAGGTTTTCAGACTGGTCTGGGGGCAGAATCCTTTGTGCAGAGGAAATCTAATGCAGAGGCCCAGGACAGACAGAGGTGACCACAGTAGAGGATGCTGGGATGGGGGACATAGCAGCCCACGGTCTCTTCCCTACCCACCTGGTCGCCCCTCCAGACGCCCAAGGGTCTCAGAACCAGGTGGGGGCTCATTCCCCTGCTGTCGTGGACGGGGGCAGTCTGGTGGTCTCAGGGCCCCACAGTGACCTAGCTTCTCTCTTGTTGCCTCACAAAGGTCTGGTGCTCTGTCCGCACACCTGAGAGCTCCCACGAAGGCCTCATCACTGATCCTCACAGCCCCTCCCGCTTCCGGGTCGTTGGCTCCGTCTCTAACTCCAGGGAGTTCTCAGAACACTTCCACTGCCCACCTGGCTCCCCCATGAACCCTCATCACAAGTGTGAGGTCTGGTGAGGGTGGCAGCGCCGTGAGCCAAGACAGGATGAGCCCCCAGGTGGAGCCTGTCAGGCCACCTTTCCATCCAGCGTCCAGGGTGTCGCCCCGCCCCCTGGCCGCCCAGGGCCCCCCCTACCCCGCACTGGAGGGTTTCCAGCCGGAACCGAGCCTCTGATGTGGGTTCTCAACACAATCCGAGATTTGATCCCCTGTGAAGACCGTGTCATCCCAGGCACATGTGCGCCAGTTCTCATGGGCATTTGGGTGTTAGGCTGGTGGCTTACCGGGCCTGGGCCCCATATTGACAAGGGCAGTGGGACACGGACCCCTGCCCACATCCAGTGCCAGAAACACCACAAATACCACTGTGTCAAATGCTTTAAAGATATATTTTTGGGGAAACTATTTTTTAAACATTGTGGAATACACTGGAAATCTTCAGGGAAATAATGCATTTAAAACACTTTTTTTTTTTAAGGAAAGGATTGGTATATTTATTATATTCTGTTTTTCTAAATAACCTGTGGATAAGGGAAGACCCACTGATTTACCCCTCCCTTCCTCACTCGCTGGGAGGTCGGCTGAGGCAGCCATCCCCCGCCACTGAGCACGTGCCCACGTCGAGAGCTGGCCCAGTCCTTGGTGTTTGCAGTTTCAGCCTCTGTCAGCTGGTTTGCGGTCACGGGGCGTAAAGAGGAGAGGTGTGGAGGCCAGGAAGGGGCAGAAGCCCCCTCATGGACACTGCCCCTCACAGCTTGCCTGCCTCCGTCCCCAGAGTCCAACAGTGGGAACCCCAACAAGGACGGTCTGATCCCCAAAGTCGCAGCAGGAGATTGATGGCTGTGGCAGGGGGAGGCCAGCCCGTGGCCGTCAAACCCAGCCCCGGGGCACCCAAGCACCCTAGAGCTGGATGGCGGGAGCCCCGCGAGGCCTCGCCCTGCGTCAGACGCTCTCTGCCATGCCGTAGGTAGCCTCTTTCTGTCCCTCTTCTGGCCGCTCCACGTGTGGCCCAGGGGCCAGTTGCCTGTCCGCAGCAACCCTCCCGTCCCAGCGTCTTAGGGGTCTGCCTTGCTGACCCTCTTCCCCAGGGGAAGGAGAAAAGGGAAGGCCATTCTCCTGTTCTGCAGGGCCCGGATGCTCCCTCTGGGCTTCGGCCTGAGCTTGGCTCCCAGGACCACGGCCAGCCCCGCCGGCCCGCCCTCCATCTTTAGTGCCTTAGCTGAGGCTGCAGCCCAGGCTCCACCCCAAGGAGACAGCCCTCCACCAGGTGCCCCTTTGCCTCCTCAGTGAAGCCTTCAAGTGTCCTGACTGTAACGCAAGGCCGTGCCCCCTCCTGCCAGTGTCCACAGAACTGCCCCTCGCAGCAGCCGGGGGGCTCCAGCCCGCAGGCAGGTCCGTGGCGCCACGGCCGGGGTTCTGACGGACCCCGGAACGTGCCCTGAGCCCCAGCCCACCCTCAGCCCCTTCGGCTGAGTCGAGACAATGCTTGTAGCTAGCTGGACTCCTCACTTGGAGGTGGGTTCAGCCAAGGAGGACTGTGAGGGAAGGGCTCCCCCGCCACGGTCAGTCCGGCCTGTGGTGTCAGGGAACCAGGACTGGTGTCCCTCCCTGAGGCCAGAGCAGCCAGTGCCCGTCGAGGCTCACCATCCTGGCAGCCCGAGGCCTGGCCGTGCTCCCTCAGCGCGCTCGCCTCGCCCCTGCTGCCAGGACCCCCCCTGCCCAAGAGGCCCAGCCGGATCCGCCTGAGGCCCCTGGTCCCCGCAAGCAGCGGGCCTGGTAGCTCTTCAGAGGAAAGGTAGGCCAGGAGCCAGAGAAGAAGCCAGAGTCAGGGGCTGCCGCACGCACCTCGCCACACAGAGGTAGGCTTCCCAGCCCTGGCGCCGCCCGGTACCTCCTCCGACGCCCTCCTTCCTTCCCGCCTTCCCCATAGAAGCTCACAGTCCTCGAGAGTGTCCGTCGGCGCCACAGACCGGAACCTCCCCGCCAGAATCAAGGGTCCCGGGGCTGAGGGTCCAGCCAGAGGGGGTGCAGACTGCATTCAGCAGGGGGCCCGGGGAGCGCAGGGCTCCGGCCCAACAGGGATGGAAGCAAAGGAGGCAAGCCCCCACTGTCCTGCCCTGCCCCTCCGGAGCTGAAAGAAGCCCGAGGGGATGGGCAGCTCTGAAAGCCGCCCCCCTCAGGCCCAGGGAGCCATAGGGCTGGCCGCTCCGCGGGTACATGGACGTGGGGTTTGGAGCTGGGAATCTATTTTTTGTATTATTATGTTCTGTGCTACTGTAGTTTGGGCGTGGCACTATTGTAACTCAAATAAAGTACTTGTACCGAGCGTCACGTGACTGTGTGTGTCCTCCGGGGCTCGGGTGGCGGGGGGGGGGGGGAACCCTGGCCAACACAGAGCTCCCCATCCTCACCCAGGCAGCGGGGCTAACGGCACCTCCTCCCCAGCGTGGAGGCCTTGGGCCCAGACAAACGCCCGGAGGTTACTCGGTGCCTGTAAGAGCACGTGAGCGCCCCCTGCCGGGGAGGATGGTGCGTGCCAGAGGTGTCCAGGGGGCATCCTGGTGGAAATACTTTTTCCATGATCTTGGAGCAAAGGGGGTCAGCAGAGGGTTGCCAGCCCTCAGATGCTCAGCGGGGCCGACGGGAGTAGGTAAATTCAATGAAGTTCAAGGAAAAGTGTCTGACATACACTCATGCCTCCCCCTGGGTTTTGCATATATTCTTCCCTCTGCCTAGAATGCTCTTCTCTAACTTCTCTGCCCGATACACTCCTACCCATCCTTCAACGCCCAGCATAGCATCAGCTCTTCTAGGAAGCCCTTCCTGACCTCCAGATCACGTACGATCACACAGGCTTCCCTCGCCTAACGGAGTAGAGTGCCAGGACTGCTGTAACAAAGCACCACAAACTTGGTGGCTTACACAACAAAAATTTATTGTCTCACAGTTCTGGAGGCTAGAGTCCAAGATCAAGGTGTCCACAAAGTTGATTCCTTCTGAGGGATGTGAGGAAGAATCTATTCCAGGCATTTGCCTAGCTTCTGGCGGTCTGCTGGCCAACTTTGGCGCTCCTTGGCTTGTAGAAGCATCACCGATCTCTGCCTTCATCTTCACATGGTGTTCTCCCTGTGTGCGCATCTGGTACGTGTCCGAATTTCCCCCCTTTTTTATAGGGACACCAGTCATGTTGGATCAGGGCCCACCCTGATGACTTCATTTTAACTAATGATTTCTGCAGTGATCCTATAAGGTCATATTCTGAGGTATTGGGTGTTACAACTTCAACATATGAATTTGACGGGACACAATTCAACCTGTGAAAGTGCCCGTGCCATCTCTAGCAGCCCAGTGCCTGGCACAGACAAGCCACAGAGTAGGGCTCGGTGACTGTTGGATAAGTAGGTTGGTGGGTGGGTGGATGGATGGGTGCATAGGTGGGTGGGTGAATGGCTGGCTGGTTGGCTGGAGGGTTGGGTATGGGAATGGGAATGGGTGGATGAATGGATGATTGAGGAAATGGATGGATGGGTGGGTGGATGGATGGGTGCATAGGTGGGTGGGTGAATGGCTGGCAGGCTGGCTGGAGGGTTGGGTACAGGAATGGTTGGATAGATGGATGATTGGGCAAATGGATGGATGGATGGATGGATGGATGGATGGATGGATGATGGATGGGTGGGTAGATGGATGGGTGAGTAGATAGATAGGTGGGTGGATGAATGGGCGGATAAATGGATGGATGGAAGAATGGCTGAACGGACAGATAGCCATAAGTAATGTATCACCAAGGGAGCTGTCCCCAAAACACAGCAATGCCAGAAAGAATGAGCCCAGTGGGCTGGAGTAACCAGGAAACACTTCCTAGAGGGCAGAGATTTCAGCTGATCCTTGACTGAAGGGGGAGAATTGGGGTTCATACTCTGAACTAGACCAAGTGATGACCTGAGCAAGGGGCAAACTCTTCACCCTGCCTTGCTTTAAAAGGAGTAAGTCGGTTCTCAGTTTCTCCAGCTGTAAAATGGACATTTATCTCTGTCTTCTCTTTGTTGTGACCCACAAATACTGGGGAGATATGAGGGTGCTTGAGACGGTGCACTTTGAACCCCTCAGAACCTTCACACGAGGTGTGTGCATGAGCCCATAGCCCAGCATTTCTCACCTGGACAGCTCAACCTCATCCCTTCCACCCAACTGCCCTCGGGAAAGCAACCTATTTAAATATCACATCACTCCCCCTCACCAGCTCCCCACTGTACTTATCTGCCCTAGGACTTGGACTCTGCCCAAACTGCCCCCACTGGAGCACCGCCCGCCCCCCCCGCCACCTTGAGCCTCCTTTTTGCACCTTAACAGTCCATGTTCTTCCCTGCCTTCAGATTGGAATGTCCTCCACACACCCTTGCCAAGGGATGAATGAATGAATACATGGATTGTTTCTTAAAGCTCCCGCACATTGTGTGCCTCCTGCAAGTCAAGCTGTGTGTGCGCACTTGCACAACCTCTCCCTGAATGCTTACGGCAGATTTCAAGGACAGCTACTTTAACACTCAGATCAGAGGTGGGGCAGTGGCAGAGCTGAGTTCTGAACCAGGCTGCTCGCAAGGAGTTGCTTGGGAAAGCATGAGAGGCTCCTACAGAAAGTGACGGCCCGGGGACCAAACACACACACACACACACACACACACACACACACACACACACACACACCACACTGAGGTACCTAAGAGAGAGACACCATTTTTTCTCTGCAGAGGGCAGAGGGCTGGCTTCCTGACGTTCCCTTTTTCCCAATGACCAAGTGAACAAATCCCTCCCTCTCCCCTGCTCTGAGCCCTGGGGCCCAAAGCAGGAATTAGAACCCACGCCTGACCTTTTGGGGGTTTACCCTACAGTTGAGATGAGAAAACACTTGCCAGATGCCACAAGGACGTAAGCAGACACCGTCCGGGACTTCTAGCAATAAGTCATTGTGGAAGCAAAGGGGTTCAGCAGGGGCTCTCTGGAAGGGTTGAGAAACTGCAAAAGGGAGGCAATGGAGAAGATACCAAACTATAAAGAATCTAGAACAATAATAAACCTAATTTGAAATGGGCAAGACCTTTACAGAAAGAACTATAACAGTTTACTGAAGAACATACAAGAAGACCTGAATAAACACACAGGAACGCCCTGGTCATGAATGGAAAGGTTCACTGTAATCCAAGGTGTTGATTTTCCCCAAGGTAATCTATAATGTCAGTGTTCTTTCAACCAAAATTCCAAGACAATTTTTCATGGAACTTGATAAGCCAATTCACATGGAAGAGAAAACTACACCATGGCCAAGAAATTTTGAAAAGAACAAGGGTGCCTGGGTGGCTCAGTTATTTAAGCCTCTGCCTTCACCTCAGGTCATGATCCCAGGGTCCTGGGATTGAGTCCCGCATCGGGCTCCTTGCTCGGCAGGGAGCCTGCTTCTCCCTCTGCCTGCTGCTCCCCCTGCTGGTGCTCTCTCACTCTCTCTTTCTGGCAAATAAATAAAATTAAAAAAAATACCTTTAGAAAAAGAACAATGAGGGAGCCAGCCCTATCAGAATCTGTTACAAAGCTCTAGTAAATAATAGAGTGTGGTGTTGGTGTCGAGAGAGAGGGACGAACAACTGGAATTTTTTAGAGAGCCAGAAACAGTTATGTGGATGTGTAGGTATTTAGCATAGGATAAAGGAAACACTTTAGCATATGTGCTGCGGAAGTGAGCACTAAAGGAAACACTTTAAATCAGCCCAGGAACGATGAGCCATGTAATAAATGGTTTTAAGATATCCACCTGGGAAAAAATGAATCTAGACCTCCCCTCCCTCACACAATTCTCACACACCATCATGGCAATAATTTCTACATATACTAGAGACCTAAGCATATAAAAATCCTAAAAGTATTAGATAAAATGTAACAGAATGTGTTTATAACTTTGGGTAAGCACAGCCATCTTGAAAAAGACAAATAGGGGTCCCTGGCTGGCTCAGTCGGTGGGGCATGTGTTTGCCCCCTACATGGGGTGTACAGATTACTTTAAAAAAAATCTTGGGGCTCCTGGGTGGCTCAGTCGGTTAGGCGTCTGCCTTCGGCTCAGGTTATAATCCCAGGGTCCTAGGATCAAGCCCCACATCGGGCTCCCTGCTCAACGGGAAGCCTGCTTCTCTCTCTCCCACTCCCCCTGCTTGCGTTCCCTCTCTTGCTGTGTCGCTCTCTGTCAAATAAATAAATAAATAAAATCTTTTTAAAAAAAATCTTAAAAAAAGAGAGAAGAAAAAGAGGGGTATCAGGGTGGCTCAGTCGGTTAAGCAGCTAACTCTTGATTTAGGTTCAAGTCATGATCTCAGAGTCCTGGGATTGAGTCCCAAGTCAGGCTCCGCACTCAGCAGGGAGTCTGCTTGAGGATTCTCTCTTTCCCTCTCCCTCTGCCCCTCCCCCTGTGCTCACGAAATCTCTCTCTTTCAAAAAAAAAATGAATCTTAAAAAAACAAAAGGAAAAAGAAATATAATTCAGAATATTTCAACTGATAAAAGTTCTCCTCCCAAAATCGAGGATAAAGCTGAAGTAAACTGTAATAGGATACTCTAGACAGAATGAAATATTCTCAAATAAGCATTTGGGGATATGGGAAAACATCTCCAATTAGAAATACAAAAACTAATAAGAGAAACAGACTAAAAAAAAAAAAAGGAAGAAATGAAATGAGAATTGATCTCAGAGAAGAAAATAACAAAATTATGTCATAGCTGAAGTTTAAACAAGGAAGTGCCCAAGTGCCCAAGAGAGAATAGATTCAAATGAAAAGTTTACAGAGGACATTGAAGAAAAAGCGGAGAAGAAACCAAGAGAATGAGAGCTAGATAAAGAGATAAAAATGGTGAAGAGTTAAAGTCTCAGGCTGTAATCCAAGCAGACTTTCCAGAAATAAAAGCTCTGGATCCTCATACACATCGAAAGGACTCACCAGCTAGTATATGAAACTGACATTGAGTCATCAAACCTAAGATATATCCAAGTAGAGTTATTGCACTTTAAACACAGAAAATCAGGGACTCCAGGCAAAGATTTGAAATAAAGTTATAAAGGCAACAGAATTAGACTAACATCAGGCTTTAAAAAAAAAATAAGCTGCATTGTATGAGGTGCCTAGAACAGGCAAAATCACAGACAGAAACTAGAATAGAGATTACCGGGGGCTGGAGAAGGGGAAAGAGGCAGTCATTGTTTAATGGGTTTAGAGTTGTTGTCGGGGATGATGAAAGCATTTGGGGTATAGAGGTGCCTGGCTGGCTCAGTTGGTGAGGCATGAGACTCTTGATCTTGGGGTTGTGTGTTGGAGCCCCACGTTAGGTGTAGAGATTACTCAAACAAACAAACAAACAAAACCCAGTAACTGAATAGGTTTGATGCACTTATTAAAAGAAAATAATTATTATTATTTTTAAAGATTTTAAGTAATCTCTGTACTCAATGTGGGGTTTGAACTCGCAGCCCAGAGATCAAGAGTCGAACGCTGTACCAACCCAGACAGCCAAGTCTCCCTGAAAGTTATTTTCAAATTAGCTCATAAAGGGGCACCTGGCTGACTCAGTCGGTAGAGCATGTGACTCTTCATCTCAGGGTCCTGAGTTCAAACCCCACGTTGGGCATAGAGCCTATTAAATAAAATGGACTCATAGGGGTGCCTGGGTGGCTCAGTCGTTAAGCGTCTGCCTTCAGCTCAGGTCATGATCTCAGAGTCCTGGGATCGAGCCCCGCATCGGGCTCCCTGCACCGCAGGAAGCCTGCTTCTCCCTCTCCCACTCCCCCTGCTTGTGTTCCCTCTCTCACTGTCCCTCTGTCTGTCAAATAAATTTAAAAAAATCTTTTAAAAAAATGGACTCATGGGCGCCTGGGTGGCTCAGTTGGTTAAGCGACTGCCTTCGGCTCAGGTCATGATCCTGGAGTCCCGGGATCGAGTCCCACATCAGGCTCCCTGCTCAGTGGGGAGTCTGCTTCTCCCTCTGACCCTCTTCCCTCTCATGCTCTCTATCTCTCATTCTCTCTCTCAAAAAAATAAATAAAATCTTTAAAAAAATTTTAAAAAATGGACTCATAAATAAAACTCAGTTCTATGGTCTATATCATAGAGACACTACCAAAATAGTGATTCAAAAATGTGAATAATGAAGGGATGGATACGGATTTATGAGACAAATGGAAACAAAAAAGCAGGGTCTGCAGCCCTGATACCAGAATTCAACTAAAATAAAACATTTAATGAGACAAAGAAAGACATGTTAGAATGCCAAAAGCCACATTTCACAATGAAGATAGAACAGTGACAAAGATCTACGCACCCAATGATGCATCAGTCCCCTACCTAAAACAGACAATGGTGAGCATTCACATGGACACAAATAGCTTCAGATTCTTTGCCCATTCAGGGAAGTCTGTCCATATACTTCTTCCCTAGACTCCCTGTCACCAATTTCCAATCATGTTCTTCTCAAGTCCCTTCCCATCCAGGTAGCTGTTGGGCAGAGCCTCCGAATCATTATAGATCAGGCCTCTGTACAGTTTATCTTCCAGGCAAAATGAACAATGGGGTGTGCCGCTTGAAGTTCTGCCCAGGGGGAGGGTTTCCCTTCACCACTGCCCTTCAGGGAACGTCCCAGAAAGGGGATATCGTGCTGTACATGACCACTTTGTGCAGAACGATCTGTAACTCAGGCCTAGGTTTTCTCTTCCTCTGTCAATGTGGTGTAGAGAACACTCCAGGAGGCCGTAAGTGTGCACTTGGAGAGAGGAGGTAATGTAGTGGGAGTAGGAGTCATGGGCACGTGGGCCACTTCCTCATGCAATTACTTGTGTGTTCAGGGCTTCCTTAAGCCCAATCTCAAATATACCAGTCCCATTTTTTTTTTTAAAGATTGTATTTAGGGGCGCCTGGATGGCTCAGTCGTTAAGCGTCTGCCTTTGGCTCAGGTCATGATCCCAGGGTCCTGGGGTCGAGCCCCGCATCAGGCTCCCTGCTCCCCGGGAAGCCTGCTTCTCCCTTTCCCACTCCCCCTGCTTGTGTTCCCTCTCTTGCTGTGTCTCTCTCTGTTAAATAAATAAAATCTTTAGGGCGCCTGGGTGGCTCAGTTGGTTAAGCGACTGCCTTCGGCTCAGGTCATGATCCTGGAGTCCCGGGATCGAGTCCCACATCAGGCTCCCTGCTCAGCGGGAAGTCTGCTTCTCCCTCTGACCCTCTTCCCTCTCGTGCTCTCTCTCTATCTCATTCTCTCTCAAATAAATAAATAAAATCTTTAAAAAAATAAATAAAAGATTGTATTTATCTATTTATTTGGAAGAGAGAGAGTGAGCGGGCGGGGGGAGGAGCAGAGGGAGAGGGACAAGCAGACTCTGTGCTGAGCGCAAGGTCCAAAAGGGGCCCAATCGCATGACCCTGAGATCATGAACCAAGCTGAAATCAAGAGTCAGATGCCCAACCGACTAAGCCACGCAGGCGCCCCTATACCAGTCCAGTCCCATTTGATGATGAGTGTATTGCCCATTTTTGTGGCTTTGTGGATCAGACAACACCCTGTTCACGACGGGCAGCTCAGATCGCATGATAACTTGGGGGCCCATGGTCACACGCCCAATAGCAAGCCAAAAGTTGTTTCTCAGAAAAGGAGTAGAGATCCACCGAGGGTGGAAGGGCTTTGTTCCAAAATCCTAAGGGTCTGTGCTAAGGGACCTGACAAAGGCTCCATCTCTCTCTGCCAGTGACACTAAAAGCACCCTGGGATCTGCTAGATCACATGACCTGAGCAGCCGAGCAGCATGCTCAATAGCCTAGACCTATTGCAGAGCCTTCTCTTGTTCTGGGCCCCACTCAAGACCAACAGTTTATCAGGTCACGTGGTAAATGGCCCTGAGTAGCATACCTAAATGAGGGATATGTTGCTTCCAAAATCCAAAAAAGACCTGCTAGGTGCTATGCACTTTTTTGGTTATAGGATGGGCCAGATGCAATAATTTGTCTTTTACTTTAGAAGGCTTATCTTGACAAGTCCACACTCCTGAGACCCCTGGGAATTTCACTGAGGTGCAAGACTGATTTCTGTGGGATTTATCTCCCCCACCCTCTGATGCACAAATATCTTTTTTTTTTAAGATTTTATTTTTAAGTAATCTCTACACCCAACGTGGGGCTTGAACTCATAACCCTGAGATCAAGAGTCACAGGCTCTACTGACTGAGCCAGCCAGGTGCCCCTGTTGCACAAATCACAAATGTCTTAACCAATGTCTAGAGTAGCTATGAAGTCCTATTCACTGGAGCCAATCAGCCTAATATCAATAATGGATCAGCATGGTATCTTGAGGGAAAAAAAGGCAATCAAGACCCCTGGGGACTAAATCATGACATTGGCCTGGAGAGTTGAGATGCATGGGAAGAGGGACAGTGGAGGTATATTGCTGGCCCTGCCAGCTGGAAGAAAACTGCTTCCTGTGCTCTTTACTATCGTGTATTGAGAAAAGAGCATTTGACAGATCAATAGCTGCATACCAGGTCCCAGGATGGTATGGACTGAGTGTCTAAATCCCCCAAAATTCATATGTTGCCATCTTAACTCCCACCGTGATGGTATTAAGAGGTGGGGATTCTGCCTGCTGCTGAGTATGTCTATTCCGGTTATGCATTCCAGAACTGGGAAAATAGCCCCAGGATGGATCTGAGCAACCACTGGGCACACTATGAGTCAGACCTGAGCTAACAATCCATCGATCACCTGACCTTCATGGTCCCGAGTCTGACTCATGGACCCCAGTGACATTTTGGATCAGTTCAGAGCCAGTGTCCAGGAATCTCTGGAAAGACTGATTATTTCCTCTCCCCCAGTTCACAGTCAGTCTGGCAAACATCCATAGGTCCCTTTGTGGAAGGGTAGGAGAAAGATCACTGGTATAAATTTTTGGCAATCTAGCAGATTCTCCTTCAAGGGACACCATCATCCCCTTTATTCAAGGGGTTCTGGATCTGTAAACTGGTTCAAGACTACGAATTGATCGAGAGGCCATAATTCTCTGTTTTGGTGATTCAAATAGATTTCTCTTTATTCAACCTGGAAATCTGCTTGTACAGATCAAGTAAGGATTTTGTAGATGGCCCACCTTCTTTTCTTCTAGGGACACTGTAATCAACTAGCCAACGCAGACGTCTCTGTAAATCAGACTGTTCTGACTGGTTCTCTGGCACTGCTGTCCATCACAGTAACCATGGTGCACATTGTCTTTGGTAAGTAAATACCACCGCTTGACCCCTGCCACTCCAGGATCTCATTATCCCCATGTATTTATTTAAAAAAAAAAAAGATTTTATTTATTTGTGAGAGAGAAAAAGCACAAGCAGGGGAGTGGCAGGCAGAGGGAGAAGCAGGCACCCCACTAAGCAAGGAGCCTGATGCAGGGCTCAACCCCAGGACCCTGGGATCATGACCTGAGCCGGAGGCAGACGCTTAACCGACTGAGCCACCCAGGCGCCCCTATCCCCATGTTCAGAGATCCAAGTTCAGTAGTAGAAATTCCCACTGCAATTTTTGACCCAAAGAGAAAAGAGACCATAGCTGCCGGAGCTCCTCTCACAAATATATTTGCCACAGTGGTGAAAGGGATGTCCTCTGGACCCTCCCATGGTGGGTAAGTAGGCCTTCCGTGACAAATCCACCCTGGTGGTCCGATCTCCCTAAGCCTCTGTATACTTTCCTCTGCAGTATATCAAGGCACCTCTGGCATTTCAACTTCCTTTAGTCTGGGACTCCTGTGGGTCTGTTTCACTCAACCAACCAAACTGCTAGGGTCCTATTAATTCCCTGTGCTAAAACACTAAATCCAGAATATTTGTTTCGTGGATTCACACAGCAGAAGTTGTCAAAGATTTTCTGTAGACAGCCAGATAGTAAATACTATTGGCTTTGCAGACCAATCTGTCTCCGCCAGAACTAGTTGATTCTCTTACGGGAGCACAAAAGCCGCCATAGACAATCTGTAAATGAGAGTATACCCCAATAACATTTTCTTTAAGGACACTGAAATTTGAATTTCATATATTTTCATGTATAATGAAATATAACTCTTCTTTTGATTTTTCTCAGCCATGTAAAAAATGTAAAAACATTCTTAGTTTACCAGTTGTACAAAAACAGCAGTGGGTCAGATTTGGTCCATAGGCATAGTTTGCCAATCCTTGCCTTAAGGTTTACAATATGCATCTTTCATTAATCTCAACCAGATTTCAAATAATATCACGCTACTTCGCATATAGTGAAAGAAACCTTACAACAGTATAGTCACAATTCTTCCCTCCCACCTTTTATGTATTATTGTCACACATCATATTTTTCTGTACAGTATATAAACTTTTTAAAAGTTTTATTTATTTGGGGGCACCTGGATGGCTCAGCTGGTTAAGCACCCAACTCTTGATTTCGGCTCAGGTCATGATCTCAGTGTTGTGAGATCAAGCCCCATGTCGGGCTCCGTGCTGGGCATGGGGCCTTCTTAAGATTCTCTCTCTCGGGGGCGCGTGAGTGGCTCAGTCGTTAAGCATCTGCCTCTGGCTCGGGTCATGGTCCCAGGGTCCTGGGATCGAGCCCCACATCGGGCTGCCTGCTCAACGGGAAGTCTGCTTCTCCCTCTCCCACTCCCCCTGCTTGTGTTCCCTCTCTCACTATGTCTTTCTCTGTCAAATAAATAAATACAATCTTAAAAAAAATTCTCTCTCTCCTTCTTCCTCTGTCCCTTGGTCCTTCCCCCCCAAAAAAAGTGTTATTTATTTAAGTAATCTCTACATCCAAGGTGGGGCTCAAACTCACAACCCTGATATTGAGAGTTGCATGCTTTCGACTGAGCCAGCCAAGCACCTCTATTTTTCCATATACTATAAAACTCCACTACACTGCTATTATTTTTGTTTTATTTTTTTTAAGATTTTATTTATTTATTTGAGAGAGAGAATGAGAGATAGAGAGCACAGAGGGAAGAGGGTCAGAGGGAGAAGCAGACTCCCCGCTGAGCAGGGAGCCCAATGTGGGACTTGATCCCGGGACTCCAGGATCATGACCTGAGCTGAAGGCAGTTGCTTAACCAACTGAGCCATCCAGGCGCCCTATTATTTTTGTTTTAGATGTTAATTACCTTCTAGGGTGATTAAAAATAATTTAAACATGTCTTTTATATTTACTTTCATTTTAACCATTTCTGAAAATTAATATTTCCTTGTGTACCTCCAAGTACCTGTCTGGTATCATAACCTTCCACTTGAAAAACTTCCTTGAAGATCTGATGGTACAGTTCCGCTGGTAATGAATTCTCAGCCTTTGTTGATTTGAAAAAGTCTTTCATTTTTTAAAATTTTTTAAATTAATATGCAGTAAAACTGAGTTTATTTGTGTACAAATCTGAGTTTGTAGACATGTAGAATCCCATAATCACCACAATCAGGATACAGAATAGTTGTGCTTTCATTTAAAAAGAAAAAAAAGCTTTTTATTCTGAAAGACTTATAGATCACGTGACATTGCAAAAACTAGCATAGAGTCCTGTTTACTCTTCACCTAGATTTGCCCAATGGTAGCATCTTACATAACTACTGTACAATATCAAAGCCTATTCTCAATTCAACAACATTAGGGCAATATTATTAAGCAGACTTACTCAGATCTTACTTAGATTTCACCAGTTCTTACATGCACTTGTGTGTGTGTGTGTGTGTGTGTGTAATTGTATGCAATTAGGTATAGATTCATGTTACCAGCACCTTCATTTACTTTAAGTAAACTCTATGTCCAATGTGGGACTCAAATTCATGACCTTGAGGTCAAGAATTGCATGTTCTACTGACTAAGCCAGCCAAGCACCCCTAGCACCTTCTTTTGTGAAAGATATTTTTACTGCATATAGAATTCTGGGTTGACAGTTTCTTCAGCATTTTCAGATGTCAATTCATGGAGCAACCAGCTGGCTCAGTCAGTAGAGCCTGTGACTCTTGATCTTCGAGTCATGAGTTCAAGCCCCATGGTGGTCCCAGAGCTTACTGAAAAAAACTATATATAAACAAACATAAACAAGCTGGCTCATTGTCTTCTGCTTACATAGTTTCTGATAAGAAGTCTGCTGTAATTCTTACCTTTGTGCTTCTGTCAGTAGTAATGTGTCCTTTTTTTCCCCCTCTCTGGCTCCTTCAGGATTTTCTCTTTGGTTTTCAGTAGTTTGACTATGATGTATTAGGCGATCTTATTTTTGCTTTTTGGTTGGTGGGGGGTAATTTGTCCTACTTGGGTGTTCTCTGATTCTTAAAGACCTATGGTCAATGTCTTCTACCATTTTTGGAAAATTCTCAGCCATCATCTCTTCACATATTTCTTCTACTCATTCTCTCTCTTTTCCTTCTGGGATTTCAATTACATGTGTATTAGATAATTTGATATTGTCCTGCGACTCTTGGATGCTCTGTTCTTTTTTTTTTTTTTGGTTTTACACTTATTTTTCTCTGTGTTTTGGTTTGGATAATTTCTGTTGACCTATCTTCAAGTTTACTGACTCTTTCCTTAGTTTTGTGGAGCCTACTGAGGAGCCCATAGAGGCATCCTTCATCTTTGCTACCATGATTTTTTTTTCCTTTTTTAATTTCTAGAATTTCCATTTGACTCTTACACCTTCCATCTCTGCTGAAATTCCCCATCTGTTTATGCATGTGGTCCATCTTTCCTACTAGCACTTTTAACATATAAATCATGATTATTTTTAAAAGCCCTTATCGGGAGGGCGCCTGGGTGGCTCAGTTGGTTAAGCGACTGCCTTCGCCTCAGGTCATGATCCTGGAGTCCCGGGATCTAGTCCCGCATCAGGCTCCCCGCTCGGCGGGGAGTCTGCTTCTCCCTCGGACCCTCCCCCTCTCATGCTCTCTCTCTCTATCTCATTCTCTCTCTCAAATAAATAAATAAAATCTTTAAAAAAAAAAAAAAAGCCCTTATTGGGGAGCCTGGGTGGCTCAGTGGGTTAGGTGTCCGACTCTTGATCTCAGCTCAGGTCTTGATCTCAGGGTTGTGAGTTCAAGCCCTACATTGGGCTCCACACTGAGCATGGAGCCAACTTAAATAAATAAATAAATAAATAAATAAATAAATAAATAAAAGCCCTTGTCTAGGGGCGCCTGGGTGGCTCAGTCATTAAGTGTCTGCCTTTGGCTCAGGTCATGGTCCTGGGGTCCTGGGATCGAGCCCTGCATCAGGCTCCCTGCTCCGCAGGTAGCCTGCTTCTCCCTCACCACCACCCCCAACTTGTGTTCCCTCTCTCGCTGTGTCTCTCTCTGTCAAATAAATAAATAAAATCTTAAAAAAAAAAAAGCCCCTTGGGCGCCTGGGTGGCTCAGTTGGTTGAGTGACTGCCTTCAGCTCGGGTCATGATCCTGGAGTCCTGGGATCGAGTCCCACATCGGGCTCCCTGCTCAGCGGGGAGTCTGCTTATCCCTCTGACCCTCCCCCCTCATGTGCTCTCTCTCTCTCTCATTCTCTCTCTTGCAAATAAATAAATAAATCTTTAAAAAAAATTTAAAAAAAAAGCCCCTTGTCTAGGGGTGACCAGCTGGCTTAGTCAGTGGAGCATGCGACTCTTGATCTCTGGGTCATGAGTTCGAGCCCCACCACGTTGGGTGTAGAGTTTACTTTTTAAAAAAACATTTTTTAGGGGCGCCTGGATGGCTTAGATGGTTAAGCATCTGCCTTCGGCTCAGGTCATGCTCCCAGGGTCCTGGGATTGAGCCCCACATCGGGCTCCTGGCTCAGCAGGGAGCTTGCTTCTCCTTCTCCCTCTGCCTGTCTCCCTGCTCATGCTCTCTCTCTCTGTATCTCTGTGTCTCAAATGAATAAATAAAATCTTTAAAAAAAATTTTTTTAAAGCCCTTGTCTAATTGTTTCAACCACTGAATCATTTCCTAGTCTGGCTTGTTGGATTCCTTTGAACATAAGCAAGTGTAAGAAGGCCAGTGAGGCTGGAGATCAGGGATAGAAAAACTGCAGAGAGAGAGAGAGAGAGAGGCCACGGGGCAGTGTCCTTCCAGCCATAAGGGGGATTGGGCTTTCTCCTGAGAGCAATGGGAACTATTGGAGAGTATAAGCAGGGGAGTCATATGATCAATTTTGGGTTTTTAAAAGCTCTTCTGCTGGTGTACAGAGAATAGATTGTGTGAAAGCCAGAGCAGAAGCAGGGAGACCAATCAGGAAGCAGAGGAAAAAAGGGGAGCATGGCACATCCAGGGCAGCAGAGAGCCTGTACTTGGGACCCTGTGTACCATTTCCCTGTCCTTCCAGCACCGGAAGGAAAAAAACTGGTTCTAGAGAGGGAGTTTGAAAGGGAGTTCAAACGCGCAGTTTCTTGCTAGTTTTAACATATGACCACCAGAGGGCGCAAAACCCTAACGAGACGCTTGGACTCGGACCTGGGTCCACCGCCCCTGACTGCGTCCTGGGACTCGGGCATCCCGAGGTAGATCCCTCTTCTTGTCCAGTTAGATGGCTGATTCTAGGACTGACAGGAACCAGACTTCAGTCCCGAGGGTGTTTTGTGAGAAAGCAGTGAGTAAACTGAAGGAATCCTGGACTGGAAGCCTCAAAATGTGAGTTTTAGCCCCTTCCCGGCAGCTCCCTGACTTAGGCAAGTTACATCACCTTCCCGAGCCCGAGCCCAGTGTCTGCAAGAATGGAGATAATTTTTGCCACTATTTCCCCTTTTGCTTCCCGGTCTGGACCAGGCCCTCATTTCAGAGAGAGGCTGTGTAATGCGGGGGCTCAGAACGTGGTGTCTGAGCCACCCGGGGTTATTTCAAACCATTCCAACCACAAACTAGCCAGGCTACCTTGGACAAGTGACTTCACTTCCTGAGAGCTCCAGTTTCCATCTTTGTTAAGTGGGAAACCTAACACATCCCTTGCACAGTTGCAAACTGTAAGATAATGTCCCTAAGTACTTAGCACAGTGGCTGGCACATAATAATCGTTCAATGTATGCTTATTATCCAACTAGAAAGTGGACTCACATTCATTTCAGCACTTACTTGAATCTCCAGGACTGGGGCTCTCCCAGTAATTCCTTCAGTGGCTTTCAGCAAGATTCCTTCCTTTTTTCTGAGCCTCAGTTTGTCCAATAGAAAAAATGGGAGGTTGGATTAGATTGGGTACTCAGCAGGAGCCCATTCAGCCCTGACATTCCAGGCTGCTTCCATCTCCCTCCCTCAGACCTCCCCTCCCTTTCTTTTTTTCTTTCTTTCTTCCATTTAACCATCACGTATTCGTTCATTCAACAATTACATATTTACTGGGTATCTACTATATTCCAGGTGCAGGAAACAAAACAGACCCACATCAAAACAGGTGTCAGCCACGGAGAGCCAGCCCTTTTTGAACCCCTGTTCAAAAGCTCCTTTGCTTTCTCTTCCAGCAATCAATCCTTGCAGGTTATTTCATGTTTGGAACAGGAAAGAATTGCGCCAAGAGTTTATTTCTGTGCATCTCCGTGTGGCTGTGTACACACACACATTTATATATAACATTTGCTGCTGCGTTGTCATGGGAACCGGTTTTTGGTCTCCGGGCCTGAGGGATGCCTGGGCCTGGAGGAGCTTTTATGGAACAGCCCCTGCCTGCACTTTGGTGTGGTGCGCGATCCTGCTGGGAGAGTTGCCCCAAGAGCCTTTGTCGGCCTTTTTGATCATCGCTGCCAATTTTTCTCATTGATCTTGTCGGATGTGAGCGAATTTGAGGGAACTGAATGTCAAGCTCAGTGACTGGCAGAGCGAGATCCTCTGGGACATTTGCCAACTAGCAGCCCAGATAGGTCAGCTTGGGCTTTTTTGTCTTCTTAAGCCCTTGATGTGGGAATGTTTAAGGCTTTGGGGAAGACTTGGATGAGAAGACAAAAGCAGCCAGGGAATGTGTTTTCAGGACGACAGCTGCAGGAGCCCCTTGGGACTTGGCAGGCGGTGCCAGAGCAGGGAGGGGCCGAGTGCCCGCTGGAGGGAGGCAGGGACTTGCCATTCGCCAGCAGCCTCTCTGGGTCTGGCCCCATCCTGGGTGCTTTGCGTATGTTACTCCCTGGAATTCTGGAATCCACCCCGGAGGACAGACCTCTCATGCTTCCTAGTGGGAGACTGGCATGGGAGGGAGAGAAAAAGTGGCCTAGCTAGGGAGTGGCGAAGCTGAGCTTCAAACCCAGGGCCTGACCCCAGAGCAGGACTTTACCCTCTCTGTTGTGCCCCTGAGCAACTTTCCGCCGCCAGTCCCCCCCCCCCCCCCCCCCCCCCCCCGCGCATCTGGAAAGGCGGTCCAGAGAACGGAGTCCTCGCAAACCCCAGGTCTGAGGAAGAGCTGAAGGGAAGAGGACCCCATTTACTGATGATCTCCTGTGTTCAGTACTGGGCTCCGTCTTTCTACCTCACAGGTCTGCTAGAACATTGAAACTCCTATAATCCCCATGCAGATGAGTGAAATCGAGGCCCAGAAGGTTGAGGTGATTTAACGAAGGTCTCGGAACTGGGTTTGAGCCATGGCAATTGTTTTCCCAACTGAAAGCCCTATAAGCACTGCCCAGGGCCGCCTTTTCCCACATTTCCCAGCCACAGTGCCAAAGAGAGGTGTTTAGGTGTTCTAAGAGCAGGGAAGGCCACTCCAGAAAACCTTGTATGGCGGAGGACTCCAACCTGCCCAGATAGTGCTCCCCCAAATCTACCAGAGTAGGGTTCCACTCAGAAACTCAATCAACATCCATCCCTCCATTTTATGGAGCGCCTCCTATGTGCCAGGCTCAGTCTGGGTACAGGGCACCCAGCAATGAATGTGAAAGTCATGATCGCTGCTTTTGGGAGCTTACTCTCTAGAAAGGGACAGCCACGAGACAAGTAAGTTTAAGTGTGAGAAGGTCAATGGCACTACAGGTGCAAATAGCGGGGACTGTTGGCCTGGGTGGAGGGGGGTGTTGGCATTGACTTACAGGAACCTTCCTGATGCTTTGGCTCGAGAAGACCGAAAATATAACCGAGTGCTAAAAGTCGGCCATGCTATGGCATGAAATGAAAGAAGTTTCTATTTTCCTGATGTTCAGATGTGATACTTATCTGCAAGCCATTTACAGCTTCATTGATGAGACAAAGAGGTTAACGGTTGTGACTACTTACTACAGCCAGGTATGAGGCTACAGAAGCCCCCTCTGAATACAGTGTGATAGAAGCATAGGAAAATAATGTCCTGACACAAAAGCAGCAGAAGACAGCGACGTCTGGGTGGCTCAGTCAATTGAGTGTCTGACTCTTGATTTCGGCTCAGGTCATACTCTCAGGGTTATGGGATCAGGCCCTGTGTCAGGCTCCATGCTCAGTGCAGAGTCTGCTGGAGAGTCTCTCTCTCTCTCTCTCTCTCTCTCTCTCTCTCTGCCCCTCCCCGTGCTTGCTCTCTAAGTAAATAAATAAATAAATAAAATCGGGGCCTGCTTCTCCCTCTGACCCTCCCCGCTTTCATGTACTCTCTCTCTCTCTCATTCTCACTCTCTCAAAATAAAAAAATAAATCTTTAAAAAAATAAAAATAAAATCTCTAAAAAAAATAGTAACAGAAGATAGGAGCAATTAAATCTGTCAGGGGGGGAGCAGGAAGGGAATCGAGGAACGTTTGCCCCATAGGATGACACTTGAGCTGGGTTTTGAAGGATCAGTAGGAGCTAGCTAGGAGTCCAGGAGCCAAAGACACTCCAAGTGGTGGGAACAATGTATGGAAAGACTTGGCAACAGGAAAGTGCTTGGCTGTTCAGGGTGCATGTCCATGGGGGAAGGGGCAGGAACTGAGGGTTCAGACATGGGTAGGAGCGAGATGCAGTCATGCAGGTGCCCTGGTCGGGAACCCGGACTCTATCCAATCCCCGCTTAGCCTGAGTGACAGGGAGAACCATGCATCTTCTTCAACTTCTCTACTTCAGTGGAAGAAAAGGCGTGTAATGAGGGTAGGGGAAAAAAAGCATGATTGCCAAATTTGGGAAACTGAAAAATGTCCATCTGCAGAATTAATTCTAAATTGCTGCTATTTTCATTCTCACGCCAGCGGGAAAGGCAGAGCCTAGCAACGCGCCCCAGCCTCTTTCCAGGCGCCTGGAGTGCCACAGCAGGCTGGCTCCTGTGGAGATCGGTGGAGCCAGTTCAATGCTTGGTGCCAGCTGTGGGCATCTGGAAATCCAGCTTCCTCTTCCAGTCATTGGATAGGGGGGAAAGAGAGTCCAGGATTTTCCCAAGGCAGCAAACTTAGCAGGATGATTAAATAGTATCCGGCTTGACAAGAGCCAGGGGAAGGCTGGGCCACCCAGGGTAGAGTATATGGTTTCCAGATTCGAGATGGGCTGTGTGGGTGATTGTGTGAAGTCCCTTGGTTTAGAGAGAGCTGGAAGCCTGCTAGGTGGGTATTAGAGACCTTTCACTGGGCCAGGCCCAGGGGCAGTGCAGGTTGATCTCAGAAGATTTGATGTAGGGGGCTCTAACAAGGCCTGGCATCAGCAAGGTCAAAGGTTGCCTTGCCCCCAGACCCAGCAGCCACCTCCTGAACATATTGGGTGGTTAGCCAGACAAGGAGGGAAGAAGCCCCTGTTATGGTTCAGCTCCCATGTGCAGGCAGTATTAGTACTCAGAACTCTATCAGAGTGTTATGGGGATTAAATGAGCTGATACATATAAAGAGTTTAGCTCAATGCCTGGCTCATAGTGAATGCTCGGTGAAAGTTAGTTGCTGTTTTTATCAGCCAGACATGCTGATGGTTGGTTTCTGCTTGCTAGCTTACTTAATGCTCACGACAGCTCTCAGAAGTAGGAATTAATAGGTGAAAAAAATTGTTATTCTAGCTGGGGAAACTGTGGCACAGTGGGGTTATGGAATTTGCTCAAAGACACAGTTAAAAGTGGAAGAGAGGAAAGAACTTGTATGCCTCAACAACGATAAAAAGACAAACAGGGAGGGGCGCCTGGGTGACTCAGTCCGTTAAACGTCTGACTCTTGGTCTCAGGGTCATGATTTCAACCCCTGCATTGGGCTCCACAGTGGATGTGGAGCCTACTTAAAAACAAACAAACACATTGGGGTGCCTGGGTGGCTCGGTTGTTAAGCGTCTGCCTTCGGCTCAGGTCATGATCCCAGGGTCCTGGGATGGAGCCCTGCATCAGGCTCTCTGCTCAGCAAGGAGTCTGCTTCTCCCTCTCCCACTCCTCCTGCATGTGTTCCCTCTCTCTCTGTCAAATAAATAAATAAAATATTTAAAAAGCAAACAAACAAACAAACACAAACAGGGAGACGCCTGGCTGGCTCAGTAAGTGGAGTGCCAGCCTCTTGATCTCAGGGTTGTGAGTTCAAGTCCCACATTAGGTGTGAAGCTTCCTTGAAAAGAAAAAATTCAAAAAAAATGTTTAAAAAAATTCAAAAATGGGCAAAGCACTTGAATAGACATTTCCATAAAGAAGGTATGAAATGGCACCACCTGGGTGGCTTCAGCTCAGGTCATGATCTCAGGGGCCTGGGATGGAGCCCTGTGTTGGGCTCCCTGCTGAGCGGGGAGCCTGCTGGGGAGTCCGCTTCTCCCTCTGACCCTCCCCCCATCTCATGTGCTCTCTCTCTCAAATAAATAAATAAATAAAATATAAAAATTAAATGGAATTACCATATGATCCAGCAATTCCACTTCCGGGTATATACCCCAAAGAACTGAAAGCAGTAACTCGAACGGGCACTTGCATACCCATTCTCAAAGGTCCATTGATCTCTGTATGGACGAACAAAATGTGGTATATCTATGTAATGGAATATTATTCAGCCTTAAGAAGGAATTATGTGCTGATACATGCTGCAGGATGGATGAACCTTAGAAACATTATACTAGATGAAATGTGCCAGGCACAAGAGGGCAAGTACTGTGTGATCCCATTTATATAAGGTCCCTAGAGCAGTCAAATTCATAGAGACGGGAAGTAGAATGTGGTTGTCAGGGAAGAAGAGAACAGGGAGTTACTGTTTAATGAGTACAGGAGTTTTGGTTTGGGATGTGGCAGAAGTTCTGAAGATGGACAGTGGTGGTGATGGCACAACAATGTGAATGACACCCAATGCTGCTTAACTGTACACTTAAAAATGGTTAAAGCCGGGGCGGCTGGGTGGCTCATTTGGTTAAGCACCCGACTCTTGGTTTCAACTCAGGTAGTAACCTCAGGGCTGTGGGATCGAGCCCTGCATTGGGCTCTGCACTGAGTACAAAGTCCGCTTGAGTTTCTCTCTCCCTCTCCTTCTGCCCCTCCCTCCCTGCCGTGCTCAAGCTCTCTCTCTAAAATAAATCAATCTTTAAAAAAAAAAATGGTTAAAGTAGGGGCGCCTGGGTGGCTCAGTCGTTAAGCGTCTGCCTTCAGGTCAGGTCATGATCTCAGGGTCCTGGGATTGAGCCCTGTGTCGGGATCCCTGCTTGGTGGGAGGCCTGCTTCTCCCTCTCCCACTCCGCCTGCTTGTGTTCCCTCTCTCGCTGTGTTTCTCTCTGTCAAATAAATAAATATTTTTAAAAAAATTAAAAAATTTAGGGCACCTGGGTGGCTCAGTTGGTTAAGCGACTGCCTTCGGCTCAGGTCATGATCCCGGAGTCCCAGGATCGAGTCCCGCATTGGGCTCCCTGCTCGGCAGGGAGTCCGCTTCTCCCTCTGACCCTATCCCCTCTGATGTGCTCTCTCTCTCTCTCATTCTCTCTCAAATAAATAAATAAAATCATTAAAAAAATTAAAAAATTTAAAAAATGGTTAAAGTGATGACTTTTATGTTGTGTTTATCTAACCACAATTTTTTTTTTTAAAGTTGCTAGAAGAAGGGAGAGGAAAGAAAAAGTAGTAGAGTTGTAATTAGGACCTGGCTCTGTCTCCAGGAACCCCTGGGATGGTTTCCTGGATTTGCTTTCCCCTTTCTAGGAAAATGCTCCGTATTTTTGTTCAAAACTTACCAGCAAAGGGGCGCCTGGCTGACTCAATTGGTGGAGCCCGTGACTCTTGATCTCAGGGTTGTGGGTGAAGAGATTACTTAAAAGAAAAAAAATCTTAGGGGGGCGCCTGGGTGGCTCAGTTGGTTGGGCGACTGCCTTCGGCTCAGGTCATGATCCTGGAGTCCCGGGATCGAGTCCCACATCGGGCTCCCTGCTCAGCGGGGAGTCTGCTTCTCCCTCTGACCCTCTTCCCTCTTGTGCTCTCTATCTCTCATTCTCTCTCTCTCTCAAATAAATAAATAAAATCTTAAAAAAAAATCTTAGGGGCACCTGGGTGGCACAGTTAGGCTAAGTGTCTGACTTTGGATCAGGTCCTGGGATCGAGACTTGCGTTGGGCTCTACTCTCGGATGGAATGTCTGCTCGTCACTCTGCACCACGCCCCCCCCACCCCCTGTTCATGCGTGCTCGTGCTCTCTCTCTCTCAAATAAATAAGTAAAATCTTAAAAAAAAAAAAGTCTTAAAAAAACAACTGACCAGCAATGAGAAAAGAGGTATCTTGGTGATGATGGACACACCCAAATGTAACAAATTCTATTTAATTCAAAGCATTTGCGAGTGGTATTCCACTTGAAGGACAGTCCTAATTTTGCTCGTTAGGTCAGAGAATGGAAGTGCTGAGGAGTCAGAACGTAGTAAGTGCACTCCGTCCTCTCTACTCTGTACCCGTCCCCACAACCCGTGTTCCATAGCATTCATCATTTTGTGTCCAGGCGACAAACATTGATGGAGTATTCTGATTTGTGTTTTTTCAACACCAGTTCTCAGACACCGTCTGGGTGTCCTACAGCTTAACTCAGTTTTGATACCATCTACCTGGAGATGGCATCAGATCCCACAGGTTGAGGGCTCAGTCCTGTGGGACCGCCCACTCCCCTCATTTCCAAATGCTGGCTACAAGGCCAGGTTGTCACCTGTTCTTCCGACCTACTGGCTAGAGATCAGAGGTTCCCACGGTCCCTTCCTTGGGTCTGATTAACTTGCTAGAGTGGCTTGCAGAACTCAGAGAAACATCCTACTCACTAGATTACCAGTTTATTATGAAAGGATGTAACTCGGGCACAGCCAGCTGGAAGAGATGCACAGGGCAAGGTGTGGGGCAAGGGTCTGATCACCCATCCCTCTCCAGGGGCGCCACTCTCCCTGCATCTCTGCATGCTCACCAGTCTAGAAGCTCTGTGGACCCCGTCCTTTGGAGTTCTTAACAGAGGCTTCATTACCTAGGCACGACTGAATAAATCATTGGAACTCAATCTCCAGCTCTCCTCCCCTTCTGAGAGGTCCTGGGGTGGGGCTAAAAGTTCCAACTCTCTAATCTCAGGGTTGGTTCCCCTGACAACCAGCCCCCCCATCCTTAGATGACCTGGGGGCTTTCCAAAAGTCACCTCGTTAACATAACAAAAGATACCTTTATCATTCTAATCACTTAGGAAATTCCAAGGGTTTTAGAGCTCTCTGCCAGGAACCAAAGACCAAATATAAATCTCTTATTAATCACAATATCACAAGCGCATAATACATGTCAGGTTCTATACTGTAACCTAAAGATACACCAGTGAGCAAAACAGACTAAGTCCCTCCTCTTCTAGGGCTAACATTCTAACGGGGGAAGAGGTAGACCACAGACTCATAAATATGGAAATGCCACATGTCAGATGGTGACAGGTGTCATGAAGGAAATTCAAGCAGGCCAGGTGTGCTGAGGATGGGGGTGGGTTGCTAATTTATATGGGACGTCGGGGAAGCCTCCTCTGATAAGGTTTCAAGCAGAAACATGAAGGAAGTGAGGGAATGTGCAGGCCTGAGATCCCAGATCCCAAGGACAGGCAACAGGAAATGCCGAGGCCCTGAAGTGGGAGTGTGCTCAGGATAAAGGAACATCACAAAGGCCAGGGCACTAAACATGGAGAAGAGTAGTAGACAGAAACTCAGAGAGGTCAAGGTAAAGATGGGAGGCAGAGCTCATCATGTAGGGCCTTGTAGGCCATTGGATAGATTTTTGCTTTTACTCCAGGTGAGACGAGAGGACGGTAAAGTGCTCTGAGCAGAGACCTGACATGATCTTCACTTTTTAATGTAAATAATTATGGGGATTACTTAACCTGTAGGTCGTTACCCCTCTCTCCTCCCCATTAGATATGGCCTCCTATTTGGCCTCCTATTCCTCTTAGGGGCCCAGCATGGGGCCTGGCACATAGTTGTCACTCAGTAGATGCCAGTTACATGAATCCTGAAGATCCCCCGCTCCAGAAGCATGCAGGCCAGGAATGGCCAATGCTGGAAGTGGGAAAAGGCCGGGGGGGGGGGGGGTGGCAGCTGACTTCTTAATAGGGAGGACGGTTATTAGTGACAAAGTCCTTGGCCTAGCAGTGAAGAGAGGCTGGAGTTTCAGTCTCTGCTCTGCTGTTCTCTTCCTGTGTAACCTTGAAAAAATCCTTTCCTCTCTCTGGGCTCTCTTCCTAAAACCAGAACACTGGGTAAGATCATCTTTAAGGTATTTTCAGTCCTGACTAGACTGTGATAATACTTTTTAAAAAATTGTGGTAAAGTACAAATAACATAAAGTTTACCATCTTAATGAACCATTCTGTGAGAATAGTTTTTGCTCCTTCTTGTACCCTGGTGAAGCTGCGCTATCTGCAGCCGGAAGTGGCCGGCGTGGGCTGTGATAGCTTCCAGGAGGAGTAGCTGAGCAATGGACTGTGCAGCACACACTGTGGGCAAAGGGGCAGGACAACTTGGTTCCCGGAGTGAGAATGGCAGCAAATTAGAGCAGCTGCCCCCCTGCCCTGCAGGGAACAGGACAGGAATTAAGCTTTGTCGGGTGCTTCTTAAGCCCCAGGCCCTGGTGATGCTCTCTGGCTGCTTGAAGTCTTGCTTTAATCCTTTAGAGGCAGACCTCCCGGTCATTTTGCAAATGGCCCAGAGAAGTTAGAAAACTTACTTAAGGTAGTACAACCGGTCTGTAAGGTTAGAATCCAGATCTGTGTTGAAGTTTAAAACCTTTGCAAGGAATCACCACCCTCACATGGCACCCTACCACTGGGCCCTGTGATGTCGGGAAAGGCCTGCTGGTACGGCTCTTCACTGAAGAGCCTTCATGGCTGATTATGAACATGTTTACTGTGGTGCACGGAATGGGGCAAACAGTTTCTTTACTTTTCCCACTGGGGCTTCTCTCCTTCCACCCCCCCTGCCCTCTTTAGATGGATGCCCTGAAGTGTCTCCTTCCTCAGTCTTCAATCCCCCCCCCCTTTTAAATGTTTTTAAACCTTTGTGGCTTCCCATCTCTAGGTCTTAACTGCTGAGGGTCTAGATCTCGGGCCACCAAGGTTCATGCCCAGCTCTACCCTTGGTGGATATTCGCATGTCGCTGAGTGGAACTGCAAATAATATACACCCCTCTGTGTCTACTAAAGATGGCTTCTGTTGGCATAACATGGCTTGTCTTTATGCTAAAAGGCCAGTCCCCTCCAGGAGGAAAAATGAAGGGGAGAGAGAACTCCAGCTTGCAACAATATTTTCAAGTTTTCAATCAAGAAATTAAGGGGTCCTCCCGAGCCCAATCTCCAGTTCACTCAGAGAAACAGAACACTGACCCCACATGATAACAAATAAGCAAAACTCTATCACCCAGCCATGAGATGGATAAACCAAGTCTTCACTTGTCTGCTGGCTCTTTGAAGAGGTCTGTGCTGGAGGCAGCAGGTGGGCTCTGGGAACAGCTGAGGTCAAAGGTACAACACCCCTCTTGGGGGCCATTGGTGCCTGCTCTGGGATACTCTGGTCCTTCTCTTTCTCTGTATAGTGAGGCCCAGCCTGGGCTCTGGGGTACCCCGGACTCCAGGATAACATGAAATCCTCTGATGATTCGCAATTATCCTGTCTTTCGGCAGGTTTCACATCCTATTTATTAAGTGCTGGATATTCAGGATATTCTAAATGCCTAAGTAATATATCTGACAATTATTATGAGCCAGGGACTGGGCTAAGTGCTTTGCATTTGCTGTCTTTTTTTTTTTTCTTTTTTCCCCTTTTATTAGAGAGAGAGGGCACAAGCAGAGGGAGAAGCAGCAGAGGGAGAAGCAGACTTCCGGCTGAGCAAGGAGCCCACTGCAGGACTCAGTCAGGACCCTGAGATCATGACCTGAGCTGAAATCAAGAGTTAGACACTTAACCAACTGAGCCACCTAGGCACCCTTGTATTTATTGTCTTATTTCTCATGATAGGAGGTAGAATCTATTTTACAAATGAGAAAACTGAGGCTCAGAGAGGTGAAGTGATTTCTTCCAGGTCATCCAGCTAATCAAAGGCAGGGCTGAGAATCAAACTCAGATAATTTGATTCCAATGTCTGTACTTAGTTGCTCAACAGAGTGTCCTGGGAGCTAAGCATCTGCTGTCTTGGGAGCCTGGAGGCGGGGTGCCTCGCTCCGCTTGGGCAGTGAGATAAAGATGCCTGGAAGAGGTGACATCTGAGCTAACTCTTGAAGTAGGAGCAGGAGTGAGCCAATGGGCTGAGCGGGGAGAGGGTGGTTTGGGGTTATTCAACCAATAACTGTGGTTATTGTGGAATATTATGGAACAGTCTGTGGACAGGCCGCTGGGGGAGAAGGAAAATGGCTTTGTTTGCAATAGACTAACGTGGTTGCTGCTCTAGATGTGAGTGGCAGGATGGAAGCAGAGCCCAGGTCCTGAAGGATCTCCGATTTAGACTGGGTCCTGAAGACAGTGAGAGTGCGGGGAACCTTGGAGGGCTCTCAGCAGGCAAGTTCATAGAACCAGCTTTGCTTCTTGATGGTGCTTCTGGCCACAGCTGGGGAGGTTGCTATGTTGAAGGAAATGTGGCACATCAGACTCGGAGCCAGATGCCTCAGGGTTGTATACCAGCCCTTCCACCTAAAAATTATACAGGTTGAGGGGCGCCTGGGTGGCTCGGTTGGTTAGGCATCTGATTCTACATCTCAGCTCAGGTCTTGATCTCAGGGTTGTGAGTTCAAGTCCCGCACTGGGGTGTGGAGCCTACTAAAATTTTTTTTATACAGGTTGCTTCCTTACATCTTTGAGCCTCAGTTTCTTCATCTGTCAACAGGATAAAATAACACCTTGTATATAGTTGTTGAGGGGAGTAAGAGTTAATCCAAGCAAAATGTTTAGCAAAGTTGTATCCTGGCACATAGTAGGTGTTTAATAAATACTAGCTGCTCTGCGAGAGGGATGTAGAGCAGGGCCATGCTTCTGGATGAAAGAACATTCTACCTTTTTGACTTTGCTTTCTGTAAGCCTCCCCTCATTGATTGCCCTGGGGGCAGAATCTTATCAGCGACTTTTACATTATTTTGCCCAAGGTCTTTCCGTTTTAAGAGCGATAATGCTCACAAAGTGCTTAGCAAAGATCAGGCACACAGTAATCACCTGATGCTTGCAGCTATTATTAAGCTAGAGAATGAATCGGCTTAGAAAAGAATAGCAATTAAGGAATTATCAGTCTGTTATCACTCTAGTGTAAATGAGAAGCCAAATTCTTTCCTGGGAACAGGTTTTGACTGGGATAAGGAAGTCTGAGATCTCAGAACACCAGGAAGGAGAATCTGGGGAACTGAACCACTTGGGAATTTTTCCTGGAGCCAGTCGTGCCTGGAGAAGAGCAGAAGATCCAATCCTAAATCATCAGGTATAACCAATCCAAATGGTTTAGGACTCCAGAGTATGAAGTAACTCCTGTCTTCCAGTCTGGAGATGGGGAATGAGGCATATGGAGCTCTCAGGGACTGTCAAGAATTGAGCACCCACTGTGTGTAGAGCTTTATGTGAATTAAAAAAAAAAAAAAAAAAGAAGGCAGGGGCGCCTGGGTGGCTCAGTTGGTTAAGCGACTGCCTTCGGCTCAGGTCATGATCCTGGAGTCCCGGGATCGAGTCCCGCATCGGGCTCCCTGCTCAGCAGGGAGTCTGCTTCTCCCTCTGACCCTCTTCCCTCTCGTGCTCTCTATCTCTCATTCTCTCTCAAATAAATAAATAAAATCTTTAAAAAAAAAATGAAGGCAGTGTGAAGCAATATAGCAGGAGTCATAACTAAATTCGAATTTTGACTCTGTCAACTCCACTCTCTGTGACTTTGGGTAAGTCTCTTGTCTGCTTTGAACCTCAATTTTCTCAGCGCTTCCGTTGTGTGATGGTATTGCGCCTTCCCGCGACTCAGTTTCTTCATCTGTAAAATGGGTACTACCTATTTCGCAGGACTGTATGAGATCATGCGTATTACGTGCCTGGTAAGCAGTCCTACCGGGATCACTCCGTAGATCCCTGCGGTTCCTTTCCACCCAATCACCTGTGCCGAGCACAAGGCCCCCCCGCTCCGGGTGGGGTGTGCGGGGAAGGGCTGGGTGGTCTTGGTCGGCCCAGTGGGGAGCAAAGGACAAATGTTACCCCCGCATAAGACACTGGGGAGCTGCTGGTCAAGGGGCGCTCCAGTCATGTGGCAGGCCTTGGACAAATCCGTCCACCGAACCCTCACTCTAGGCTGCTGCTAAGACGAGGAGGGTCCCCAGGCAACTTGGGAGTCGGCAAGGTTCCTCCAGATGAAGGTGGAATTCGGCTCCAGGCTTGGCTCTGCCCCTTCCCGGCTGGATGACCTTGGGCCAGTCACTTTTCTTCTCCGGGCTTTAGGGTGCTCTGGAAGTGAGGCTCCTCATTCCCCTCACCTCTTGGAGTGTGGGAGGGCGAAGTGTCGACACAATGGACGAGAACTGCCTTAGGGGCAGGCGAGTGCTATTTATTGTGCTAATAGATGCACGCAGCGGGTTTCTTTCCAGCGGTTTCACTCTGGTTAAGCGGTTCCTTCCACTGTAACCGAGGTTTCTCGCCTCACCGCCTCCCGCCCCTGCGGGCAGGGCTCTGCGGACCGCAGGCTCCAGGGCCGTTGCCATTGTTCTTGGAGGCCGGGCGGCAGGGGAGGGCTCTGGCGGACCTCGCCTTTGGTCTCTGCCTCCACCCCGCACCCCCGCCGCAGCGAGCCTGGGAAGCCCCCCTCGCCGATCTTTCCCGAGGAGGCGAGTCAGCCCCAGAGCTCTCCCGAACGGCCGCCGAAGACGCCCCCGAGCGTCTCCGAAGAATCCCGACCGCTCGCAGTCTCCGGAAAGAGCCGAAGGCGCTTCCCACTCTCGGCCTCCCGAGCCGCTCCGAAAAGGCCCGAAGTTTTCCGAGCGGCCGTCCTGCCGGACTGCTGGAGGCGGCCGCAGCGCCATGTTGGATGCTCTGCTCGTTGAGTGAAGAAAATCCGCCGGCATCGCCTGAGCCCCGCTACCGAGAAGGGCGCCGCTTCCCCCGGGGAGGGGGATAAAGACCCCCCGCCGCCGGCCCATGAGGATATTGCCGTGAAAGGTCCGGTCTCTCCGCCTCCTGCCCCCGCCGGGTCCGGCCCCCCCCCCTGGGGTCGCGTTGTCACGGAGACCGGCAGCCGGTGGTGCTGGCCCGCGGGGCGGCTGCTGCTGCCGGCGGCGGCGGCGGCGGCGGCGGCGGCGGCGGCGGGCGTGTGTGACCGGCCCCGGCCCCCTCCTCCTCCTCCTCCCAGCCTCCCCCCGGCCCCCCGCTCCCGCCGCCTCCCCGGGTCTGCCCCCATCCCGCCCCCCCGCTGCCCCCGGCCCCTGCACCCCGGCGCGCCCGGTCCCGCTCTGGGGGGGTTGGTGGCTTCGCTTTGCCATGAGTTTACCGCAGAAACCGGCTCTGAAATCAGGCTCAGCGGCTGCAGCAGGAACCGGACCCGGCACGGGAGCGGCGGCGGCGGCGGCAGCAGCGGTACCGCCTCCTCACCCGGCGGCAGCAGCAGCGGCGGCGGCAGCGGCGGCGGCGGCGGCGGCGGCAGCGGCCCCTCCTCACCCGAACATCAGGGCCCTCCAGACCCAGGCGCCCCAACAGTATCCTTTTCACCTTCCTGCCGGCCCTTCGGCATCTCGCCGCAGCCGGGGGGGGGGGCCGTGGCTCCGCGGGGACCCTCCTGCCGGCCGCCGCAGCCCAGCCGGGTTAGGGGCTGCTGCTCTAGCCCCCGCGGCCGGCTCGGCCGGAGCTTTCGGGGTGCTCCGGCGGCAGCAGCCCTGCGGGGGACCCCGGGACCCTCTGCAGTACTGTGAAAACTAGCTCCGCTCGGCCTGGCCTCTGCAGCTCTTCCCTTTTAGATCTGGGGGACCCTTCCCCCCCTCTTCGCCTCCCCCCGCCCCCCTTTATTAGGCCGAATTTGCTGGTGCCTGGGACCAGCCCTGCAGGGAAGGCTTTTCTGATTGTTGTGAGGACTACACCCTCCTCCTCCTCCTCTTCCTCCTCCTCCTCCTCCTCCTCCTCCTCCTCCTCCTCCTCCTCCTCCCCCTGCAGCAGGGCCTGGTGGGCTTTCCTAATTGTTATTATTAGTACATAATAAACTCTAATGGTAAATTTCCTGTTTGAAGCTAAGCTCAGTTCGTGTCTGAGGTAAGTCGGATTTTAAATCTATGGTGAAAATATACAGAAAGCATCCCCTGTGGCTAATGTTTAGCGATGGGGGGAGTTAGGTTGCGTGTGGTGGAACGCGATCTGAGGAGGAAATGTTACACCGGACGCTTCCCTGTCTTTGACCTTTTTAAAGGAAGAGGAAGTTAACTGACATTACCCATCACCCCCAAAAGTCTCACTTCTTGGAAGGCTTGTGTTATGATGGATATTTTTAAAGGCTTTAATTTTCTCTTCGTAGGCCTGATGTCTAGAGGGGATCAGGGCTTCTGGAGGAGAGTCTAGTATTGAATGTATCTAATTTCATGTCATTTGCTCGATTGTAGAATTTTTTGGACAGCTTTGATTGAAAAGACTTGACCAGGTATTTTAGTCAGAAACTAGCCGGTGAAGGTAAAACGTTGAATTCATAAATTCCACGGAGATTTGGAAAGGTATTACCTACCTGAGAATAACATTTCATCATGCACCTTTCTTTCCCCCCATCCGTTGTATTTATATAAATCAATAAATAACCATTGGATGTTAGATGTGTTGTGTTTTTGTATTTGTGTCATTTTGTGTTCGACTTCCAGAGAGAGTAGGGTGTTTGAGCAAATAACTGCCATGAAGTCCACGGATGATTTCACAGTCTGTAGTTTGATTCCTGTCTGTATCGATTACTTTGAGAAGGGAAAGATACCTCCCTTCTAGAGTCATTTCAGGTCATCTTTTGGTTTCTGTCAAGTGTCATTTTCTCTGTTCTTTAAATATTGTTATTCAATCCAGGCGGTGTGTCGCAGAGTAAGGATAAATTCCATTCCAGTGTGATGTGTGTACTGATTTCATAATGTTTTTATCCTGCATGATTCTGTTTAATTAAGAATTTTTCACAGATGAGAATGCTTAGTGATATCTTAGTGTTGCTCATGGAAAATCTGGTTGGTTTTGATCAGTATCCCTAGTTGCTTTACTTTTGGGGGAAAAAGGATTGGCTGATTTGCCTACTTGAAGGTAGGGTTCAGTGCTGGATCTCTAAAATATATCTTCACTTAATGCTTTGTGAGTTTGAATTCCTTAATCATTTGTCTTTTTTTTTTTTTTTTTTTGGTCTTGATTGCCCATACTTGGTTAGGGCTATAAGTTTATGTACTGTGCCACCAAGTAAATTTTTCATTATCTGTATTTTGGAGCTATTTTGGCAATTAAGCATTGAAAGGAAGCCCATGGTGTGTGTTCTTGATGTACAAAGTGATAAGTGAGGACCAGTGCTTGGTGAATTTGGTGGCTTTATTTGGACACAAAGAGTTGTGACTTAAGTGTTTCAAGTGTGCTTTTTCTTAATGCGTTTCACAAAGGAAGGATTTATAAAAGCTCTGAGTTGGTTGCAACACAGAAGTAGTTACTAGTACTGCAACAATTGTTAAAGGGTATAAATTTAAGGTGTAATTTCCAGTAGAGATGATTTCTTACATCTATTTGTAGTAATATGGGGTAGTTGGTTTTTATGTGGCTTTAAGTTTTTACTTTGTCTCATGTCATAGAAGAAATTAAAATTCTTGATGTATTTCACAATTCTGTTATCTTACTGCTTTACTCACGGAAAGATTTCAATTAGTAAAATCTAAAAGTTTGTATAGTAAATGAGGTATAGGTTACAGATTTCATTAGAATATGCTAATGATGAAATGTTACCAGTGGTAATGGGGAATTGGTTAAAATGGATTGAAACAGAGCATTTCTGCTTTTCTACCCTGAGTGAGTGTGGGAATTTACATTTGTTTGATGAAAGTGGTCATCATGTGATAAGTTGATAGACACAAAACTTTGAGACTGGAGTGCAAGGCTGGAGTTGCTTTTATTATGGCTTGGTTAAATCTCCAGTTCCTCAAAATATATCAGTGCAGTTGTGTTTGAATTTAATTAATAAATTCATATAGTATTTTAAGTTTATAAAAATACTGAAAGGAGGTTGACCAGTGTCCTTCATTTGTACTTAGTGTTCAAGTGACAAATCAGAAATAAAGGGGAATGTTGGCAATAATGAATTGGAATATAAACTGGAACCTGCCTCTAGGCATCATTTTTTTTTTTTTAAAGATTTTATTTATTTATTTGAGAGAGAGAGAATGAGAGACAGAGAGCACGAGAGGGAAGAGGGTCAGAGGGAGAAGCAGACTCCCTGCTGAGCAGGGAGCCCGATGCGGGACTCGATCCCGGGACTCCAGGATCATGACCCGAGCTGAAGGCAGTCGCTTAACCAACTGAGCCACCCAGGCGCCCCTCTAGGCATCATTATTGCATGGCAGGCTCATAAAGCCATTTTAGGCAGAGGATTTTGACTGCAAAGAGGCAGGGAATGGGGCCTGGCAAGGAATGGGACATGATGGAGGGTGGCAGGGATGGTGGGGGATGAAAGAGGATAAACCCTGCTGTGAAAAGTGCTACTGGTGAGGGAGGAATATGCTTAGAATTTTTATAACATAATCTAGTATGAATAGTTTATGAAATTGGCACTTCAAGATACTTGCCTTGAGATGTGCTCTCCTCAGCTTCTCAGTATGAACTTTTCAGAAGCTCTGTTGAGCATCTTAAAAGAGATTCTTAACCTTTTCTGGGTAACAAACAACTTTGACATTTTGATGAAAGCTTATAGACTCTCTCCACAGAAAACTGTTGCTTACATTTTCAGGGGTTTCTTGAAACCTAGCCCTTTGGATGGAAATTGCTTACCTTTCAGATAATTAAAGATAAATGAGTTTGAATTTGGGTGCCCGAATAGTTCTGACTTAGAACAATTTTGCAGTCCGTTATGAATACACAGTGTTCTATTTATATGGAAAGACTTCAGGGTGTAATTTCTCTCAGAGCTGCTGACACTTCTGGGGAGTCTAGTTACTGTTTTGGGGCAGCCAATTTGGTTAAGAAAATCAGGGCAGTGGGTTCTTTGAATGAACTAAGTTTGGTAAAGGCCTGTGGCAACCAGAAAATGACGTGTATCCTCAGCTATTTTGTCTTGGGTATAAAAACAAATATGCCCATTGAGGGTGGTTTTTTTTTTTTTTTGTATTTAATTTCCTTTCTTTAAAAAAATTTTTTTTTGTTCTCTCTGTTGATTTTCAATTTTATAGGTTGAAGCCAAAAACATTTGTTTTCCTCTTTTTTGTTTCTTGACCAAAGCTAAATCTGCATAATATTAACAATAGTATTCATTTATTGAATGCCTCCTGTTCTAGGTACTACACATGCAGGATTTTATTTAATTTTCACAATCCTAATGAGGTAGCTACTATTTCTGTTTTACAGATGAGGAAACCGAAGAGCAGAGAAGTTAATGTTCCTAAGGTTGTCCATCTAGTAAGTGGTGGTCTGCAGTTCAGATTCTGGTATGACTGGCTCCAAAGCTCATGAATGTCCTTTCTATTATGCCTCGTTGCTTCTTACCAAATCTGCATATGAGAGTGGGAGGTAGCTAGGGGAAGGTCTGTATGCAGTAAAGAGGCTCTGTGGAGTCATCTAGAACGCCATGATACTGTATCCTGTGTTAATTTGTTCATAACCACATACTATGACATGTAGGTTATCTTTATGTCATTGAGACTTATAGAATAGGCCTGCACATTTGATTCAGTGCATGTTTCTGCTTGTTCAGAAGTTAGCAAGGCCTCCAGCAAAATACTGTTGTAACTAGCAACCAGAACTCTAAAGCTCATGAAGCAGCCCCAGTCTGTCTACTCCTAAGTCCCACCATCAACAGAGATGGATGTGTGCTCTTAAGGGCAGATCCTTTTCTAGGAAGGAGAGGGGGAGACTGATGCAAGATGAAGATGCGGAAGGAAGAATGTTACTTAGATGCCTGAGTCACAGTGGCGCTTGCCTCTGCTCTGCTACTCCCTGTCCTAGGCTTACAGGTCTTAAAGTGAGGTATTTTTGTCAAACTGAGATTAAACCACCGAAGGACTGATATGTTGCTTTTCCACACTGGTGTTTCTGATAACGATTTTTACAAAAAGGTTTGCTGTTAAAAAACATTTGAAAACTGTGTTTTTTTGTTTTTAAGATTTTATTTATTTGAGAGAGAAAGCATGAGCACAACTTGGGGGAGGGGCAGAAGGAGAGGGAGGACCCTGGGATCCTGACCTGAGCTGAAGGCACATGCTTAACTGACTGAGCCACCCAGGTGCTCCTGAAAACCGTGTTTTAAATCATAATAAGATTGCCGTGTTTTAGCCATTTATATTGGAGCTTCAGTGTAAGTGGCAAGTTTTAAAATTGATTTGTTCGTTTATTGAGCACGTATTGTGTGCCAAACTCAGCGCTTGGTGTAGGGTTGAAAAGCTTTTGCCCTCCGGGTGCCTGAGTTGCTCAGTTGGTTAAACATCTGCCTTTGGCTCAGGTCATGATCCCAGGGTCCTGGGATCGAGCTCCACATTGGGCTCTCTGCTCAGCAGGGAGAGCCTGCTTCTCCCTCTCCCTCTGCCTGCTGCTCCGCTTACTTGTGCTCTTTCTCCCTGTGAAATAAATAAAATCTTAAAAAGAAAAGAAAAGCTTTTATTCTCAAAGAACTTGGTCCTGACAGGTAAGTGACAATATCATGAAGCAAGTGTGATGATAACTTTGCTGTAAGGGCTTAGCCTGGAGGAAGGAGGAATTAGGGCTTCCTAGAAGAAATTGACATCTGAACTACATTAGAAGGATGAGTAAGAATTACCCGAGGTTTACAGAGCTTTCTCCTGCCAGCTGACTTTTCCCAATTCCATTGCTGTTGCTGCTGCGTAGAACTTGAGTAAATGGATTTCAGTCATATTTCAAGTTTTTAGCAGGATCAGAGAAGCTAGAGGAGGTAGTCTACAACATGGCAGTCAGAACACAATTGCCATAAATTCAAAGTATCTTCTGCACCATAATCCCAGGAATTAGGGTATGAGAAGATACGTTTCAGATCTGGTCTCCTGGTCTCCTTCCCACTCATCTCATAATACCTCCCTGGTCTTCTGATAACTAGATTTTTGGCTTGGAAAGTAGCCTTGAAATATAAGTAAATTTAGCTTGATGTATTGAGAAGTGTACCTGATTTGTAGTTAAAAAAAAAAAAATCTGGATTTGAGTTTGGCTTTTCCATTTTTTAGAGGTATTGTCTTGGACTAATCACATAAATGCTTTGGGCATCAGTTTCCCTTTCTCTAAAATGAAGGAGTTAGACCAGTTTATGTGACTCTTGAATTAAAATGGCTTGTTTCTGAAGATTATGGTGTGAGGTTTGTTTTGTTCTTGCAAAGTAGGCGGGAAGGATTTATAGAGACCTATTAATGGATTCTTTGTCTGATGGTTAGTGACATTGATATTAGAAGCATGCTAACATGGATCAAGGCAACTTGATTGTATAAGAAACCTCTGGTTTTTGCTTATTAATGTTAGATTTAGTCAAACAGACCAATCGCTTCTCGGACTTTTGGCTAAGGTCAAGTGTAGTCAAAGAGACTGAAATGCTTCTGTGACTTGGGTAGGAAGATCGTGGGATGGCTTGAGGCCATAAAATAAGGTTGCATGGCCAGTCAGATGCTTGCTCTGGTTGATGATACAGTTCATTATGAAGTATGAGGGAAAGTAAGTTCTGGAATAAACTCTTGTGATGAGATACAATCTATTTTTACTTTAGGAATAATAATTTGAGCTAATATAATAGGAAACTGTTTCCTGATTTTTAGCCAGGTGCCTGACTTCAAGCAGAGTAGAAACTGCAGCTGAGATTTACATCGATGAAATATTGCAAGATCCCAAGCTACTTCTGAATTCTCAAATGGCTCCTAGTTCTTTGGCTTGCTGCCATCCAGAAGGAGTTTTTCACTTTCTTGTAACCTCAGCTGAAATTTGAGACTCTTTTAACTATTCTAAGTACATTTGAAATTTGTCAGTTTTTATGACCTTTATTAACTAGTAGTAGTTTTGTACTTTTTCAAGCCTTTGTGTGTGTGTTCCCGCTTATGAGATACTAAATTCCATCAATAGAATGTAAGGTCCATAAAGGCAGAGAATTTTGTCAGTTTTGTTTGCTGTTGAATTGCCAACCTCTAGAGCAGTACCTCGCACATCTAGGAAGTCTGTAAATATTTGTTGAAATGTTGATTAAATTAGAGTCTGGGAATCAGTTTTAAGCTAAGTTTTAGGACTAATATAGATGGCATCACAACTCACATTTAGCATTCAAGGCTGCCCTAAAATTGTTTTGCACTGTTGTGTAATTGAATTGATAATAGTTTCATAATTTTGTTTGAGATGGAATAACATTGACCCAGTTTACAAAGTCATCTAATGTGGCTGAGTTGCCTTTGAAGTATAGATACTGATGATGAGGGCTGGTATAAGGCCAAAGAGGAAAAACGTTTATAGTCAATTATATGAAAAATTTTGTGATTATAAGAACTAATATCAAATCAGGAAATTAAAAAAATAAGGAAAAGTAAAAAGTCACCCATAATCTTAGTATGTAGAGATAACCACTGTTAACGTTTTGCTATATTTCTTTCTGACACTTTTTTCTGTGGGCTTTAAATGGGCTTAAATTCTGTCCTTTTGTTGTAACATAACTTAAGGTCACATGACATATACGGGATTTTTTTCTTTCTTTAAATACATGACGATTTTATTGCTAAAAAATGTCCTTTGGAGGGACAGCAGTATTTGTCTCAGTCTCCCCCATCCTGGCAGAGTCCCCAGGAGTGTTTCTATTACTGTAGAGGGAACAGGGACTGGGGCCAGGGTGAGACTACATATACGATTCTGTGTCTCGCTTAATTTGTCACTTAACTATCTGAGAGCAGAAACTAGGCCCTAGAAAACAGCATATAAGAAACAGAATTTGAACTGAAATATGAATTTAAAAAACATTAAAACAAGAGCTTAAGACTACAGTCAGGGTTTAGATTGGCAGAGGGGAGTGGATTGTGGTGAGTAATTAACATGAACAAAGGTTTGGGCATGAAATAAGCATCCTGTATGCTGGGTTGTGAGGATCCCCATCAGTATGCTTGGAGTGGAGGATTATTGTGGTAGAATATTTGAAATAATGGATCCAGATTGTAAAGGGCTTTGAATCAATGTAAGAGAAGGTTAGACTTCATTTGTGTGAAACTATTACTTTTTTTTTTTTTAATGGCTTTATTGAGCTATAGTTCAGATACCACACAAACCACCCATTTAGAGTGTATCATTCAGTGGTTTTGAGTATATTCACAGTTGTGTGGCCATCACCAAAATCAGTTTTAGAACTTTTTTTTAAAGATTTTATTTATTTGAGAGAGAGAGAGAGAGATGGGGGGGCAGGGAGGAGGGGCAGAGGGAGAGGGAGAAGCAGACCCCTGCTGAGCAGGGAGCCTGCCATGGGGCTCAGTCAGGAACCTGAGCTGAGCCAAAGGCAGTTGCTTAACCGACTGAACCACTCAGGTGCCTCAGTTTTAGAACATTTTTATCACTCACAAAAGAAACCCATTAGACTCCCCATTTCCCCCCAGTTCTTTCTGCCTGAGGCAAGTACTAATCTGCTTTCTGCCTCTGTAGATTTGCCTATTCTGGACATTTCGTATAAATGATACAGTACAGTAGATAGTCTTTTGTGACTGGTTTCTCTTACTCTTCATGTTTTCAAGGGTCATTTATGTTGTGGTATGTTTCAATACTTTTTTTTAAATTGCTGAATAATGTTACAGGTACCACATTTCCTTTATTCATCAGTTGATGGACATTTGGGTTGTTTCAGCTGTTTTTTTATTTTTTATTTTTTTTAAAGAATTTATTTGACAGAGAGACAGTGAGAGAGGGAACACAAGCAGGGGGAGTGGGAGAGGGAGAAGCAGGCTTCCTGCTGAACAGGGAGCCTGATGCGGGGCTCGATCCCAGGACCCTGGGACCATGACCCGAGCCAAAGGCAGACGCTTAACGACTGAGCCACCCAGGCGCCCCCCCCCCTTTTTTTTTTTAAAGATTTTATTTATTTATTTTTGAGAGAGAGATCACAAGCAGGGGGAAGGGAAGAGGAGAAGCAAATTCCCTGCTGAGCAGGGAGCCCAAAAGGGGCTTGATCCTAGGACCCTGGGATTATGACCTGAGCCAAAGGCAGATGCTTAACTGACGAAGCCACCCAGGCACCTCATCAACTTTTTGATTATTATGAATGATTATGCTATGAATGTCTGTGTGGATGTAGGTTTTCATTTCTTTTGGGTATATACTTTGGAGTGCAGCTGCTGGGTTTTATAAGGTAACTCCATGTTTGTTTTGTTTTGTTTTTAAGATTTATTTATTAGAGAGCCCACATGCGTGAGAGCAGGGGGAGGGGTAGAGGGAGAGAGAATCTCAAGCAGAATCCCTGCTAAGTGTGGAACTTGTCTCGGGCAGATCTCATGACCCTGAGATCATGACCAGAGCCCAAATCAAGCCACCCAGGTGCCCCAAGGTAACTCCCCAAGTTTAACATTTTGAGAAACTGCCAAACTTTCTCCGAAGTGACTGCACCATTTTGCATTCCCACCAGCAAAGTATGAGGGTTCCAACACTTGTCATTATCTGGCTTTTTTAATCATAGGACATCCTAGTGGATGTGAAGTTGTATCTCATTATGGTTTTGATTTCTTTTCCTTGATGGCTAATTGAGCATTTTTTTCGTGAGTTTATTGGCCATTTGTCTTTTTTTTTTTTTTTAATTATTTATTTATTTGAGAGAGCGAGAAAGAGAGAGAGAGAGCATACGAGAGGGGGGAGGGTCAGAGGGAGAAGCAGACTCCCTGCTGAGCAGGGAGCCCGATGCGGGACTCGATCCCGGGACTCCAGGATCATGACCTGAGCCGAAGGCAGTCGCTTAACCAACTGAGCCACCCAGGCGCCCTGGCCATTTGTCTTTAGAGAAATGTCTGTTCAAATCCTGTACCCAGTTTTTTCTTGTCCCCTCTACCTTTTAATGAGGTTGTCTTTTATTATTGAGTTGTAAGGTCTTTATTCTGGATCCAAGTCTCTTATTATATATCATGTTTACAAATACATATTTTTTTATTTGACAGAGAGAGAGTATAAACAGGGGGAGCGGCAGGGAGAGGGAGAAGCAGGCTCCCTGCTCATCAGGGAGCCCAACGTGGGGCTTGATCCTAGGACCCCGGGACCACGACCTGAGCCGAAGGCAGATGCTTAACCGTCTGAGCCACCCAGGCGCCCCTATTTTTTTTTTTTTAATTTTTTTTAAAGATTTTATTTTATTTATTTGAGAGAGAGAGAATGAGAGATAGAACGAGAGAGGAGAGGGTCAGAGGGAGAAGCAGACTCCCCGCTGAGCAGGGAGCCCGATGCGGGACTCGATCCCGGGACTCCAGGATCATGACCTGAGCAGAAGCATTCGCTTAATCAACTGAGCCACCCAGGCGCCCTGTTTTTTTTTTTTTTTTAAGATTTATTTATTTAGGGGTGCCTGGGTGGCTCAGTCAGTTAAGTGGCTCTTTGCTTTCAGCTCAGGTCATGATCTCAGGTTCTTGAGATGGAGCCCCATATGGGGCTCCTTGCTCAGCGGGGAGTCTGCCCCCCCCCCTCTGCTGCTCCCCCTGCTTGTGCTCTATCACTTGTGTTCTCTCAAATAAATAAAATCTTAAAAAAAATAAAGATCTGGGCGCCTGGGTGGCTCAGTTGGTTAAGCGACTGCCTTCAGCTCAGGTCATGATCCTGGAGTCCCGGGATCGAGTCCTGCATCGGACTCCCTGCTCAGCGGGGAGTCTTCTTCTCCCTCTGACCCTCCCCCTTCTCATGTGCTCTCTCTCTCTCTCATTCTCTCTCTCTTTCAAATAAATAAATCTTTAAAAAAATAATTAAAAAAAAGATCTGTTTATTTGAGAGAGAGGGAGTGTGCACGTGTGCACAATACGGGGAGGGGCAGAGGGAGAGGGAAAGAGAGAGACTTTCAAGCAGACTCCCCGCTGAGCACGGAGCCATGCCCTATGGGGGCTCAACCTCATGATCCAAGCCCAAATCAAGAGTCAGAATCTTTTTTTTTTTAAAGATTTTATTTTATTTATTTGAGAGAGAGAGAGAATGAGAGAGAGCATGAGAGGGAAGAGGGTCAGAGGGAGAAGCAGACTCCCCTGCTGAGCAGGGAGCCCAATGTGGGACTCGATCCCGGGACTCCAGGATCATGACCTGAGCCGAAGGCAGTCGCTTAACCAACTGAGCCACCCAGGCGCCCAAGAGTCAGAATCTTAACCAACTGAGCATCCCAGGCGCCCCTACAGATATTTTCTCCCATTCAGTGGGTTGTCTCTCTCTCTTTCTTTTTCAAGATTTTATTTTTAAGGACTCTACACCCAACTTGGGGCTTGAACTCACAGCCCCAAGACCAAGAGTTGCATGCTCTACTGACAAAGCCTGCCAGGCTCCCCTCATTTTCTTGTTAATGTCCTTTGAAGCATAAAAATGTTTAATTTTGATGAAGTCAAATTTATCTGTTTTTTTTTTTTTTTTTTTTGTCACTTGTGCTTCCTTAGTGTGTCTAAGAAGGCTCTCCTTAACCCAGGGTCATGGAAGTTTACTCCTTTCTTTTCTTTTATAATTTTAGCTCTTAAATTTAGGTCTTTTTTTGAGTTAATTTTTGTGTATGCTGTGAAGTAGGAGTTCAAGTTTATTTTTTTTTGCATGTGACTATCCAGTTGTCTTGGCACTATTTGTTGAAAGGAATATTCTTTGAATTGTCTGAGCACTTTGTCAAAAAATCAATTGTGTGTTTTTTTTTAAAGATTTTATTTATTTATTTGAGAGGGAGAGAATGAGAGTTAGAGAGCACGAGAGGGAAGAGGGTCAGAGGGAGAAGCAGACTCCCTGCTGAGCAGGGAGCCCGATGTGGGACTCGATCCCAGGACTCCAGGATCATGACCTGAGCCGAAGGCAGTCGCTTAGCCAACTGAGCCACCCAGGCGCCCAGTTGTATTTATTTATTTATTTATTTATTTATTATTTATTTATTTATTTATTTATTAGGAAACTGACATGATAAGATTTGTTGAGGTGGGGCACCTGGGTGGTTCAGTTGTTAAGCGTCTGCCTTCAGCTCTGGTCATGATCTCAGGGTCCTGGGATCAAGCCCTGCATCGGGCTCCCTGCTTCTCCCTCTCCCACTCCCCCTGCTTGTGTTCCCTCTCTGTGTCTCTCTCTCTGTCAAATAAATAAAATCTTAAAAAAAAAAAAAAGATTTGTTGAGGTGTGCAGGTTGAAATAGGGAATAGCAAAGATTAAGAGAATAGGAATATCACAACTACATTTAGGGTGAGGTGTGCTATTTGTAAAATACGGCCTATTGAATAAATGAACTTTGATCATTTTCACCTTTGTATAATGCCTGAAAAATAGGAGAGCTACTCGAAAGAGATTTTGCCTATCTCTATTAAGATAAATTCCTATTAGGCAGTGATAGCTTTGTGAAAAATAACATAAGGGCATTTGACTATTTTGCTGTGCTGTGAAGAATTGAAATTGTAAGTTACAAATTCTTGGGTTATTGTTTTTCACATAGAATATTAGTTCTGCCTAGAGCATTTATATAATTTTCAAGATAAATTTTATTTTTTATTAGGTTATAACCTCAGGCTATTCTAATGTGTACATTTTTATAAAGAAATAAAATTGGGAAATACAGCTCACCTCTAACACGATTCTTTCTATTCAGGGAAAGACTACATTAATGAAGAGGCTTTTTATAACCTTTCAGGTCTAATAAAAACAGGGTTTTGGATGAAAATTTTCTACACACACACACACACACACACACACAGTCTCTTCATTGACTTGAAATATTACAGTGTGGGGATGGGGTTGCTGATTTTTTTTAAAGATTATATCTACTTTTTTTTTTAAAGATTTTTTTTTATTTATTTGAGAGAGAGAATGAGAGAGAGAGAGAGAGCGCACCCATGAGGGGGGGGAGGGGCAGAGGGAGAAGCAGACTCCCTGCTAAGCAGGGAGCCCGATGTGGGACTCGATCCTGGGACTCCAGGATCATGACCTGAGCTGAAGGCAGTTGCTTAACCAACTGAGCCACCCAGGTGTCCCGATTATATCTACTTTTTAAGTTTTATAAATTAGTATGTGTGTCTTTAGCTTAGCTCATTAAATATATGAGCTATGTAAAATTTTAATGATCTCACACACCTGATTAATATTGTTGAGACTTTGAGGTTAATATATCATATTCATTTGATAATTTCAATATTGTTGATCTTTTTTAGAAATATTAGAGTTTGGAACCAGTCCAAATTCCTGAAGTAACTGCTGTTTCAAAAGTAGACAGCAGAGTACTTGACCTTAGCTTATTACATTTTGTGTTGCGATTGGGTGGGTGTACTTGAATGTGGTTTTAGGCAAGGCAGTGAAAGCTAAATGCTGCTCTGGAAAGTCATTGATTCTATTCTTGACTTTCTATTGAAAATCATAGTTATTTTTTTTAAGATTTTATTAGAGAGAGAGAGAACAGGTAGGGAGAGAGACAGTGGGAGAGGGAGAAGCAGGCTCCCCGCTGAGCAAGGAGCCTGATTCGGGCTTGACCGCAGGACCCTGGGATCATGACCTGAGCCGAAGGCAGATGCTTAACTGACTGAGCCACCCAGGCGGCCCTGAAAATCATAATTAAAAGATGCAAGCGTATTAGTATGTATTGACTTATTTTCCCTTTACATAATCATCTTTGGGGATCTCTGGTCTACCTTTCTGTTCTCCTCCCCCCAGGGGTGTTTATTCCTGAGGTTGAGGGAGATGCTGGTGACTTGCCAAAGCATCAGGTTTGTACAAACTCAGACTGATTTGAGGTGTTTAACAACAGTGATCACTTTGACTTACCAGTAGGTGACCAGAGATATTTCTCCTGTAATGGTCCTGGTTTGGATGGTAAATTACACGGTCATCCTTATCTAGTAACCATTATATATAGTTTAGAAAATTAGGAGTCTTTATGCTCTGTATGTGTTACTAAAATACTTCGGGAAGCAGCAAGACATTTTATATCCCTTGGTCTAACAATTTGTATTTGATCTTGTAGTTATAAAGGTCTTTGACATCAGCATGTGAACTAAATAGGAGCAAAGTATTGTCGGCCTCTTTAAAAAAAAAGAAACTTTAAAAAAAAAAAAAAAAGAAACTTTATTTGAGTTGATTTTAGACCTGCAGAAAACTTGCCAAAATCGTAAGAGTTCTCTCCTATCCCTTGTCTCCTTCCCCTAATGTAAACATCTTCCATTATCATAGTACAGTTGTCAAGCACAGGAAATTAATTGACATTGATAAAATATTATCAACTAAAGTGCAGACCTTATAATTATTACCAGTTTTTCTACTGTTCTTTTTCTGTTTCAGGATCCCACATTGCATTTGGTTATTACTTCTCCTTAGTCTCCTCTAGACTAATTGTTCCTTTCTCTATTTAATCATGCGTTTATCAAACACAGAGTCTAGGTAGAGAAAGTCTACCCATGCTTTTTGTGAAATTGAAGGCTTTGGTCTGTTCATAAGGATATTGTATGTGAAAATTAATGTCAATGATAAGGACAATTGTGAGAGCCCTCCAATAGGCAACATAGCCTTCAGAAACATATTGCTGGTTACCCTTCCTAATTTTTCTGAATATTTGGAGAGAAGAGTAATTCTTTTTTTTTTTTGTATTCTAGAATCATACTTAGGAAATTAGCTTAGTTACTATTCAGTTGAAGGCTCAACTGAAAGGAATAGGATAACTAGAATGGCAAGGTTAGGATGCTCAAGGGAGAAGGTAAAAATAATGGAATCTTGAGACAAGAGAGAAGTAGAAAAGGGAAGGAAAATTTTGGTCATTGTTTTGATTCCACAGATTAAGTTAATAGTGCCTGATGCCTAGTAGACACACAATGATTTATTAAATGGCCAGAGGACCAAGTGTTTATTAAATAACCGCATGTTCTAGCTGTTGATGGAGGTACGAAAGAAACCTGAAGTGTGGGGTCTCTGCCTCTTAGGTGCTCCAGTCAAACAGTTAAAGGAATTTAAGGTGCTCTCTAAATAGAGGTAGGAGGTCAGAGGCCTGAGAGATTAGTGAGGACTGGAGGAGTTAGGAAGTAGGATTTGGGCAGTTGGAAGAGGAAGGACGTTTATAGTTGAGGGAAAAATGCTTTTGTAGCAGCTAGGAAATATGGTAGATGGTGTATTTAGGGTGGTCAGAAGAGGTGCTTGACTGAAAATATAATGTGCAGTGCATGTGACAGTTTTGGAAACTGTTGAATATCTGTTCTTTTATTTTGTAGCAAACAAGTTTTTCAAAACCTGATACCTACGAACACGTTTGGTAGTTAGAGGAAGATGAAGTTGGTGCTCGGTGGATTGAGATCAGTAGGAAGCATGGAGACTAATATGCTAGGCCCACTTAAGGTTTTCCAGGATTTTACTGATGCACATCTAGTCTAGAGGGAGATGAAAAGGAAAGAGTAATTATATCATGAAAGCTCTCAGAGGAAGAAAGCTAGGGATTTGAATATCCTTGGTGAAAGAATGAAAAGAGCTAAAACTGACTCCAAGGCTTTGAGACTGGAAAATGATACTGTCAGTGATAAGTAAAGAAGATGTAGGATTTGATTTTATATCATGTTGAGGTAGTGAGCAGATAAATTCAGTTGAGGACATGCTGGATTTGACATGAATGGAACATCTTACACGGTTAAGAGATGGAGGTAAACTGGACATGTTTAGAAATACAGAGATGGAAGTCAGGTGAGCAGAAAGAGCTGGTAAAACAAATCTGTGGAAATACAAGCATAACAGTGAAGAGGAAAGCAAAGGTTCTTAAGGGTCAATGCAACACCCATTGATGTGATGAGGATGATGAGTCGACAGAAAAGAGGAAGCGGCAGCTGCCAAGAGGAAAGAGAACCCTGAAAGCATAGTCTTTTACAGCTTTCCAGATTAGGTTTCCACGGAGCTTTACCTAGATGGGGAAAGTGACATTGAATAAGTGACAGGTAGACTTGATTTTAAACTCTGAACTTTGCCTATATAATTGTTGCTACATTTAAGGAAGATTGAAGACTGAAGAGAAATTCTTTCCAGGGTTTCTTTGCAAGCCTAAAATAAGTCCTTGATGGGCTTTGGTTTGGGTATTTATATTTGAGTCTATACTTCTGCTTATTTTGCTTAATTTAAAGAAGCTTAATTTGCTTCTCTAATATTCACATGTATTATAATAAAAAAAACTTTAAATCACTACCTACCTTGGCTACTCATAGGCTGCTATTGGGATTCTGGGCAGCAGTTATGAAATCATTACTTTATGTCCACTTTTTTTTTTTTTTAAGTAAACTTTGGGTCCAGTGTGGCATTCGCACTCACGACCCCAAGGTCAAGAGTTGTTGTATGCTGTACTACTGACTGAGCCAGCCAGGCGCCCTTACATCAACTTTTTTTTTTTTTTTTGAGAGAGCTTGAGAAACTTGAGTGGTGGGTGGTAGGTGGGGGAGTGGGAGAGGCAGAGGGAGAAGGAGAGAGTCTTGTGTGGAGCCTGATGTGTGGGGCTCAGTCTCACGACCCTGAGATCATGACCTGAGCTGAAATCAAGAGCTGGATGCTCAACCAACTGAGCCATCCAGGCATGCCTAAATTCACATATTTAATGAAAGATCTTTATATGCTGATCAGGAATTCAGCATAGTGTGATAAACTCATTGTTACCACTCTTGATTGGGAAATTTTAAGCAGAAGAAAAGGAACTGATATATATATATATATATTTAAAGATTTTATTTATTCATCTGAGACAGAGAGAGAGAGCATGAGGGGGGAGAGAGGCAGAGGGTGAGGGAGAAGCAGGCTCCCTGCTGAGCCAGGAGCCCGATGTGGGGCTCGATCCCAGGACGCTGGGATCATGACCTGGGCCGAAGGCAGACGCTTAACCATGTGAGCCACCCAGGCGCCCCAGGAACTGATATTTTAGTTAGCCAGTCTTTTCCTCATTATTTATTGTGGATTGACTTATAATTTCCCAGGCTTTTTGAAATAGTGAAAATAGCTTGTGAATGATGAATTTGTGGACCTAAGGAGACTGGCTTACAAATTGGGAACTGCTTAGTTAGTTCAATATTTGTTCCAACTGGGAACTGATGATTTGGCAAGCTGTTTCATATGGAGTGTAAAACAAAGCAGAGTTGGGATACTTCCTCCATAGGTTTCTTTTTTTTTTCCTAAAGATTTTCTTTCTTTCTTTGACAGAGGCGAGCACACAAGCAGGGGGAGCAGCAGAGGGAGCGAGAGAAGGAGGCTTTCCACTAAGGAGGGAGCCCGATGTGGGACTTGATCCCAGGACCCCAGGATCATGACCTGAGCCGAAGGCAGATGCTTAACTGATTGAGCCACCCAGGCATCCCTTTCCATAGGTTTTAAAGAAAAATTTGTGGGCGCCTGGGTGGCTCAGTTGGTTAAGTGACTGCCTTCGGCTCAGGTCATGATCCTGGAGTCCCGGGATCGAGTCCCACATCGGACTCCCTGCTCAGCGGAGAGTCTGCTTCTCCCTCTGACCCTCCCCCCCTCATGCTCGCTCGCTCTCTCTCATTCTCTCTCTCAAAATAAGTAAATAAAATCTTTAAAGAAAAATTTGTTTTCTTGTTTATGTATTCTAGCTTAATCATTCAATAGATGTTTGTTGAGCACTGAGGAGTTAGAAATAATAGTTTTTACCTTTGAGAAGCTTACTCTAGTGCAGGAGACAGCTATATAAGTAAGTAAACAGGAATCAATAAGCACAGGACCTGTGGGAGCTCTCAGGAGGGTCATTTATCTTGGGGGTGGGGCTGGAAGAGGATTGGGAGGAATGGAAGGGAGAGGCTTCCTAGAGAAGGGGATACGTGTAAGCTGCATCTGGAAGTCAGAACGAGCCATATGAAAGATAATGGTAGGAAAAAGGGTATTCAGGCCAGGAATCAGCACATACAGAGACTCAGGGAAAAATGACTTGTTCACCATGGGTAGGCTCACAGTTTGGAGGGGAGCAGTGGACAGGTAGAGGCCACAGAAAGGGCATTATAAGTCAGGCTTGTCACACAGATGACAGCGGGGAGCCATCACCTGTAGGCTAGGGGGATGATATGGTCATTTTGAGATTTAGAAGGACCATTCTGGAGGGTTATGAGGAGGCAGGATTGAGTTAGGTTTGTAGTAAATAACTGAAATCCAAGATTGACATGTGAGTTATAATTTTTACTTGGAACTTCTAAAAGTAGGTTGTATGTACTTTTCCTAAGGATGACTTTGAGTTTGTTTACTTTTTTGCAATTGAAAATCTGCAATTTTCCAGATTTATGAAACATGCTTAGATATTTTTGTTCAAGAAAACTTGGAGCTGGGACGCCTGGGTAGCTCAGTTGAGTGTCTGCCTTCAGCTCAGGTCATGATCCCGGGGTCCTGGAATCGAGTCCTGAATCGGGCTCCCTGCTCAGCGGGAAGTCTGTTTCTGCCTGCTGTTCCCCCTGCTTGTGTGCGCGCGCGCTCTCTCTCTCTGGCAAATAAATAACATCTTAAAAAACAAAACAAAACTTGGGGCACCTGGGTGGCTCAGTTCTTTAAGCATCTGCTTTTGGCTCAGGTCATGATCCTGGAGTCTTGGGATTGAGCCCCGTATCAGGCTCCCTGTTCAGCGGGGAGTCTGCTCCCTCTGTCCTTCACCCTGCTTGTGTTCTCTCTCTCTCAATAAAATCTTTAAAAAAAAAAAGAAAAACTTGGAGCTATATAAATTTCCGTGGTTGTTACCCACCGTGCATTTGAAGATCACTTGAACTTTTATATCTCTTAAAAAGTTGATATAGTTCTGATTTAAGTTAGTGCATGGTTAGTAGCAGATTCATAGTAGATAGCTTATAAATTTATTATGCTTATAGTTTGTAAAGCATATGGTCTCGATACTGGAATAATGATGAATAGCACCTGCTCAGTACAAGTTAGGGCATCTTTTGTCATAGTACCTTATGACAGTATAGGGACATATACGTAGACGTATATATAGGTAAGTAGATGGACACATATGTAGATAGGTAGATCTATATCTCCTTATCAGTTCAGCTAGGAATTTGAAATACTAGGTTAATTTGACTGCTTTCAAAATGAAAAGGGAAATTAATTTAGGTGTAATGCCTAGATGAGGTGTTATATATGAAACTAGAAAGCAATCGGGAAGTGCTTTTCAATTCAGCCCTTGATTGGAAATCACAACTGAAAAATATATTTGGAAGGAATCTTTCTTAGGACAAAAGGATTCTTAAAGATCAAACCCTTTCGGTTCTGAGAAGAAACTGAGTTGAAAATACTCAAAACTTCAACAACAGAAGGTGATTCCATTGACTTTCAGGTTGCTTGGCCTCCCCTGCTCTCTCAAAAAAGATTAGCAATTCATGTTTTGCCTGCTTATTTTCAGTTCCATTAAAGAAGCTCTGAACTATGCTTTAAATGGTTAACAGCAGTGTGTGTGTGTGTGTGTGCGCGCGCGCGTGTGTGTGTGTGTGTGCGTGCGCGCACGCGCACTTTTTCTGTGTCTGAGCATGTATAACAGTTGTCTTTGAAGGGACCTGGGTTATTGTAAACGGAGGCACATTCCTAGTTGCAAGAATGGTTTTTGAATGTTCTTTTAGGCACTTATAGTAGTTGTACTTTGAGAAAAGAGATTGTTCACTGTGCTTTAGGAGCTAGTAGCTAAGTCTGGTTCTTGTTAACCCTTAACTAAGAAAAATGGAGCTTGCTGACAATAGGTGGTTTTACAGGCCTGTGAAACTGACAGCATGTTCAGCAATGTAAACAATGGCAGCTGTCTTTTGCTGGCTTCTCTGTAGTTGAAGTTAATGAAACTGCTTCTCACTAATGGCTTCACCTGCTGACTCATCGTTCAGCCCCTAAACAACCATAGTGTCCAGCATTATTTAATGCTGGGATTGAGAATAAAAGGAATTAGAGTCTTAGAATATGAGGGTTGGAATGGATCATGGAAATCCTTTAACTCAGCCCCTTCTCAGAAGGCCTCAACTATCAAAAAGAAATGTCAGACACACACAAAAATGTCACTGTGGTAGATGCCATAGTTGATAGTTAAAAGAATTAGTGATATTGTTATTCAGAGTGCCATTACAGTCTTCTGGATGATCAAGGACTTTTTCCTTCTGTCTAGAAATCCTTGAGATGTGCTTTTTAGCTTTCCTTCAGAAATAACACATTATTCTGAAAGTGGCTGTAAGTTACTGTTATAGGGGCAGCATACATTTAATTCCTGCAGTAGTCTGTAGGAGGACTGTGTGAAGAAGTAAAAAGAAAATGGCATTGCCCCTGATAATTTTCCAATCTAGTTCGGAAATAGATATGAGAGAGAAGTGGATAACATTTAGGAGCCAATTTATTAACAAGTGTGTAAGCTGATATGGCTGATACTGACACTGTGAAGGAGGCTTATGTAAATTTATGTGAGCTCTAACAGCAGTGATTTAGGTTTTTTTTTTAAGATTTTATTTTTAAGTAATCTCACATCTAACATGGGGCTCGAACTCACAACTCAGATCAAGAGTCACATGCTCCACTGACTGAGGCAGCCAGGTGCCCCAGTGATTTAGATTTTTGATGCAAAAAAAATCACTTTCAGAAATGAAAACTCATAGATTTTATTTTATTTTTATTTTTATTTTTTTAAGATTTTATTTATTTGACAGCACAAGTAGGGGAAGCAGTAGGTGGAGGGAGAGTGAGAAGCAGGCTCCCCACTGAGCAGGGAGCTTGATGCAGGACTTGATCCGAGGACCCTGAGATCATGACCTGAGGCGAAGGCAGATGCTTAACCAACTGAGGCATCCAGGTGCCCCAGATTTTATTTCATTTTTAAAGATGAGAGTGATTTGTGTGTTGGGGGGGAATGCAGAGAGAGGGAGAGAGAATGTGAGACACTCAGTGCTGAGTGCAGAGCCCGACACAGGGCTCCATCCCACCCTCAACCTTGGACTATATAAATTTGGAGGACAGTAAAATTCCCCCTCTCCAGGGCATTCAACATGACCTGAGCTGAAACCAAGAGTCGTACACTTAACACACTGAGCCACCCAGGCACGCCCCCCCCAATAGATTTTATTTCTGTAAATTGGAAACCATATTCCAAGAAACCGATGGCAGATTTTCCACAGACAGCACAGTGAAACCATTAACTTAAAACAGCAGTTCTCAGATTTTATTTTTGATCTCAAGACTCCTTTACACTATTAAAAATTATTGAGGATCTCAGAGCTTTTGTTATGTGGGCTATATTTGTAGATATTAAAAACAAAATTTAAAAATACTTTAAAATAGTGATAACAAATCCATTATATTAGCATAAAGTTTGACAAATGGAAAGTAAGTTTTTCAAAACAATTAAAATAGTAGCATTATTTTTGCAAATCTCTTTATAGCTTAGTGGGAGAAAACTAGATTCTTATCTGCATTCTGCTGTATGTTTTGTTTGAAGGAAATCTTATCTAACTCAGATACGTAGTTGGGAGGGAGAGGAGTGTTTTAAGGTTATTCTCAGGTAATTGTGGATCTTTATTAATAACTACACCAAAACTAGGGTGTAGTTTCTTAACTAGTTTCAATTTGGGAACCTGAAACCATGCCCTTGAACTTTTCATGCAGTTAAATCTATTAGTCTGATTGTACTTTGAATAGATCTTTTTACCCACGTGTGACTTTTTTTTTTTAAGATTTTATTTATTTGACAGAGAGATAGAGCACAAGTAGGCAGAGCGACAGGCAGAGGCAGAGGGAGCGGACTCCCCGCTGAGTGGGGAGCCTGACATGGAACTTGATCCCAGGACCCTGGGATCATGACCTGAGCTGAAGGCAGATGCTCAGTGGCTGAGCCACCCAGGCGCCCCTACCCACGTGTGATTTTTATAACCCCACGTGTCAAGTCACTTGGAAAATATTGGTTCATTAGGTTATGCAAACTTTTCAAATGTCGATTTATTTCATTATACAAGATAAAATCACATCAGTTAATAACACTGTTGATCTCATAAGAAAGGCTTTGGGGATGCTCCCGAACTCATGGTGGTAGATACAGTTACCACTAATGAAGGGTGGAAACGTAATTGAAGTTGAATTAGGAGCCAGTCTTTGGGTTGGAAGGAAATGAACTTCATTTTCGTAAAGAAGCTCCATGTTGAATGCCCTGAAGAGGGGGAATTTTGCTGTCCTGGTTCCTTTTCCTAGTGTTTGGAGGTTTGACTAATTCCATCTAAGGGATACAGAACCAGAAATAGTTGGCCTTTTCAAATAAATTTATTAACCCAAAGGAATTTCTGTGATAGAAAGTGTAGGTATACTTTTAAGCATGGCTGCTCTTACGAAGTGCTTGGTTCTTTGTCACTTAAAGATCTGGGAGTCTTTAGAACCTCTTCTCAGCCTTTAATCTCCCCATCCTCCAATCTGAAGATGGACCTCCGAAATGTCCTATTAGAATCCTAGATCAGTTTTACCTCATGGAATTGCTTTCAGTGCTTCCCCAGGCTCTGCTATTGTCTTGTTTGAACTTAGTGTGTTTTTACTAAACCAGTATCTGGGGTGAGACAGAATAAAATGAATGTTCCCAAGGGGGGGTGGATGAGACAGTTTGACCTAGGATTTTGTTTCATGTGCCCCTAGACATATGTAACAGAAACTGGGCTACTGTTATATTAATTTTTTTAAAAAAAGATTTTATTTATTTGAGAGAGAGCATGCACGTATGATGAGTTGGGGGAGGAGCAGAGGGAGATGGACAAGCTGACTTGTGCTGAGTGTGGAGCTTGAGGTGGTGCTTGATTCCACAACTGTGAAATCATGACCTGAGCCGAAATCAGGAGTTGGACGCTTTTAACAAATTTTTTTTTTTAATTTTTATTTTTTAAATTTATTTATTTGAGAAGAGAGCGAGCGAGAGAGCACAAGAGGGGGTAGGGTCAGAGGGAGAAGCAGACTCCCCGCCGAGCAGGGAGCCTGATGCGGGACTCGATCCCGGGACTCCAGGATCATGACCTGAGCCGAAGGCAGTCGCTTAACCAACTGAGCCACCCAGGCGCCCTTGGAGTTGGACGCTTTTAACCAACTAAGCCACCCAGATGCCCCATATTAAATTTTGTTAATGTCCTAGGGGATTATTTCAACATATATCCAAGGATTACTTTGAAATCAGCTTTTTGTTTTTGTTTTTAATACCTTCTGTTTTTATAGACTTGTACTTTTAAAGTTGGTGTTTAAATAAAATTCTGATTGTTGTCACACCATCATTTATAAGAGTGGACCTTTTGAAACATGCTAAAGGCCTAGTAATGGGGTTTTGGGGGAAATTATGGGCTGTATATGCATTGAAGTATTATATAACCTTTAAACATGTTGCAGAACATTTATTGACATTAAAAAAAGTCCAGGGGCACTTGGCTGGTTCAGTTGGTAGAGCATGTAACTCTTGATCTCAGAGTCTTCAGTTCTAGACCCATGTTGGGGGTGGAGCCTACATAAAATTAAAAAAAAAAAAAAGTCCACATATATTTTGCCAGTTAAAAATAGCATGTCTGATCAAATTTTATCTTAAGAATATTTTCAAAATGCTTGGTTAAACAACAGTGTCCATAAGGTTATCTTTATTTGCTGGTGAGATTTGGCGATTTTTATTTTCTTGAACCATTAATCTCAGGGTCATGAGTTCAAGCCCCACATTGGGCATGGAGCCTACTTAAAAAAACGCCTCCAGGTATCATTTTTATAATCAGAAAAATAAAGCTATTCCTATTTTCAGAAGTGAAACTAAGCTAAAATGTGACTCCTTGTAAGTTCTGCATTCAGGAAAGACATTAAATTATATTATTTTAAGAGAGTAAAGAGGATTTAAAATACATTTTTAGATTTTTAGCAGGGAATCAAGGAAGAGAGAGGGCATGTTTTTGCTTAATAGTTAAGTAAAAAGGAATTATGAATTCTGTGCTTCAGGTATTCTGATTAAATTTTTTTTTAAAATTTATTTATTTGACACAGAGAGATACAGGGAGAGAGGGAACACAAGCACGGGGAGTGGGAGAGGGAGAAGCAGGCTTCTCGCGGAGCAGGGAGCCCAATGCGGAGCTCCATCCCAGGACCCTGGGATCATAACCTGAGCCAAAGGCAGACGCTTAATAACTGAGCCACCCAGGCGCCCCTTATAAATCTTTGTTTTACCATACTATCAGTACTAGTGCTGATCTCCCCAAATTTGTTTGCATGACACCAAGAGACATGGTTTAAACTACTTTAAAAGAGTTACCATTAAAAAAAAAAAAGCCTTTTTAACAATGTGGCAGATTCATGCAACATTTTCTTGTGATGTCTGTTATTTGTTCCAGAGTTTGCTCTTTAAAGTCGTTTGCCATCTTGTTCTTGCTGTCCTGGCTCTCATCTGGGGCTGCAGCAGGGGTGAGCCAAAAATGGCTGCTGCTGCTGCTGCTGCTGCTGCTGCAGCAGGGGAGGCATAGTACAGGACCAACTGCTGTGGCTCTGGCCATGATGCAGGAGGAGCAGCCTGGGGAACAGGATCTGGGTCAGGCTTCTTTTAAAGGTTGTTGCCCTGAGAATTGGGCATTTCTTGTGGAAGAGTTACTATATTGCAGATTCTGTTTTGGGAAGGGATTTATAATTTATAGCTTTAGCAGGGGCACTACCCATTCTCTATAGGAATACGAAATCTTAGCATATGCTCCCATTTGCTGAGCAAGATTGGCTATTTTCAGAAAGCTGCAAGGCTACCTGTCTGTATCAGTGACAGAGAAGTGTCTAGCATGACAGTGCTTTCTGACTTGGGTGAATTTACTGAATGGAAACTGCTTCCCTCAGGCACAAAATGTGTGGCTTATAATAGAGGATTAAAAGGGTCTGTCTCTATACACAGCTCCTGTGAGGAGTACTGTGCCACATCCAGAGTCAACCTAGAAGGTAAGGTGAGAGATGGGGAGTGGTTTGAATAGAGAAATGAAGTTGCTACATGTGCTGCTTAAGCCACTCCCTAAAGTGAATGCACTGCCATTTGGATGGGGTATGTTTGTGCTTGAGTTTCTGTCTTTTCTGCTTGTCATTAGAGATGGGTATGATGTAGGACCACTGGGATATGCTGCCTAGCAACCAGTGAGATGTGGTATATCGGATGGACAGTGACACAGTAATTCATTCATGGCTCTCTTAATATGAAGAAGAGAAAAGGCTTTTCTGCTTTAGGGGAAAAAAAGGCTCCCTTCTGCAGAACAGCCATGTGATCATTGTAATAACACACAGGAAAAAAATCATAACTCCACTACCCGTTGATAACTATTGGTAATATCTTGATATATTTCCATGAAGGAATTTTTGTGTGTATATGTGCATATTTATGTATGCATGTGTTGCCATATATGTATTTATGTACATGTATTTATTTGCATAGCTGTAGGTCATTCTGTAAATCATTTTATTATTGTATTTTTTTAAAAAATTTATTTATTTGACAGAGAAAGGGAAAGAGCACAAGCAGGGGGAGCTGCAGGCAGAGGGAGAGGGAGAAGGAGGCTCCCAGCCAAGCAGGGATCCCAGGACCCTGGGATCATGACCCGAGCCAAAGGCACACAGTTAATTGACTGATCCACCCAGGTGCCCCTATTTTTTGTATTTTAACATTGATCTATTCCCATTTCAGTAAACATTTTGAGTGCTATTTAATGGCTTCATAATATTTCTGTATATGGCCGTGCTATACTAAAGATACAACCCATATCACTGGATTATTAAGTTAACAGTTTTGCTACTAAAAAAAGTGCTGAGACTAACATTTTTGTGTATAACATTTTACAGTATATCAGATATTTCCTTAATAAAGTAAAAATTACTGGGTTAGCAGTTGTGAACATTAGGATAATTGATGTATATTGCTGTATTTTTACCAGCATTAAATATTCTAGTTTTTCAATTTTTGTGAATTTGATAGGTGAAATGATATATAATTTTTTTTAAAGATTTTATTTATTCATTTGAGACACAGAGATACAGAGAGAGAGAACATGAGCAGGGAGACAGGCAGAGGGAGAAGGAGAAGCAGGTTCCCCGCCGAACCAGGAGTCCGACGTGGGGCTCGATCCCAGGATCCTGGGATCGTGACCTGAGCTGAAGGCAGATGCTTAACCATCTGAGCCACCCAGGTGCTCCGAAATGATGTACAATTTTATTTTGCATTTCTTTCATTACTTACAAGATTTAGTTTTTTAAGGGCCTCTGGGTGGCTCAGCCAGTTAAGCTTCTGCCTTTGGCTCAGGTCACAATCCCAGTGTCCTGGGATCGAGCCTACATCGGGCTCTCTGCTCAGTTGGGAGCCTGCTTCTCCCTCTTCCTCTGCTGCTCCCCCTGCTTGTGTTCTCTTGTTCTCTCTCAAATAAATAAATAAAATCTTTAAAGAAAAAAGATTGTTTTTTTCTCCCATGTTAGCTTTTATTTCCTGATTTGAAAATTGTCTGCTCATATCCTAGGCTCATGTATTTTATTGAAATCTTAGGTGAGGTTCAACACTTAGTAAAATAGTACATGTGTGCATGTGTATTATAAAGAATATAGGGCGCCTGGGTGGCTCAGTTGGTTAAGCGACTGCCTTTGGCTCAGGTCATGATCCTGGAGTCCCGGGATCGAGTCCCACATCGGGCTCCCTGCTCAGCGGGGAGTCTGCTTCTCCCTCTGACCCTCTTCCCTCTCGTGCTCTCTTATCTCTCATTCTCTCTGTCAAATAAATAAAATCTTTAAAAAAAAATAAAGAATATAAATTATATCAATTTATATATGTTGCATATTTAAAAATATGAAAAACTTTCATTTCCACTCCTGTCATTATAAGCTGTCACAGTTGACAGTTTGGTGTGTCTGTTCTTACAGATCTTTTTGTATGTATTTACAAATAGGAAGAGGGTGGAGAAGGAGAGAGGTGGAGGTTTTTAGAGGATGGGCTCTGGAGGTGGACTTTGTGGTTCATATCACAACTGCTGGAAATGTGAAGAGTGATCTTGGGGACTTTAGAATGCCACAGATCATAGTCCCAGCTCCCATGGTTTAGTGCTGTGTAACTTGGGAAAGTGACTTTACCTTTATGTGGCTCAATATCCTCATGTGTAAAAAGGGGTAATTATAGACTCTAGTACTCAGGTGGTTGTGAGGATTAAATGAGTTCGTGCATATAATGTGCTTAAAATTGTACCTGACACTTTGTGTAATAGAGTAATGTAGTAATGGCTGTTATTATTATTATATATTTTGTTTAAAAACAAAGTGGGATTATACTGCACGTGCTAGTGACTGTGTTTTAATGTATCTTACAAATCTTTGCCATATTGATACATACTGATTATTCTGTAGTGTAGTTGTACCATCATTTATTTAAGTCTCTTGCTATTGATGGGTATTAGTTTAGTTTTTAGGGTTTTTTTCCTTTTTTTGTATTAAAATTTGTAGTGCCTTTCCTCGGACATATGTGTATTTTAGTAGAATGAAGTCCTGTGAGTAGAACTGCTGAATTGAAGGGTGTTTAAATAGAAAATAACAAAAATTAAAATAAATAAATAAAATTTGGCAATTGTTTTTAATACCCAAGAGCTTTTGCTTTCTCCCCTTCCTTTACCCTTTATTGGTAGCAGTTGTATCCTATTTTATGATTAAAATATTATCTTGAATACTTCCCTAGGTACTAATTAGAAATTAAAAAAATCTATTTCCTGCACCATTTCTCTCCAGGGTTTTGTTTTTTCTTCTTGGTTCTTCACTTCCTTTTTTAAAGTTTATTTATTTATTTTTAAGTAATCTCAACCCCCAATGAAAATGAAAGTGGAAATCATTTCTCTTAAGATAATTCATGTTAGCAAGTTTGCAGTATAGTCAGCCTTTTTTTTTTTTTTTTAAGATTTTATTTATTTATTTGATAGAGACACAGCTTGAGAGGGAACACAAGCACAGGGAGTGGGAGAGGGAAAAGCAGGCTTCCCGCTGAGCAGGGAGCCTGATGCAGGGTTCAATCCCAGGACCCTGGGATCATGACCTGAGCTGAAGGCAGATGCTTAACAACTGAGCCACCCAGGCGCCCCTATAGTCAGCTTTCTATATATTTGAGTGTGGGGCTCAAACTCATGACCCTGAGATCAAGAGTCACACACTCTACCGACTCAGCTAGCCAGGCACCTCGGTTCTTTACTTTCTTAATGTCTGGTGATTGGTAGTTTCCATTCATATTTATGAATGATGAGGTAGATCAGTAGTTGGGTAGATGGATTTCTTGCAGCTGGGAAATAGGTCTCTCCATGACTGAATGTTGTCAAGTTTTGTGGGTGGGGCCTGACACCAGGGACAGTTTACTGTGTTTGTGCTTTTATTTTCTCTTGGAATAATGTTTTTAAAAAATATTTATTTGAGAGAAAGTGAGTGGGGCATGGGGGGCAGAGGTAGCGGGAGAGAGAGAATCTCAAGCAGACTGTGCTGAACATGGAGCTGGACATGGGGTTCAGTCTCCCAACCCTGAGATCATGACCTGAGCCAAAATCAAGAGTCAGTTGCTCAACCGACTGAACCACCCAGGTGCTCCTCTTGGAATAATTTTTAAAAGGAAAGTATTGCTAATAAAAGTATTAATCATTCCTCTTAAGATAATTCATGTTAGCAGGTTTGCAGTATAGTCAGCTTTTTATATATTTGCATACTGTGTATGTTTTGTGGAATTTCTCATGCACAGTATTTTCCAAATGATTTTGGACCCATACATTCTCCTCACAAATAGATTGTGAAGTGGAAATCCTACCATAAAATAACATCTCTTTGGGGAAGAGATGCTTTTGAAGAATTGAAGCTTATTTTGCATTACCATTATTGCATTGTACTTTTAGGCTTTCTAGTTGAAATAAAAACCTCCTTGAGACTATTAATTTTTCTCATGGTCACATCATTGGATGACAGCTATTGTCCTCATCTCTTAGATCATTTTAACATATTTAAAAATAATATCACCTTTCTGATTTGTATGCCTGTTAAAACCTTATGTTTGCCTTTTATGTACTGTAATTTTTAATCTTTCAGAATTCGTGAAATTGCCTCGATTTTGGTATGGAGACCTATTTTGTAACCAAATTTTAGCTATAGTATTGAATACTAGATAATTGAATAGTTTTTAGTGTGATCTTACCATTCAGTTTGAATATGTTTTCCTCAAGTGACATCACAATGTATATTTATAATTTTGCTTCAGATGCATTAATTTGATAAAATATGAGGTATAAAGTACACTGGGTACTTTAAGAGATGTTGGTCAGGAACACTTAGAAAAAAGAGCAAAACCATAGAGTTGAACATACCTAGGTTCTGGTTCTGTAATTTATAATCGTGATTTTTGGCAATTCTCTTAATGTTTTTATTTTTTATTTTAATTTATTTTTGAATGTTTTATTTATTTTTAAAGATTTATTAGAGTGTGAGCACAAGTGGGAGGGGCAGAGGGAGAGGAGGAGAGAATCTCAAGTAGACTCCTTGCTGGGTGCAGAGCCCAAGTGGGGCCTGTTCCCATGACCCTGAGATCATGACCTGAGTTGAAATCAAGAGTCAGATGCTTAACTGACTGTGCAACCCAGGCACACCTCTCTTAATGTTTTTGAATTTTAGTTTCCTTTTCTGTAAGAGGGGCTAATGATACCTCTCAAGTTGTTCTGTGGATTAAATGAAATCCTCTCTACAAAATACCATGTCTGGCACATAGTTGGTACTAAGAAAAATGATGCTATCATTTAGTCCAGCCAGTTGAAAACAAACATCATTTTCTAAAGACTTAAACTAAAGATAGGTTACAGTGTTTATCAGTACTTGTTAAGCTCTTATGTTGATACTTGTATCCAGGATTTGCAGTTTGAGAACCCTGTATTTCAAGGCTCAGGATATAAAAAGCTGGTGAGAAATAAGTCTAGCCTGATAATAGATGCCTCTTGGTGGACTTTTTGTAAAGCTACGACCCATTCTTTGTCTTCTAAAATGGCTTGTTTATTATAACGTATTTTACTTCATCAGAATTTCTGGCCTGAGATAGAGATTTTGCTTTATACTAATTAGTCACAAATGAATCTCATTTTTGTTTTTAAACTTGTCAACTACCCCAATATACCAAGGTGCTTTTATTCCTGGAGTGTCCTGTTCTATTTCATCTTAAAAATGATTGAAGCAGGGATGCCTGGGTGGCTCAGTTGGTTAAGCAACTGTCTTGGGCTCAGGTCATGATCCCCAGGTCCTGGGATCGAGTCCCGCATCAGGCTCCCTGCTCAGTGGGGAGCCTGCTTCTCCCTCTGCCTCTTCCCCTCCTCCTTGCTCATGCTCTCTCTCTGACAAATAAGTAAAATCTAAAAAATAAAAAAATAAAAATGATTGAAGCAGATACAGATTGCAGTTTGAGAACCGCAGTCTCTAAGTGAGGGAAGGGATGTTATCTCTAAAAGATTGCTCATAGATATTTCGGCCTCTATTTGGAATATCAAAATCAACCCTCAAAACAAGAAATTGTTTCATTTTGTGGTTTAGTTGCTATCTTAAAAAAATATTTTGCATGTTTATTTTTTTTAAAGATTTTATTAGAGAGAGAGAGAGGGAGAGAGGGATGCCTGTGTGGCTCAGTTGGTTGGGTGCCTGCCTTCCATTTGGGTCATGATCCCAGAGTCCTGGGATCGAGTCCTGCATCAGGCTCCCTCCTCAGTGGGGAGTCTGCTTCTCCCTCTGCCTGCTGCTCCCCCCTGCTTGTGCTCTCTCTCTGACGGACAAATAAGTAAAATCTTTAAAAAGAGAGAGAGAGGATGTACAAGTTGGGGGGAAGGGCAGAGGGAGAAGGAGAAGCAGACTCTCCACTGAGCAGGGAGCCCAGTGTGATGGGGGGCATGACTCTGGGCCAGATCCCAGGGCCCTGAGATCATGACACCAGGTGAAGGCAGCTGCTCAACCGACTGAGCCACTCAGGTGCCCCTATTTTGTATGTCTAATAAATGTTGTGTATAATGAGTTCTACTTAACTTTGTACTAGAAAAGCAATAGATGTGTCTTGTACATTATAGAAATATATTGGTAAGTAAAATTCCCATGTGTTTTTATCTTTCTCAGTTAAATGTCTGATATCCTTATCTGTAGATTATGTTCTATGCCTATTTTAACATTTTTTAACTAAAATTGGATCGCATTGTATATGTTGTTTTATAGTTTCCTTAATATATAGTTCGTATATGTAATATGTTAATATATATTTAAGTGTAATAATGCCTAATACATATAGTTTCCTTAATTTTCTTAATATACCAGAACAATTCTCTATGTCAGTAATACATATCTATTGTAAGTTTTTGAAGTGATTAGAATTCTTTTTTTTTTTTTTTGAAGTGATTAGAATTCTTTAGTATGGATGTTCCTTAACTTACTTTTAGTCAGTTCCCTCTAATTTGGGTTATTTCCATTTTCTTATTATGAATCATGCAGCACTAAACATTCTTATACGAATACGTTTTGTACTTCAATAGGTATTTCTGGGGATAAATTATAGAAGTAGAGGAAAAGGCACAAACAGAAATATGTCAAAGGATGAAATAGACCCAAGGTTATGAACATTAAATACTAGCTATTGTGAGTTTTAATGGTTTGGTTCTTGGTTCCATTTAGATCTTTATTGTTTTTTTCTTTTATATCTTTTATTTGTATTGTTTTGCTTTATCAAGTATGTTCTAAATAGCCACTTTAAATCCTTTTTATAACAAAATGGGAAAATAGAACGACATTTGTTATAAAAGGGAGCCAGAAAAAAAAAAAAAGGAACCAGGACTTTTTAAAAAACCATAATTTTCCTCTTTGGCCAAGGAAATAATACATTTAAAATCCTGTATTATATAGTAACGTATTTTTTTCTTGTTAGCCAATTACTTTTTTCAAGTTTTCTGTTTTTAGCAAACTTGCCAATTTAAATTTTATTCCCAAAAATGTAACCTTTAAAAAATAATGTAGCAGGAGCTACTGAAAAGAAAAGTTTGACTAAATTTCAGGTGATAGCTAATGAATTCCTGAATTTGTGCCTAAATTGAATAGAATTTGGTCCATTGGAACAGTATGCAAATTTAGATAAGTAAAATTCATACCTGTTAAAGTGTGAGCTTATTCGAAGGAATCTAGATGACTGACTTTGTGCCTCATCTGTATTATCTTAGTTCCTCATATATATCTGTGACATATATGGGTGGAATTAAAAGATCTTGGAATTACTAGGGCAGACTTACCTGCCTTGAGTCATGCATCTCCTTGATCTTCTATTAATGACTGTAAGCATTTTGAAGGCAAAAGCTGTCTTCTTTATCGGAGATGACAACAGATCACTGATGGATTTTAAAAAATGGTAATTTTCTTGACAATGTGTTTTCTTGATGTTGTTGTTGTAGACTGATAGCAAATATTGTAAATATCCTTAAGAAAGTAATCTATGAATCTGCAGATTGCTCTGTCTTTACTTAAAGTTTGTCATTAAGCCATCGTATTTTAAAAAATATTTATTTGAAACCTCATCCTTATTGTGAGATTTAGACAACACATAAATGTATAAAATAGAAAGTGTATTGTAGCATCTTAGATAAGCATAATCCTAGTCCTTTTTTTTTTTTAGGTAGGTTCTGCGCTCAACATGGCGCTTGAACTCTCAATCCCTAGATCAAGAGTTGTATGCTATACTGACTGAGTCAGCCAGTTGTCCCCCCCCCTTTTTTTTTTTGCTTCTGGTAGGGGGAAAAAAAATCTATACATACAGAAAGGAATTTTATTTCTTAACTCAAAATGGAATTGAATTATTCAAACACACGTACACTATTCTTTAGCTTGCCATTTGCAGTTAGTGTCTCATAGATACCCTGTAACATTACACAGAAAGAGAATCAGTCTGGTGAGAAGTTAAGAGCCTTGGTGTCTGGAGCTGGACTGCTGATGATAAATCCCAGCTTTCCACTTACATAGTGTGATGTTGGACATACTTTTTTGTTGATGTGTACAGTAGTTTTCTTTTTTTAAAAAGATTTTTTATTTATTAGAGAGACAGCCAGAGAGGGAACACAAGCAGGGGGAGCGGGAGAGGGAGAAGCAGGCTTCCCGCAGAACAAGGAGCCTGATGCAGGGCTCGATCCTAGGACCCTGGGATCATGCCAGAAGCCGAAGGCAGACGCTAAACAACTGAGCCAGTCAGGCGCCCCACATTAGTTTTCTACTTTGAAAAATGGGAATGAGAATTGTTCCTAGGATTGTTTTACTCAGCATTAAAATGTAAGGTGATTATAATGTTTGGCACATGAAGTTTAGCTTAGTAAATTTAAGCTGTAAGGATTATAGTAGTTTTTCCTCATTTAAAAATATATATTCTATAATATGGATTTGACACATTCATTAAACCATTCTCAAATTGATAGATAACTAACTGTATTTTAAAGGACCTTATTTTTCCTTGGGTGATTTTTTAATTTTTAAATTTTTTTATCTTTATTTTTTTGAGAGAGAGAATGCGCGCTGATGAATGGGAGGGAGGGGCAGATGGAGTGGGAAAAAGAGAATCTTAATCAGGCTCCATGCCCAGTGTGGAGCCTGATGCGGGGCTCTACCTCATGACCCTGAGATCATGACCTGAGCTGAAATCAAGAGTCATGCTTAACTGAGCCACCCATGTCCCCTCCCCTTGATGATTTTAAAGTGTTGTTTGGTTTTTATTTTAGTAACGCAACAACGCTTTTTTGTTCTTGGTTCCTTAGCTGAAGTGCTTAATTGAAACTTCAAAGCTTTCATAAAACAAGGAAGTAATTAATCATCTTTCATCCTAACCCTAAATATGTCTGCTTTTCTCAGATCCCATTTTGTGCAGTTTGTAGATTAGTTTCATTTTCAAATGGTAGTATTCATGTCATCCTTTGCTAAAAACTGCTTTCTTATTTTTATCTTTTTATAATCTGGTGCATAAATTTTTCTCCTGCCCAAGCTATTGGGAACTTGAATTTTAGTGAAAAGAAAAACATTTTATTTTTCCTGCTGTGCTGTTACTGTATTGCCCTCTTTGTGATTGGAAAATCAGTTTAAGTCAAATGTCTAGAGAGGGGCGCCTGGGTGGCTCAGTCAGCTAAGCATCTGCCTTTGGCTCAGGTCATGAGTCCAGGACCTGGGATGGAGCCCTGCATCAGGCTCCCAGCTCAGCGGGGAGCCTGCTTCTCCCTGTCCTCCTCACTCGTGCTCTCTCTCTTGCTATCCCTGTCTCTCTCTCAAATAAATAAATAAAATCTTTTAATAATTATAAAAAGGAGTGTAGGAAATACTGGGGTACCTGGGTGACTCAGTCATTTAAGCGTCTGATTCCTGATTTTGGCTCAGGCTATGATCTCATGGGTCGTGGGATCGAGCCCCATGTTGGGCTTCATGCTCAGTGGAGAGTTTGCTTGAGATTCTCTCCTCCTACTGCCCCTCCCCCAACTCGCACACACGCAAGTGCTTTCTCTCTCAAATAAATCTTTAAAAAAAGTAAGAAATATTAATTTTTTTTAGTTGTTGAACCAAATTAACATTTTCATTAGACTTGAGGGATCCAAGTAAGGAATCTTTTTTTTTTTTTTTATTTCAAGAAAATGCCACCTTAATTAGCATAATTTTAGGCACATGTTAAGGACAGGATAGTAGTACTCAATCTTGGTTGCTTGTTGGAATCAATTTTGCAATTTAAAAAATATATAGACATTTTCTGAATCAAATTTTGGAGTTGGGGTTTTAGATATGCAACCAAAGTTAGGGACTCCTGGTCTAGAAAATTGGAATGGTATTTTGAGAGTTAATTAGGTCTTGCATAATATTTAAGGGACATTAAATTAGTATTTGCTTGATTATTTTTGGACAGTGACTTTTCTGAGGCTTTGAGTGCTACTAGCATGATGCTTGCTGTTGGATTTGGTGTCTCTTCCTTGTTAAGATTCTTGATTTATAATGATCAAGTAATGAATGCTTCTCAGGCGACATACATGTCCTTTAAATTTCTTGTCTATTTGGCAAATGACTAGAGGAGGATTTTTTTTTTTCCCCATTTTGAAATAGCTTAGTTCTGGGACATGGTAAAATGAAAGCACAAATCAGGCATTTTGTACCTGACATCGTCTTAGAACCTGAAATAGTTTATTACCAGTATCTAATTAGTCAAATTGACAAACTAATGGGCACTGACAGCCTTTATCTGTTTTCTTCCTGCTGTGAAGGGAACTTTCTTAATTCAGCAAAGTTTATTGTGTGCAGGGCTTTGTGTTAGCCCTGTGCAAATGAATAAGGTGTAGTCCTGCTCCTATTGTTATTACTGAGGATTATTAGAATTACCATAAGCCTGCCTAATATTAAAAGAAAAAAGTGATGTGTGCTATAGAAGTGAATGTATTAACATGTCCTTCAATGTGTAATGGAGAGCCTCATTTTAATCTGAATTTTTCCATTAACTAGCATATCACCAGGTCCTGAGCCATTGTGGCACTCTGAGGTGTCAGGGATCTAAGTTCTGTCTTTTGAGCATGCCCTGGATCAAGTGAACCTTGTGGTTCGCTCTTCCAGTTCTAGTTCTAGTCTATAAGTTTGCATTTATCAGGAGGGAGAAGTGAGAGGACAAAGGGATTCTTCTCTTAAAGAGCACTTGCCAAAACATTCATACATCACTTTTTTTATTGAGGAAAGAGAGGAAAACAAAAATTGGGGGACAACTAGCAGCTTCTAGCACATGTGGTTTTTTCTGTTTGTTTTTAAAGATTTTTTTTTTATTTTTAAGTAATCTCTACACCCAACATGGGGCTCAAACCCACAGCCCTGAGACCAAGAGTTGCTTGCTCCACCCACTGAGCCAGCCAGGCTTCCCCTACCACATGTAGTTTTTATGAGGATATGCCCAGTGTAATGATGGGCTCATAATGGGTGCTTAGTCAATAGTAGCTTATAATGTTTTAAAATTTAGTTCTTTCAGTACTTACCATTTGTTTAGTTCCTCACTCCACTGTATATACATGGGAGATTTACGGAAGAGAGGGTGACAGCTACACCTCTTAAGACAAACAGCATCTTTCTAAATTAGCTTTAATTTTTTTGAGCACACAGATACTCACATGAGACAGTTGAACAGGAGTTCATTAAAACTATAAACAAAGTCTGTCACACATTTGCTAGTGGTTGAGAAGAAAGATAGTGAATGAAGTAGCTTTCTTAAGAGGTAGTTTGAGCCAAATGGTTCTTACACCAGCCTACCCACCCACCTTTAAAAGATTTTTAAACAGTTTGAGTCATAACCCAAATAACAGAATTATATTTTAATAGTATATTCATTTAAGGTATTCAGTAATGACCAGTAAAATCTTTGTTAGCTATGTCAAAGAAGGGTGAAATTCCAAGTAATGAACTAAAAAAATAGTGGCAATGAAGGTAGAATGAATCTTCACAGATTTTTCAGCTACTTGCTCTCCCCACCTCCAAGTTCATTACTGTAAAATTACTGTTTTACTCTGCATTTTTATAAAGTTAATATTTTTGAAATATAATTTTCCATTATTTAACATGTGTGAATAGATACGAATATTGTAACAAGTTATAGAAATAAACATGGAGGATAAAAATACATATAGGAAAATAAAATTATGTTGCTGACCATTCGTTTCCCTTTTTGTATTATTATAAAATTCTCATATCATTTGACATTTTATTGAAAGAAAATTCAGCTATAGATTTGATATTTTCTGTTTTCACAGTGGAACAGATTTTAAAAGCTTTCTAGTCTCTTTAGATATAAGAAATTAGATATATAAAATCCCTACAAAGGAGGGATTTGTGCCCTTTGGAAAACAAAATTCGATATTTACCTAAGAATTTGAGGCTGAGGACACAGCAAGCTAACATAAGTTAATGTCAAAACAATATAGGGGCTCGTGGGTGGCTCACTTGGTTGTGTCCGACTCTTGATTTTGGCTCAGGTCATGATCTCAGGGTTGTGAGATCGAGCACCGCTTTGGGCTCCCTGCTCAGCGGGGAGTCTGCTGCTCTCTCCTGTCCCTTCCCTCCCACTTTCTCTCAAATAATAAATAAATCTTTAAAAACCCAATATATTTGTCTTCTTTGTTTTAATAACATTTTAGGATTTATTACACTGAATTTACTTTTACTCAAGGTGAAGTGTTAATAACTTAGAGTTAATCCTTTTCATTTTATATTTTTATTTATGATTCATGGTAGTGAAAATCTCTTATAAGAAGTATAAACACTCCTACTTTGGTTTTTATTCAGGTACCATTTTCAGGATGATAGAAGTGATTTCATTTTTAGAGACACAAATTATTTCTTACCCTTAGTTTCACTTTCAGTATTTATGTTCTAACCTTGTTACTGGAATTATGTTTCCGTTAAACATAATTACTGAATACTTCTGCTTTCAGTTTTAGTTTCTCGTATTTGTGGCTTCATTGAAATCTATTCTGATTAGTAGGAATAAATTGATCCTATAGAGACTTATGTGACTTATGTGATTGTGTTACAGAAAGAAATGTTAACTGCCAGTGAAGCATTTAAGTAATGTGTTAGGGTTTGTAAGGACAAACTTAAGATCTTATGTAAGACAAAACTTAGATGTCGAACTGAGGAGAGTTACTTGACCTTTTACTAGTGCTTATCATTCTCTTTTAAATGTAGACTCTTCATGTTTTACATAATATGCTGTAATTCTGTGAAAAACAGAAAACTTCCCTGGCTTTCTATGCAACCTGCCTTTTCTTATCTCTTACCTGCTTGGTCTGCTTCTAGCATCTGTTTTTCTCTTTGGGGTTATTTTACCTCTCTGTGCTCAGTCTCTTCTTCTGTAAAATTGATTAACTAGACTGAGTTAACTCTTTTTTGACCTATTTTATTAGTCTATGTTTAGGGCAGAAATTGTTCTATATCCTTTCTTTCATCTTTCCTAGAAATAGGCGGCAGCCCTTTTTCTTACTAAGGGCTTTCTTTGAGGCAGAGCAGAGAAATATGTGGGGGAAGGGTGTTGATAACCAAATAAACCTTATGAATAAAGAATTACCAGAGAAGTTTGAAATATAATTGATATTAGAGACAGTCTTATAGAACTCCTTTCCTTTCATTGCCTTACATATTGGATTGGTGCACATTTTAAACATTTTCCTTCCTACCTTTTTCTCTCAGAATAATAGTCCTGTTAGTGGGGCACCTGGGTGGCTTAGTTGGTTAAGCATGCCTTCAGCTCATCATGATCCCAGAGTCGTGGGATCGAGCCCCATACCCAGCTCCCTGCTCAGTGGGAAGTCTGCGTCTCCCTCTGCACCCCACCCCCCTGGCTTGTGCGCGCTCTCTCTCTCAAATAAATAAAATCTTAAAAAACAGAGTTATGTTTAAATAGCCACATGTAACTGGGTGCTGCCCTATTGGACAGTATAGCTCCAGATTATCCATTCAACCAGCAGACATTTTTATGAGCTGTCAGTGATATGCCCAGAGATACTATGATCTGGCAGTATGGTTAGGGAGACAGACAGCTGAAGTGGTAAATGTAATAAAGTGTAATCGTTGGTGTATTAAAGAAAAGCACCGGGTTGTAAAGGATACCAATTTTTACCTAACCCGGGCTGAGGATGGAGGTGTTCTTATGCCAAAAGAAGTCTTGTGTAGGGTGCCTGGGTGGCTCAGTTGGTTAAGCGACTGCCTTCGGCTCAGGTCATGATCCTGGAGTCCCGGGATCGAGTCCCACATCAGGCTCCCTGCTTGGCGAGGAGCCTGCTTCTCCCTCTGACCCTCCCCCCTCTTATGTGCTCTCTCTCTCTCTCTCTCTCTCTCATTCTCACTCTCTCAAATAAATAAAATCTTAAAAAAAAAAAAAAGTCTTGTGTCAAATACCCACTTGTATTCTGCATGGGTATTGAACTCAGGTCAATCCTTGTTGTGTTACAATATCACCAAGGGCTGTGGAACCACTTGGCCATTATTATTTTTAAGTGTTTGGTGTCAACACTAGTATTTTTGTGCTTTAACCTGGGCTTTTGTATAGAATTAATAGGTCTTCATTAGTTTGTGATGAGGTTAACTTTACTTCTCTTGTGAAAATCTGTACAACAGAATTCTAAATCATTAAGGCTGCAGTTTGGCTAAAGTGGTTACTTTTTTTTTTTTTAAGATTTTATTTATTTAGAGAGACTGACTGGGTGGCTGAGTTGGTTGAGCGACTGCCTTTGGCTCGGGTCATGATCCAGGAGTCCCTGGATCGAGTCCCGCGTCGGGCTCCCTGCTCGACAGAGAGTCTGCTTCTCCCTCTGACCCTTCCCTTTCTGCTCTCTCTCTCTCTCTCTCTCATTCTCTCTGTCTCAAATAAAAAAAAAAAAATCTTTATTTAGAGAGAAATCATGACCTGAGCTGAAATCAAGAATCGGATGCTTAACCAGCTGAGCCACTAGGCATCCCTAAAGTGGTTACTTTAAAGCGTGTGCAGTTCAGGGCAGTTTCTGAGGCCATGCCTTTTCCTCAGATAATACTTTGTGTTATGAAGTACTGGCAAGGAGATTGATTGCCTTCGGTCTGTAATTCTTGGCCATATCTATTGCATAGGTCCTTGAGGTCAGATTTCCAGGGCTTTAGTTTTACATAAGAATATGAGTACTGAGTAGAAGAGTAACAGTTTTTATAGCTTTTTAAGGACTGATCTTTATCTGAGTTCTTACAGAGATGAGGGAATGCCTAGTTACTCCTTAGGGCCCAGTGGATGTCAAGATCCATTTATAGGCCCTTTTTTTTGATCTCTTCAGAACCTCAGAGCCATGTAAATCTGCTTGGCTTGGGGAAGGAGAGGCATTAAGGATTCTCTCTGTTTGCTCTTACTCTGGTCCTCATTTTTCTTCAGCTCATTCTGGAGGAACTCAGGGCATTGTAAGTCATGTACCTAATGAATTAATTGTCATGGCTTTTCTCTAGATATTGAAGAGTAAGAGCTTTGGTTTTTAGCCCCAGGGGACAAGAGTCTATAACCTTGCACTTATAGGTAATTTAAATGGGTTGCATTCATGGGGCACCTGGCTGTCTCAGTCAGTAGAACATGCAATTCTTGATCTTCGGGCCATAAGTCTGAGCCCCACATTGCGGGTAGAGTTTACTTAATAAAAAAATAAAAATGAATGGGTTGCATTCATCAGTAACTATCTTGTTTCTAGGATGTTTTGAAGTTTATGTCTGTCAGTCTTATAAAAAGAGCTTGGATTTTGATGTTGTGGTATGTTTTTGATGAACTGTGGTACACTGGTCTCTCATTTTTTTTTAAGGATTTATTTATTTAGAGAGTGAGCAAATGGGGATAGCAGAGATAGAGGGAGAGAGAGAATCTTAGACTGCGCTGAGTGCAGAGCATGACGTATGGCTCAATCTAAGGAACCCGAGATCATGACCTGAGCTGAAACCAAGACTATACACTCAAGCGACTGAGCCACCCAGGCACCCCCACTGGGCTGTTTCTAGTGTAATTCATTGTAATAGGAGGAGGAACAATTTTACTGCTTATCAGTCTAGAAAAGTGGAGTTGTGATTTTAATTTGTTGGGTTAATGAATTTCATTGTCAGACTGTAAACACATACTTCAGGTAATTAGAATTCTGACAGTCTAGATCTTTTTTTTTTTTTTTTTTGACAGCGTAGGTCTTTTCTTTAGACTCAGATTCAACTAATACTCAATACTTTTGAAGTGCATTATGTATTATTTTGATTTTTTTATAGATCATTTGCTCAGTAGAAATGCGTGAGTCACCTATGTAGTTTTAGGTTTCCTAGTAACCACATTAAAAAGTAAAAAGAAACAGGTGAAATAAATTTTTTTATTTTATTAAAGTTTTATTTATTTAAGTAGTCTCTGCCTCCCGTGTGGGGCTTGAACTCATGTACCGAGATCAAGAGTTGTACTCTACTCCAATGAGCCAGCCAGGCTCCCCAAAATCAATTTTAATAACCTTAACCCAGTATATACAATATATTATCTTTTTTTTAAGTACACTAATCTTAAGTGGACTTTATGATTTTTCACATGTATACTTTTAAAGATTTTATTTGTCAGAGAGCACAGGCATGGGGAGCAGCAGACTCCCCACTGAGCAGGGAGCCCGATGTGGGACTCAGTCCCAGGACTCTGGAATCACAACCTGAGCTGAAGGCAGACACTTAACCGACTGAGGTACCGAGGCATCCCAGTATATTATCTTTTTTAAAAAAAGATTTATTTATTTTAGAGAGAGAGCAGAGGGGGTGAGGGGAGAGGGAGAGAGAGAATCTCAAGCAGACTCCCTGCTGAGCATGGAGCCATCGTGGGGCTCCATCATGACCTGAGCTGAAGTCAAGAGTCAGATGCTTAACCTACTGAGCCACCCAGGTGCCCCCAAAATATTATCATTTTAAGTTGTGCTTATAAAAATTATTAGTGAGATACTGTATCTTACATTCTTTGTACTGAGTTTTCCACTCCAGTGTGTATTTTACACTTACAGCACATCTTATCTTGCAGTAGCCATATTTCAGATACTCAGTAGCTCCATGTGGCTTAGCGGCTACTTAGAGAACCATGCAGTTCTGTAGTGTATCTATAGGATAAATACGGCTTTACTGTCTGCTTTCAGAGAGGACCAGGGCTAGCAGGGCCGAGGGCAAGGGAAAGGATGAAGAAGAGGAGCTATGTGGCAGGGAGTACCAATCAATAGGGGGATGCTTCACACCTCTTCTCATCTGGGTTAGTTGCTCTATGAACAGCTATGGATAGATTTATTATTTATCTATTTTTTCCACTAAACCAACTGATTAAGGCAGGAACTATGTTTTTTGTTTCTATTTCCCTGGGGTTTGTCTGTGCTTGGCACAAAGTAGACACTAATAAACAAATGCTTACTAAAAGTCTGTACTGAGAACAGGGAACTTTAAACCCTGCCTGTGAAGATTTGTAGCATGATATATTGCATTTCTGGACGTTGGATGTGCTTTGTCACTCATATTAGTTATACATGTATCCATTCCCAAGGTTATTCCACAAATTGGGAGCGGAAGAAAATGTAAACCATCAGGAATAAGTCTACATGCAAAGATTCTGCAGTTGGTAAATGCTGGTATACAGTGTCATATTTTTTGTATTTAAAATCTTTTTTTTCCATTAGTAATAACTGACTTTTTAAAAAAATTTTGTTTTTTAAAGATTTTATTTATTTATTTGACAGAGAGAGAGAGCGAAAGCAGGAGCACAAGCAGGGGGAGTGGGAGAGGGAGAAGCAGGCTTCCCGCCGAGCAGGGAGCCCTATGAGGGGCTCAATCCCAGGACCCTGGGATCATGACCCGAGCAGAAGGCAGACGCTTAACGACTGAGCCACCCAGGCGCCCCAGTAATAACTGACTTTCAGTGAACATATTCTGTGTGGCCTGTACATTTTTTGGTCCCATTAATAGGTAGGTGGTATTGACCTCATTGTATAGATGATGAAAATGGGTTTTCGGTTTTCTGTTAGAAAAGGCATTTACTTGTCGTGAATGGAATTAGTGCATAAGTTTAGTGTGTATGTGGATATATTTTTTCTTTTAGAATCCACAATAGTGTGATGATTATATTTTACATAAAATATACTTTTGTGTTTAGGGAGATGCAGAGGGGTACATCTGAAAACAAACTATTTTGAAATACTGCAAATATAAAAAAAATACACTATAATATAGCAAACCCATGTATCCATCAGCCAGCTTCACAAATAAAATGTTATCAATATAATTAAAGCCCTTAGCATGTACCCTTCTTGATCACTTGCTCCTCTCTCTTATCAGAGGTAATTGTTATCCTGACTTTGGGATTTATTAGTACAATGTATTTCTTTATATACTTATTATACGTATTTCAGTTCTCTAAATCTTTTAAGTTGTACTTATACTGCAGAAGAAATCAGAATTCTTTTTTTTCTTTTTTAAAGATTTTTATTTTTTGACAGACAGCGAGAGAGGGAACAAAAGCAGGGGAGTGGGAGAGGGAGAAGCAGGCTTCCCTGCTGAGCAAGGAGCCTGATGTGGGGCTCGATCCCAGGACCGTGGGATCACAACCTCAGCCGAAAGCAGACGCTAAACGACTGTGCCACCCAGGCGCCCAGAAATCAGAATTCTTTTTTTTTTTTTTAAAGATTTTATTTATTTATTTGAGAGAGAGAATGAGAGAGAGCACGAGAGGGAAGAGGGTCAGAGGGAGAAGCAGACTCCCCGCCGAGCAGGGAGCCCGATGCGAGACTCGATCCCGGGACTCCAGGATCATGACCTGAGCCGAAGGCAGTCGCTTAACCAACTGAGCTACCCAGGCGCCCCCAGAGATCAGAATTCTTAAGTCACAATTGCTGTGTGTATACTTTTTAAGCCTGTGAAGTATTTTTGAACTTACTTCCAAATTTTTATTTCTGGATAGAATTATTATACTTTTTAAGCCTGTGAAGTATTTTTGAACAAACTTCCAAATTTTTATTTCTGGATAGAATTATTAAACTTCATTTTGAGAAATAGGAACATTTCATTTCAAAGAGCTTTTCTAAGTATTATGGCCAATATTTTGAACTCTTAAGATTTTTATCTCCTAAAGGCTAAGGACAAGACCATTTTAAATTATTTTGCTCAGTGAAGTAAAATTCTTACGTGAGGTTTTATTAAATATGGTCTCTTCACTATTGATAGGCATAAGCAGAGAAGAAGCAGGTGACGTTGGAATACACAGTGGAAATCAAGGAATTTAGTTCAAAGACTAGGGATGATGCATATGATGATAGTGATCTTTAAGGATCTGAATTTTGATATTTCTACTTCCTTATCCGTAATGGAAATGGTGGTGCTTGTGTTATTAGGATAATAGGGATGACTAGAGTATTTAATATACCTTGAAATACCATCAGTGCTTTATTATCAGCATATCAGATATTTTTCAAAACTTAATATTTGTGGTCTTTAGGTTTAAAAAGCTGCCTGAAATCTCAGTCTGTTCTTAGCCTCTTTTTACTTTTTTATTTTTTATTTTTTTCCTTTATGGTGCTGTTTTTTTTAAATTTTTGTTATGTTAATCACCATACATTACATCATTAGTTCTTGATGTAGTGTTCCATGATTCATTGTTTGTGTATAACACCCAGTGCTCCACGCAGAATGTGCCCTCTTTAATACCCATCACCAGGCTAACCCATCCCCCTACCTTCCTCCCCTCTAGAACCCTCAGTTTGTTTTTCAGAGTCCATCGTCTCTCATGGTTCGTCTCCCCCTCCGACTTACTCCCCTTCATTTTTTCCCTCCTGCTATCTTCTTCTTTTTTTTTCTTAACATATGTTGCATTATTTGTTTCAGAAGTACAGATCTGTGATTCAACAGTCTTGCACTATTCACAGCGCTCACCATAGCACATACCCTCCCCAATGTCTATCACCCAGCCACCCCATCCCTCCCACCCCCCACCACTCCAGCAACCCTCAGTTTGTTTCCTGAGATTAAGAATTCCTCATATCAGTGAGGTCATATGATACATGTCTTTCTCTGATTGACTTATTTCACTCAGCATAACACCCTCCAGTTCCATCCATGTCGTTGCAAATGGCAAGATCTCATTCCTTTTGATGGCTGCATAATATTCCATTGTGTATATATACCACATCTTCTTTATCCATTCATCTGTCGATGGACATCTTGGCTCTTTCCACAGTTTGGCTATTGTGGACATTGCTGCTATAAACATTGGGGTGCACGTACCCCTTCGGATCCCTACATTTGTATCTTTGTGGTAAATACCCAGTAGTGCAATTGCTGGATCGTATGGTAGCTCTATTTTCAACTGTTTGAGGAACCTCCATACT
>NW_027397080.1:21564990-21880115 GCF_003265705.2 Callorhinus ursinus
ATAACACCCTCCAGTTCCATCCATGTCGTTGCAAATGGCAAGATCTCATTCCTTTTGATGGCTGCATAATATTCCATTGTGTATATATACCACATCTTCTTTATCCATTCATCTGTCGATGGACATCTTGTTAGCCTCTTTTTAAATTGTTGGAGAACATGGTTATGAGTGGAGTATGTAAGCTAGAAGATGTTCCTTTTTGGATTTTTTTTAAATTTCTTTTTTTAAAGATTTTATTCATTTATTCATGAGAGACAGAGAGAGAGAGAGGCAGAGGGAGAAGCAGGCTCCCAAGGAGCAGGGAGCCCGATGCGGGACTCCATCCCAGGACCCTGGGATCATGACCTGAGCTGAAGGCAGACACTTAACCATCTGAGCCACCCAGGCGCCCTTGATTTTTTAAGTGAACTCTGTGCCCAGTATGTGGGCTCAAACTCATATGACACATGTGATCAGAAGTCACATGTGCTACCAAATAGGTCAGCCAGGTGCCCCTCCTTTTTTGATTTTTCACCCTCTGAAAGGTAGGGCTATGTTAGAGCTATTTTACTTCTTGATTGGTCTGTGTTCACTTTTCTATAAATAGTGGTGATATTCCAAACTGGAGTGGCTTCATCAACCATGAAGAAAGAAGGGTTTGTGCCTGAACTTAGCTCTGTGTGTAAGGTGCAATATTATTTAACTCTGGTACATTGTTATTTTTTATAGGATTTTTTCCATCTGAAACAAAATAAATGTTCATAATGGAAATTTTGGAAGCTTTAAGAGATGGGAAGAAAAATCAACCATAATTCTATTATTCAGAACAGTTTTTTTTGGATTTAGCATGTTTCCCAAGGTTTATTTCATTCTTTTAATTGCTTCAGTTCCTTCCTAGTATTTTAAACCATAGATTGGATGAGAAGTATCAGTGTTAACAGGAAGGAAGGGTTTTTAGTAGCATGTTAAGGAGATGATAAACTTTCATTTGAAAGGGGAGGGAAATGTTTGAATGTTATGGAAAATAACCTCTTATTTTGGGGTCAAAGACACTTTTTACCATGTTTATTGCATTTTATTTTATTTTATTTATTTTTTTTTAAAGATTTATTTATTTATTTATTTGAAAGACAGAGAATGAGAGAGACAGCACATAAGAGTGAGGAGGGTCAGAGGGAGAAGCAGACTCCCCGCTGAGCAGGGAGCCCGATGTGGGACTCGATCCCGAGACTCCAGGATCATGACCTGAGCCGAAGGCAGTCGCTTAACCAACTGAGCCACCCAGGTGCCCCTGCATTTTAAGTAAACAATATCTAGCATTATCTATCTTTAGTTTGGCATGGATAACACCGTGTTGATAGTGATCTTAATGTTGCCTTCATTATGAAAAATACTATTCCTGCATATAGAATTCTGGGTTGACAGTTTTTTTTTCTTCTACTACTTTGAAGTGGTAAAAAAAAAAAAAGTCCTTGTCTTCTGGCTTGCATAATTTCTCACAAAATCTGATGAAATTTTTATCTTTGTTCTTGAGTATATGTGTAATATCCACCCCCCCACCCCACCCCCAGCCCTTTAGCTGCCTTCAAGCTGTTTAACTGATGTGGCTAGGTGCCTGTGTTTGTTGATTGGTTTTATATTTATTCTGCTTGGGATTTCTCTAAGCGTCTTGATTCTGTGGTTTGATATCATCCTTCCTTTTTTTTTTTTTTTTTAAAGATTTTATTTATTTGACAGAGACACAGTAAGAGAGGGAACACGAGCCGGTTGGGGGGGAGTGGGAGAAGGCGGAAGCAGGCTTCCCGCTGAGCGGGGAGCCTGATGCAGGGCTCGATCCCAGGACCCTGGGATCATGACCTGAGCCGAAGGCAGATGCTTAATGACTGAGCCACCCAGGCGCCCCTCATCCTTTATTTCTGAAAAATTCTTTTTTTTTTTTTTTTTTTTAAAGATTTTATTTATTTATTTGAGAAGGAGAGAATGAGAGACAGAGAGCACAAGAGGGAAGAGGGTCAGAGGGAGAAGCAGACTCCCTGCCGAGCAGGGAGCCCGATGCGGGACTCGATCCAGGGACTCCAGGATCATGACCTGAGCCGAAGGCAGTCGCTTAACCAACTGAGCCACCCAGGCGCCCTCTTTTTTTTTTTTTTTTAAGATTTTATTTGAGAGAGAGAGCTTGAGCAGGGAGGAGGAGGGCAAAGGGGGAAGGAAAGCGTCTTCCCGCTTAGTATGGAGCCTAGGACTTTGGGATCACGATCTGAGCTGAAGGAGACAACCTACTGAGCCACCCAGGTGCCTCTATTTCTGGAAAGTTCTTGACCATTATCTCCAAGTATTTCTTCTGCCCTAGTCTCTCTCCTTTCTCCTTATGAGACTTCATTTTGTATGTAAGTTAGACCATTTGATAGTGTCCCTCAACATTGGATGCTTTTTTTGCTCTCTTTCTTGGTTTGAATTTGGGTAATTTTTATTCATGTGTTTTCATGTATCGTCAAGTTCTTCGATTCTTTTCATTAGCTGAGTCCACTCTATTGAGTTTGTTGAAAGAATTCTTTATTTCTGACACTATATTTTTTATTTCTAGCATTTCCATTTGACTTTTAGAAATAGCCTCCCATCTCTTTTCTGAAATTATCTCTGTTCATATATGTTGTCTACCTTTTTCACTAAGTCCTGTAATATATTAATCATCATCATTAAGAAAGAATCCTATCTGATAATTCCAGTACCTGAGTGATCCCTGAGTTGAACTTGTATTAATTACTTTTTCTCTTCAGTATTGGTGGATTTTGGTGTGTGCTGTGTGTGTCTCATAATTTTTATTTTAAGTGTTGGGCATTGTGTGTAGTATAGTAGAGACTGAGGGAAATAGTATTTATTCTTGAAAATGGGTATACCTCTTCTGTTGGGCCATTGTGGTGGGGTGTTGAGTCAAATTCATCATGCGTTGAGCTAGTCTGGGGGTTTATTGTTGTTCCCATTATCTTCAGTGTACCACAGGCTTCAAAGTCTTATAGTGGTGGCTAATGTTAGCCCAGTGGTAGAATGCTGTTGCTTGCTGTTTGGTGTTAGGATTGTGGATGTAGTTATTCTGGTCTAGCCTCAGTGTTAGGCTTCAGTGTCCACCTTGGCCCCAGAGGGGGGGCTGTATCATTGTTCCTTTTCCTCCTTCCTTTGACAGTCAGTATTTGCCTTGTATTTGTGGTTGTTCTTGGATGGGGTTTCCTGCCCCTCACCCAGCATTAGGATACTTCTGCTTGGTGTATCAGTGTTGGATCCTAGGCCCAAAATGATTTCTTACCCTTCTACACAGAGGTAGAGGAATTTGCTTATCTTCTTATCCTGGCAACAGTAGATGTTTGCCAGTGACCTGGCAGTGTGAATATTTGTTGCCTCTTTCCCAGGGGCCTAAGATTTTTTCTTCATAGGAGAAAAGGATATGGGGAAGCCGGTGGGTCTTTGTGCCTGTTCTCAGTGATGGCTGATCACCTCCTGCACTCCTATGATATTGAATGGGACTCTCTCTGGTTTTTTGCCATGAATCTAGTCTTTTTCATGAGCACCTAGTGGAGGCCTTTAGAAAAGAGCTTGCAAGTGAGTATAGACTCCCTTTGTATCTAGGGCGCCCAGTTGGGAAAATGTTAACGCTAGTCTACACTTAGCTTTTAGGAATTTATTTTAGGTATTATAATTACCTCTTTTTCTTGTAGTCTGCCATGTGTGTTCTGTCCTTTATTGTAGGGCCTTGTCTGTCTTTGGAGTTTGGTTTATTTGGTTGCCTTTCAACTTTAGCAGTCCCTGATGGGCTGAAGTAAAGTTGTGGTGTTTTTGATAATCTGGCCTTTTCTTTAGAGTGTGTGCCGTATTCTTTGTAGCATTCTGTATCTTAAGCAGAAACAGAAATCTAATGATAATCTTTAGAGTTTATCAGTCTATGCTAAACTTTATTCCAAAAAAGATTCAATGTGGTTTCCAGAAACACTTGAGATAACACTAGGTGAAAAAACTAGATAAAGAAATCAAAGCAAAGGGAAAACAAGATAGGAATAAACAAACAGGCAGACAGACAGGTAGAGTTGAGTATTCTATTGAAATAAATGCCAAAGACTCCGGATGGTTGTTGGATGTGGGTTGCAGATTTGGATCTGAGCTTCATCATGACGAAAGCAAAAAAGATTGACAATGTTCAAACTTTTAGTGTAAATTTATTTTCGTGGGTGCCTTTTAAATGTAGGAAGAAATAGTTTTTACTTTTACTGGCATATATCTAGTGGAATGAACTATGTAATATGTAAGACATCTATTTTTAATATAGATACTTGTCTTTCTTCACCTGTACTTACTTCTTTTTAAGTGTATTGTATGTAATTTTCTCACATTCCCTGCTGGAGGAACTGGGTAATTTCATCAATTAGTGCTTGATAGGACGATGTAAGATGCTAGTATGGCAAATGGTTTATGAGATAGTTGCAGTTTGAATCTGAGTCCTCAAAATAAGCCATTAACCTGTTACTGCTAGGAAGTCAGGGTGGCCTTATGTGTAAGTGGGGTTAAGGAATTGACTCATTTGTTAATTTATTCAAGAAATGTTTATTGCATACCAACTATGTGTCAGGCATTTCGTTAAGAGTCCAGGATAAAACAGTGAATAAAAACAGGCCTTTTTCTAATAAACCTGTATTATAGCAGGGGTAGAAAGATAGTACCAAGTATGTCAAGTCCTATGGTAGTAAGTGCTATGTGAAAAAATAACGCAGGGTACAAAGACATTAGAGAGAGTTGTTACTTAGGGTGATCAAGGAAGTCTTTTAAGGGGAAAATTGAATGGAGATATGTAGAAAGTGGAGCTTTAAGTTGTAGGAATGTCAGCATATCTGTGGGTGGAGTGTGTCATGTAGAGGGAACAGTAGGTACAAAATCTCTGAAGTTTATACCATTCACATGTATTTGAGGCAGCTAAAGGAGGCCAATATAATTTGAGAAGAGGAAGTCGGGACAGTTCACGTAGGCTCTGTAGGAAATGGTAAGGATTTTAGATTTTATTCTGAGACGAGAAACCATTGGAGGGTTTAGAGCAGAGAAATATTTATATGACTTTGTTTTGTAAGAATTAGTCCAATTTTACATATACTTACCTCCCTAGATTCTGTAATTAACATCTTACTATACTGCTTTACCAAATCGTTCCATTTGTCTACAGATACCAGGAAGACCATGTTTTCTTCCAAAATACTTGTTCTGTTTCCTAGAGAGTATCTTAAAATTTACTTTAAGAACAGTTTTTTTGATCTTAAGTAATTTATTGTTGTGATAAAATAGTGATAATTCCAGAGTCTAAACTATTTTTGGTCACTTATTTATTAAGGTATATTGTGATTGAGATTCTTTTACTGTTTTCAGTGATGCTTAAAGATGCCTATGAAAGAAGGAGGGGGAATGCCATTAGGGGAGGCAAAATAGGTGAGGGTGCAGAAATGAGAGTTCCAAGGGTAAACTCAGCTACTTCATCAGTTGACCTAGAGTCCTCTCTGTTCATGTATTAACTGTGTTACTTGATGTCTTTGTTTCCCTTATGTTGATGTAATGTTTGCTTAAGTCTAGCTTCAGAATTAATACTTTATATAAACATAGCATGGTATTGTGGCTAAGAGTATGGACTCATACTCAGAATATTTAGGTTTGAATTCCGGCCTAGAAGTTTTTTATTTTGTTTTGTTTTTGCTTTTCTGTGCCTAAGTTGTCCTCCCTGAAATGGGACAAAATAATGGAACTTTCCTTCTAGAAGGAACTTTCCTTTGTGTGTAGAACAAAGGCTGGCATGGTAAGTGCCCAATAATGTAAGCTATTTGTATTATATGGAATATGTAACCATAAGCCTTTGTTTTTAAGGGCCTTTTGTCATTAACAAAGTGAGGTGTTTCAACAGTGTTTAAATATTATTTCTAGGACTTCCTTGTTTTTGTTTCACAGTTTTTGTCAGCAGTTGAATGATTCTGATGGAATGTGCTATCTCCTAGATCATCAAGATATGCCTGGTTCAGTTTTCTATTTTGAAATAAACTAGTGACCATTAAAATTTTAAGTGTTAATATGTGCCTGAAATGGGTCTGATACTGGGTATACAGAAATAACTTGTGTTTGAATAATTAAGACAGTCATATTTATAGGCTAATGGAGCATCTTATATAAAACTCCTACTTTAGGGGACACCTGGGTGGCTCAGTTGGTTAAGCATCTTGCCTTGGGCTCAGGTCATGATCCCAGGGTCCTGGGATCGAGACCTGTATCGGGCTCCCTGCCCAGTGGTGAGTCTGCTTCTCTGTCTCTTCCTCTTCCTCTGCCCTTCCCCCCTGCTCCTGCTTTCTCTCTCTCTCTCTCTCTCTCTCTCTCTCTCTCTCAAATAAATGAGATCTTAAAAAAAAACTGTTAGTTAGATCTGTAATTACCAGAAGTTTTTACATTCTAAGAGCTTAGTTCTTTAAACATGAAGAACTGTCATGCTATCTTCTTGTTTGCTAAGGTGACCACAGTATTATACTTGTAATTGTGTCTCCTCTTTTAATTTACTTTGAATGTAGTGTAGATTTGCTTAGTTTTTATTTAAATTCCAGTTAGTTAACATACAGTGTTACATTAGTTTCAGGTGTACAATATAGTGATTCAACACTTGCGTACAACACCCAGTGCTCATTACAAGTGCACCTTTTAATCCCCATCACCTATTTAACCCATTCCCCCGCCCACCTCCATTCTTAGTAACCTTCAGTTTGTTTTCTGTAGTTGTCTGTTTCTTGGTTTGCCCCCCTCTTGGTCTTTTTATTGTATCTCCTCTTTTAAACAGCTGGTCTTTATATCTCATATGCTCCATATGTATAAGTCAGATTTGATCTTTTACATATTAGCATTTTAATGGGTACACAGTTATTGAGAAATCAGTGGCTTTAAGTGGATATATAATTAAATTGCCTCTTGTTCAAATTTATAGTAGCTGATGTTGTTTGTGTTTTACTTTGGATGTAGACTTGTGGAACTTGTTTTTTAACCTGGAGGAGTAGAAACAGTTAATTGATGTGGAGGTAACTTTAGATCTATTTGGTATTAAAGAAGGATAAAACCAGAAAACACTAGTAACAAAAAAATCATGACTGAAATACTAACCTCTCCTTTTTTTTTTTTTAAGTTTATTTATTTATCCCTACACCCAATGTGGAGCTTGAACTCATGATCGTGAAATCAAGAGTCATATGCTCTTTTGAGTGAGCCAACCAGGCTCCCCCCTCTCTTTTTTTGGTTAGCAATTGAGAAAAGGCACATCTTAGCATGTATTTAAAAAAAATGGAGGTCTTTAGCTTGATCTATTTTATTTATTTATTTATTAAAGGTTTCTATTTGTTTAGAGATAGCGCACGTCCAGGTGGAGGGGCAGAGGGGTGGGGGAGAAGCAGAGGGAAAGGGACAAGCAGACTCCACACTGAGGCAGAGCCCGATGGGGGGGCTTGATCCTATGACCTCAAGATCATGACCAAAGCCAAAATCAACAGTTGGACATTAAATTGATTGGGCCACCCAGGTGACCCTGACCAATTTTAAATGGTTGGTATTAATCTTATTCAAAGAATTATACTGTTTATTTAGGAAAATAGTTTATTGGCATGCCAAAATGAATGCCACTTGAATTTGAGGAAGAGATATATAATATTTGAGATATTTGAGGAAAAGAATATGATGTGTTTCCAGTCCCTTAATTGATCCCCTAGACCCTCAGAAACTTTATGTACCAGAGAATTTCAGTCTTCTAGTAATTGCCTTCACTGTATGTACTTTGTCATCACTGGGATTATACCACTGAGTGTAGTATTCCTGTTTTTCATGGAAACTGTGGCAGAATTTTACTTAATTATAATCTAGGAAGGGAATTTTTTTGCAGATAAGTTTTTTTTTCCTGTTTAAAATTAAAAATTGTCCAGTGTAGTGTTGTATGTAAGTGATAAATCACTGAATTCTACTCCAGAAACCACTATTGTACTGTATGTTAACTACCTAAATTTATGGAGCTTCTGTTTGGTGGGGAATGGCATATATGGATTTTTTTTTTTTTTTTTTAAGTAGGTACAACCAGCGTGGAGCTGAACAAGGGGCTTGAACTCATGACCCTGAGATCAAGACTTGAGCTGAGATCAAGAGTCCAAGGCTTAACCAACTGAGCCACCCAGAGGCCCCCACCTAAAATTTAAATTAAAAAAAAAAAATTCGTCCAGAGCAATTTGTGTCCATCACTTTTTTTTTTTTTTTTTACTTTAGTGCCAATAAGTTTTAAGCCAATTTTTGGACCAAATGCTCTGATCTATTTCAGTTTAGGTGCTAAAGGCATCAAGTTTTCTTTTTTTGATTGATTCCTTTTTTTTTTCCTCAAGTGTCTTGTCTTATTTAATTTATCATTATTATTTATTTAACCACTGGCTCAGAGTCATTATAGACTAGGGCAGATAATAAGAATGCGGATCTTTTGAGACTCAGCAGATGTCTTAACAATCTTCAAATATTTTGATAATTCACCATGAAGAGAGAATGAGGAAGGTCATGAAGACATCTCAGAAAAAGCCTGGTATCAAATGGAACAGCAGTTTCTAGAGGATTTTATTTTTTATTGGGATTAGGTTATATGACTCTTACAGTCTATTTCCAGCTATGCAGTTTTGCCTTCAGACGTGGTTTTGGCTTGTAAATTTCTAGCCTCCAAATTCATCATGATTTAAGTCTTGCCTGAGTCTGAAACTCAGCATTGCTACTAGTATAAGTGCAATTACACATTATTCACATGTGTAATGCAAACTGGCAGACTAAGCCCCCAGCTGATGTGATAAATACACTGGAAAGAAGTTTTTCACACATTTAATTCATGTTATTTTCTTACATGAAAGTGCTCAATACTGTTGGCCTGGACTGTAGGAATTGTATCATAATTGATACAATTGAATTAGCCCAAACTGAAAAAAAAAAATCTGTTGTTTGACATGGCAGGAAAGTTGTCCTGTATCTGTATGCTAACTGCCTTAAGTATTAAAACATTAGGTATGTGAAAGCATATTAAATAATGAAAAGCAGCAAGTTTACAATTGTGACTAAACAAAGTCCTTCTCTCACCCTATACTTCAGAACTGGTAATTAATCAACAAAAAGAAGTTACATGGTTTGAATTAGTCACTTAAATTTTAGTTTTCCAATATATAGGGAGATAGAAATTATTTGCTGTCTTAAAAATGTTCACATAATGTTTTTATTTGATAATTAAAATTTATTCTTTGGCATAAAGCAGTTTTCGTATAATGTAGTGGAAGGAAGTACTGTTATTGAGAGCTTACCTAAACTCCCTTTATCTTTTTGAATTGAAATATAGCTTCATTTAAGCTTCTCTTCAGTCCTTAAGTCCATTATTTATAAATACATGAATTCATTATAGGGGGAAACAGGATAATGGCCATAGGCTTCTTTGGAATTAGAGCTCAGGGACCTGGGTTGAATCTCTGCTCTGACTCTTATTAGCTGTGTGACTGTGGAAAAGCCACCAGATGTCTGTGATCCTCAGCTTCCTAATCTTTAAAATGGGTTTTAATAGCCATTTCTTCACAAGTTGTTTTGAGCCTTAAATGACAAGTGCATGTACATGCTTGGCATGGAGCCCAACTTGCAGGGAGTGCTCAGTAATATCTTGCTATTATTGTTGTGTTTTTCTCATTCTTCCCCCAATGTTCTGCCATTGCTGAGAGCCTTTTTTCTCCAAAGTGGCACCTTTCTCCTTACATTCAGCATCCCCCTTCATACCAGGAGCAGATTGAGGTGGAGCAATTACCCTTTTGTTTTTATAGCATAGGTGCATGTTCTTACTGAGCTTCAAATTTTAGAATGTGAAACTTTATCCCTACTCCCCTTTTTATGCTCCTAAACTGACTCCTCATGGGGCATTGAAGTAGGACTTTGAAGTTGTAGAATAGTTTTCAGTGGTCACCTAAGTATTTGGGATATCTCGAACATCCCATGGGGTATCCAACTAGAACACTCCTGTTGTTACTCATCTGTGACAGGTTAATGGATGGACCTGATAAGTTTGTAAATTCTATTTAGCTTATTGTGTCTTCTCTCTTATGTACTGGGGAACATGTGGGGGAAGTGAAATAGGATTCTTTTAATGTAAACAAAACTTAAATATATACATTAATAATAAATTATGTTCTTATTTAGCTGTTCTGTGCATTTAGTCAGTAAATACAGTTAACCTTAGGAAAGGGAAACTTGAAAGTAAGAGTAGTCATAAAATACTTTGTTGGAGAGAAATAATTTACCTTTGGTCCTGAGGACTAGTTAGGATTTGTGTGAGTTCGGAGGAGCTAAGTGATGAAAGTGAGGCAAAGGTGTAGGAGGGGAAATGAATATGGCATATTTAGAGAACTTTGAAGGAATAATAAAAACCCCAAAGCCAACATTTATGGAGCACTGAGTCTATGCCAGCTACTATGTAAAGGATCAACTCATTAAATCTTAACAGCAACTCCATTTTATGTATGGGGTTTAGAAACTTGGCCATACTTGGCCATAATGCTGCCTCCTAAGTTTGTTATAATGGAAGAATTAGGTTTGTGCGTAGATGTTTGTTTCTGTGTAACCATCCCAAAACAGTTGTTAGTGAGCATCACAATAATTTTCACATACTGAAAACAATGGTGTAGGGGCGCCTGGGTGGCTCAGTTGGTTAAACAACTGCCTTCGGCTCAGGTCATGATCCTGGAGTCCCGGGATCGAGTCCCGCGTTGGGCTCCCTGCTCTGCCGGAAGTCTGCTGCTCCCTCTGACTCTCTTCCCTCTCATGTGCTCTCTCTCTCTCTCATTCTCTTTCTCTCAAATAAATAAAATCTTAAAAAAAACAACAGTGGTGTGGAATAGCAAGAAATGGACCATAAACAACCACAGAAGACCCCCATGTTTCCTTCCAGTTTGTATCTGCTCCCACTGACCTACCTCTAATAGCATAGCTTATTTTTTGTCAGTTTTTGAAATTCGTGTGAATCTAATCATACAGAATTTTCTTTTTGTGTCTGTTTTCTTTTACTCAGCATTGTTGTGAGATTCATACAAGTTGTATATAGTTGTTGTTCATTCATTCTCATTGCTGTGATTTTTTTTTTTAAAGATTATTTAATTGGACTCTTTAGAGGCAAAGTTGAAAGTTTTTTTTTAGCACAATAGACTACAAATGGAGTTAAAAAATTTTTTTAAAGATTTTATTTATTTATTTGAGAGAGAGAATGAGATAGAGCATGAAAGGGGGGAGGGTCAGAGGGAGAAGCAGACTCCCTGCCGAGCAGGGAGCCCAATGCGGGACTTGATCCCGGGACTCCAGGATCATGACCTGAGCCGAAGGCAGTTGCTTAACCAACTGAGCCACCCAGGCGCCTGGAGTTAAAATTAAAAAAAATTTTTTTTGAAGATTTATTATATGAGAGAGTATGCATGCGTGGGGGAGGGGCAGAGGGAGAGGGATAAGCAGACTTTTTAAAGAAGCATTGAAAGTACGTATAAGATTCTAAGCTATATAACTAAATGTTTTACGGTTGCTAAAGAATATACTGGTTTAAAGGGCAAGTTAGTTGACATAATCTGAAACACCAATCTTCTAAAAAGTTTTAAAAAAGATGTTATTTACTTACTTGAGAGAGAGGGAGCGCGCACACACAAGTGCGAGCAGGGGGAGGAGCAGAGGGAGAGGGATAAGCAGACTCTGTGCTGCGCTCGGAGCTCCACGTGGGGCTGTATCCCACCACCCTGGGATCTTAACCCCGAGCCAGAATCAAGAGTCTGAGGCTTAACTGCCTGAGCCACTCGGTGTCCCTGAAATACCAACCTTTAAAATATTCCACGTGGGGCGCCTGGGTGGCTCAGTCAGTTCAGCATTTGGCATAGGCTTAGGTCTTGATCACAGAGTCCTGGGATCCAGCCCAGATTTCAGGCTCCCCGCCCAGCAGGGAGTCTGCTTGTCTGTTGCCCTCTCGCTCTGCCCCTCTCCCCACTCATGCACGCATGCGCTCTCTCTCTCAAATAAAATCTTAAAAAGAAATTCCAGTCATGTAATTCCGGTCAATATCCACACAGTAAGTTTTCTTTCTCATTTTTCCTTGGAAAAACCAGTATTAAAGAATTTTATGAAGAAAAATACTGTATGATTGCACTTATATGTGGAATCTAAAACAAAAACAAAACCCCAGAACAAAATTCATAGATAAAGAGAACAGATTGGTGGTTGCCAGTGGTGGGTGGTGGGCAAAATGGATGAAAGGAGTCAGAAGGCATAAATTTCCAGTTATAAAATAAATAACTTGTGCAGATGTACTGTATACCATGGCAACTATAGTTAATAATACTGTATTGCCTATTTGAAAGTTGCTAAGAGAGATCTTAAAAGTTCTCATCATAAGGTAAAAACTTGTGTGATGGATGTTAACTGTACTTACCGTGGTGAACATTTTGCAGTATACACAAATATCCAAATCATATTGTTTTACATGTGACGCTATTATAATGTTGTATGTCAATTATACCGTAAGTTAAAAAATGAATTTTATGAAGATGGAAGGTGAAGAACTTTTTGGAGGTGTTCAGGGGAATAAGTAGGTCAGTGATGATCTGAGCTGAGGTGGAAAATCTCGGAGTGAGGGCGCCTGGGTGGCTTAGTTGTTAAGCGTCTGCCTTTGGCTCAGGTCATGGTCCCAGGGTCCTGGGGTCGAGTCCCGCATTGGGCTCCCTGCTCCGCGGAGAGCCTGCTTTTTTTAAAATTTTTTTTATTGTTACGTTAATCACCATATATTACATCATTAGTTTTTGGTGCAGTGTTCCATGATTCATTGTTTGTTCATAACACCCAGTGCTCCATGCAGAACGTGCCCTCCTCAATACCCATCACCAGGATAACCCATCCCCCTCCCCCCCTCCCCTCTAGAACCCTCAGTTTGTTTTTCAGAGTCCATCATCGGAGAGCCTGCTTCTCCCTTTCCCGCTCCCCCTGCTTGCGTTCCCTCTCTTGCTGTGTCTCTCTCTGTCAAATAAATAAATAAAATCTTAAAAAAAAAAAAAATCTCGGAGTGAGATTGAAATTAACTTTGTCCTAAGGCAGACAAAGAATACCAAAATGGTCATTTTATATATGTTATGAATGATTTTTTTTTTAAGATTTGTTTATTTTAGAGAGAGAGTGAGCGCAGGGTGGGGGGAGGGGCAGAGAGAGAGGGAGAGAATCTCAAGCATACTCTGTACTGTGCACAGAGCCATATGCGGGCTCGATCCCAGGACCCCGAAATCACCACCAGAGCTGAAACTAAGAGTTGGTTGCATAACTGACTGAGCCACCCAGGTGCCGCACGAATGAATGATTCTTAATTAGTTTGGTTTAGGTTCCACAGAATTGCATATTTAAAAGTGTATTTTTTTTCCACTGCAGATGTTTGTGGGTGGTGTCAAACTTGAGAGTAATGGAGTTGATGCCTTTGGTGATCTTTCGTAAAAAAAATGAGAAATGAGAGTAACCATAGATGGACATACACACACCCTTATTATTAATTATTATGATTTTGAAAATGTGTGTGACTGGGAAGTCAATGGTAGAGAGCACAGCAAAGGACACTTTGCAGTATCTCCTCCTCCTGCTTTCAGTGTTTAAGACATTTTACATATACTTTTAACCTTTTATTTTCCTCGGTGTAGTTCTTTCTGTATTTCTTATCAGTTCAGATAATTTCACTGTCTTAGCTAAGAGCAAAGCAGTGGGAATGTAAGATGTAAGAATGTAAAATTCTACCTTGTTCTTCATTCTTCCTACTTCTTTATGAAAATATTTCTATGTGTCTTCACTCCATTTGGAAGTTTTCTTTTACAGATTCCCCTGTCATTTTCTTTTTGGTCCTATTTCCGTTCCTTCTCACATCTCTCAAGGTTCCTACTCCCTTACTTACCCTGGCCTTCTTCTCTTTCACGTGCACATACTTTTTTTTAAAAGATTTTATTTATTTATTTGACAGAGAGAGACACGGCGAAAGAGGGAACACAAGCAGGGGGAGCGGGAGAGGGAGAAGCAGGCCTCCCATGAGCAGGGAGTCCAATGCGAGGCTCGATCCCAGGGCTCTGGGATCATGACCTGAGCTGAAGGCAGATGCTTAAAGACTGAGCCTCCCAGGTGCCCCCCCCTTTTTAATATATTTTATTTATTTATTTGGAGAGAGAGAGAGGGCAAGCACAAGCCAGGGGAGGAACAGAGGGACAAGCAGACTCCCTGGTGAGCACAGAGCCTGACATGGGGCTCCAACCCAGGACCCGGAGATCATGACCAGAGACAAAGTCAGATGCTTAACTGACTGAGCCACCCAGGTGCCCTTCACATGCATGTTCTCGACTTTGTTGCTGAATCCTTCCCTTGTGCCCATAACTTGTTCAGAACTTTTCTATATTAACCATACTTTTTTGAGCTGCTGCTAGTTGAAAAGTGCTTTCTTTGGCTGAGTTTCTTTGAACACTTCAGTGTTTTTTTGTTTTGTTGTGTTTTTCTTAAGTACACAATTCTGGAAGATTGTTCTTTACTTGCTGTTTCCACGTTCATCACTCATTCAAAAACATTAATAACTGTACCATTTGGCTTCTGCTCTTGTTTTACATTAGTTGTTCTTAACCTCACCTGCACATTGAAATCACTTGGAAAGAGTTAAAAACCTGAATATCACTTCAAGATTTAGTTCTGATTTAGTTCTAGAGTGCGGCCTGAGCAATGGGATTTTTATTTTATTTGTTTTAAGATTTTATTTATTCATTTGAGAGAGAGAGACAGAACAAGCAGGGGGAAAGGCAGAGGGAGAGGAAGAAACAGACTCCCTGCCGAGCTGGAAGCCTGACATCTCCCAGGTCCTGGAGATCATGACCTGAGCCGAAGGCAGATGCTTAACCATCTGAGCCACTCAGGCTCCCCGTATTGGGATTTTTTTTCCCAAAGATTTTATTTATTTGACAGAGAGAGACAGCATGAGAGGGAACACAAGCAGGGGGAGTATGAGAGGGAGAAGTAGGCTTCCTGCGCAGGGAGCCCAACGTGGAGCTTAACGCGGGGTTCGATCTCAGAATGCTGAGATCATGACCCAAGCCGAAGGCAGATGCCTAATGACTCAGGCACTCCTCATATTGGGATTTTTTTTTTAAAGATTTTATTTATTTATTTGAGAGAGGGAGAATGAGAGATAGAGAGCACGAGACGGAAGAGGGTCAGAGGGAGAAGCAGACTCCCTGCTGAGCAGGGAGCCTGATGTGGGACTCGATCCCGGGACTCCAGGATCATGACCTGAGCCGAAGGCAGTCGCTTAACCAACTGAGCCACCCAGGTGCCCTCATATTGGGATTTTTAAAAGCTGTACTGGTGATTCTAATGTGTAGCCAAGGTTGAGAACCACTAGCTTGATTCAAATCACTGGACATCAAATTGATTCCCTTTTCAAGTGAATTCTTAGAGCCTGAATGAGTGTATTCTTGGGACTTGCTGTATTGGGAAGAAGCCTGTGCTTCTCTTCAGCCTCAGGTGAGAACAGAGTTAATGATTTGAAGGTCTTTGCACACCAGTGGCCCTTCTCTTATATTCTCTATATTCCACAAGGTAGCTGGTTAGGTAAATGTCTGTTCTTCTGACCCAACTGTCCTAGGGACAAGTCCCAAGGTCTTAGGCCAATGGGAATAGGAAGCCCATTTTATTCTTGGGCACAAGCTGAATTCTCTAGTCTAGCTTTTATTAATAGTAAAGTTGACACTTTTATTTCTCTCTGACATTTCTTTTTCTCTTATTTAGAACTTTTAAGGGGTAGAAAGATGATCACATTGGTTCCCTCAAATCTCAAAACATGCTGCTTCATCATTCGTTCTAACTTCTTTGGGTTTAACATAGTCACTAGCAGAACTTGGGGCTTTGGAGTCTAGGTCAGGGTTTGTCTTGCAGGGCTTACTGCTTAGAGAGGAAACAAAAATGGCCTGCCACATGAATAGTGACACCATATCCTGTCCACTAATGTGAAAAAATGGCAGTAGTGTCCATTCTGTGGGTAAGACAGGGTCTGTGGGGTGAAGAGAGCATGATCCCTTGTACGGTTTTTCAGATTTGGTCTTTGGCTCTTGTTTTCTTCCATATAATTCTCCAAGATTTTGTCTGCTCCTATAACTTTAAACCTTACCTTTAAGATGGTAACAAGTCTGTATTGTTTCTTCAACTGGACCTTTGCCTGAATACCTGCTGCATGTTTTCTCTTGGATCATTCTGCAGTTAGTTTATGCTCAGTAGGGAGATAGTGTTCAGTCATAAACATTAGCAAACCTAGATTATAATCTTAACTTTGCCATCGACTTACTTTGTGGCCTTATTTGGTGACTTTCCTGAGTTTCACTTTTTTCATCCTTGGAGGAATGTGGGTAGAATTTGGAGTCCTTTCTAGCTCTGCCATCCTATGACTTTCTGATCTTTTGTGGACCTCCTGTTAATTTGCACTACCCATGCCAGTCACAATACATGATCGTAGAATATTCCAGGTACATTCTTGTCTCTGTGTTTATGTTTTCTTTACTTAGAAAGCCTCTTGGTCTTTTACTTCTTAGTCTTAACCTTCCTGTACAATCCATTTCAGACTTTTCTTCCTTGTGGTTGGTTCCTGATCATTGTAGTCCACAAATATTTGTTTTCTGAAGTCCTGCATAGTCACTGACATTACTGATTGGCATTCCTCAGAAAACTTCTTGAATGGTTATTTGTTATACACATACATAATTTAACCAAATTGTAAGCTCTTTGAGGATGAGATTGTGTTTTGAGTATAATGCCCAGCATGGATGTACATTTACTAATTCCCTTTTACCCTTTTATATTCTAGTTGCCAAGTGAATGCTTTGTCCATAATAGCCATTCCCTATTACGCCCTTACAGATTGCTTTGTGGTCACCCTTGCTAACAGTTAGAATAGATCTCTATCACGTTTCATTTTGAGATTGAGATTTGATTGCCTGTAAAGGGTTTTTTCCCCCAAATGTTTTTAGTATGAATATTAGTGCAGATTACATTGTGAATCTCTTCATAGCATTTAATGAAACCATCCCCACCCCTTTTCTTTTTAAACTTTGGTTTTACAGTTTTTATTTTGTTTTGTTTTGTTTTTAAAGATTTTATTTTATTTATTTAACAGAGAGAGAGGGAGAGCAGGAACACAAGCGGGGGGAGTGGGAGAGGGAGAAGCAGGTTTCCCATGGAGCAGGGAGTCCGATTCGGGGCTCGATCCCAGGACCCTGGGATCATGACCTGAGCTGAAGGCAGACGCTTAACGACTGAGCCACCCAGGTGCCCCTTAAGATTATTTTAGAGAGAGAGAGCGTGAGTACACTCGCATGAGTCGGGAGAGGGGCAGAGGGGGAGGGAAAGGGAGGGTAATCCTCAAGTGGACTCGCTGCTGCGTGTGGAACGTGATGTATGTATTGATTTTAGGACCCTGAGATCATGACCTGAGCCAAATCAGATGCCTTAACCACTGAGCCACCCAGGTGCCTGCCCCTAGTGTGTGTATTTTAATTGTCTCCATTGTGTGAAATTATAAGCTGAAAATGGTCTTTACCGATGGAAAATTAGACCACATGGTGCTGTTAGTTAACACTTGGTACATTTATTTTCTCTATTTTATAACTTTTCTCTCATGTAATAATCGTCATGTTTTCATAATTGTGAATGACCCATGTTTAGGAATTTCATTCTCCTTTCTTAAACCTACAGTGATCTGACATTTTAGATTAATTTAGAAGCAGTTTTGAAGAGTTGTTAAAATGATAGCATATGTTTATGTGTAGAAAATTTGTGGAAAGATGCATTAGAAACTTGACTGTGGTTACCTGTAGGAGAAAAAGACTGGGTGTTGGAAGGTACTTTCTACCTTAGATCCATCTCTACTGGTACTTTCTACTTTATATCCTCTGTACCATTTGCAGTTTGATCAAGTGCTCTTATAAAAACTAGTTAATAGCCCAAGAGATCTACAGACCTACAGACTATGGTTATATCTATAGTTTTGTTTTATTTCCAAAGTAAATAATGTTTACTCCTTCCTTTTATTTGCCAAATAAATTTAGCAGGTGTTCTTGTTTTCATTATACATTTTTAATTCTCACTGAAATACCATTGTATTTCAGATGTCAGTACGGTTTCCAGAAAATTGTTTAGAGGCCCTTTGGGACCAGTAGAAGATTTATTCATTTTCAAATTATGACCCAGTAAAAATGAGGTTGCAAACTGTATATGAATTTGGCTTTTTTATTCTCCACTCTCTGTGTAAAGGACGTTTAGGTATGTGATCTTCAGCATGTTACTTAACTTCTGAGGCTACCCCTCCCCTTCGTTATTAGACATTTATTTTTGTAAGATTATCTCCCAGGACTTTTCCAAATCTCTGATTTTATAATTTCCTACTCCTTTCAACTCAAAAAACAGAATTCAGTGATTCTTAAAGTAGTGTTACAAGCAAAATTTCTATTTAACAAAAATCTACATAACTTTCACAATAAATGTTAATTATTAAAATACATTTGCAATCTGATTTGTCTCATTGGAATGCTAAACTAGTGCTGCTTAAAGTTATCCATATGCATATATAAAATCTTGAGTCATGAAGTGGATTTTTGAAAAGAAAATTTCCAGCGTTGAAGACATATTAACTTTGTGTGTGTGTGCGCGCGCGTGCGTGTATTTTAAGCAAATCAACATTTTCGTTTTTAATCTCACTACTGGAAAATGAGCCTTTTCTTTGTTTAGAACCTCAAAAGAAGTGGTGTCTTACGCCAATTGTAGCTTCATAGAAATTGTACAATGGGTTATCAATCAAATTTAATTAGACTGTGACAGCTTCTTTCACTAACTTTCTTTCTGTTCATTAAGTTATAGCAGTGAGGAAAATGGTTATGGTCCACACCCTGGGTGTTTACAGCTTTCATAGGTAAGTAGAGTAAGCCGAGTGCACTGAAACTGACTTGGGAGGTCCTTGTTGTGAACCTTGAACTGTTGCTTTCATTAGAGAACCTCCGCTGGTTATTTGGTTTTTCGAAAAGCATTTGAGCAAATAAATGAAATATCTTTATTAATTTAAACTTTTCTGAATACTCTTCAAGCTAAAAGGAGGAGATTATTATTGCTGGAGTCCAAATTGGAAGCCAAAACACTTTATTTCCTCTGTGGTTTTCTGAATGAACCAGATTGAAAGGGTCAATGTAAAAAATAGAAACCCAGGTCCTGGAATTTTGTTCAGTAGTAAAGTAAGATGTAGTGTGTGTAATCAGGGCCCATGAGTGCTTGTTTGCTGGTGTGTATTAATAGACACTGGGTATCTGCATGCTTGGAAGCTTCTCTATGCTTTTACAGTCTTCTTACTTATTGTAGCCAGGCAGCTGGGGAGATATCCCCTAAAGAGGCAGAACTCCCATCCTCCCTCTTCTGCCTTTTTTTTTTTTTTAAACTATATACTGGGACATTCAATGGTCTTGCATTGACCAGAAAGACAAAGAGTGCTTTCATACTCTGGGGAGTTTAGCCCAATCCCGTGTGCTGGGCCTTTGTTAGGGCTTGCACTAGGCCTTTCTCTTTCACCACCCCCAGTCTCATTGTTCATACTTTGCAGCAGCCACAGGATCAGTTTTAGAATTTTACCTCCTTACATAAAAATAAACAGTTGCAAAAATGAAATCCAGTATCTTGTAATGAAAAATGTAAAGAAAAGCAAAGTTTCATTTCCTCTGGTTGTTTTTTGATAAAGAAAATCCCATTACTGCATAAGTGCCATCGTGCAAGACTTGATCTTTTTGAAATTATTCTTTGTCATTTAAAAAGTCAAAATGAACTTTCTTTTTTGTATGGCTGTAGCTCATCTAACTCACTGTTTTTGTTTTTATTTAAATTCAATTAGTCAACATATAGTACATCATTACTTTCAGATGTGAAGTTCAGTAATTCATCAGTTGTGTGTAACACTCAGTGCTCATGTAAGGAACACATCACATGCCTTCCTTAATGCCCATCACTCAGATACCCCATGCCCCCACTTACGTCCCCTCCAGCACCATCTAACTCACTGTTGATGCTTGATATTCATTCAAGAAATACAAGAATCTTTTCCACCAGGACGCCTGGGTGGCTCAGTTGGTTAAGCTACTGCCTTCAGTTCAGGTCTTGATCCCAGGGTCCTGGGACCAAACCTTACATCGTGCTCCCTGCTCAGCAGGGGGCCTGCTTCTCCCTCTCCCTCTCCCTCTCCCCCTGCCTGTGCTCTCCTGCTCTCTCTCTGTCAAATAAATAAATCTTAAAAATCTTTTTCACCAATGTCTGATGGTTTTATTTATTTTTTATTTTTTTAAAAGATTTTATTTATTTATTTGACAGAGCAAGAACACAAGCAGCGGGAGAGGGAGAGGGAGAAGCAGGCTTCCTGCCGAGCAAGGAGCCTGATGTGGGACTTGATCTCAGGACCCTGGGATTATGACCTGAGCCAAAGGCAAACGCTTAACGACTGAGCCACTCAGGCGCCCTGTTTGATGGTTTTTAAATTACTCAGTGTTTTATGTTTTATTAGATAATATGAACTTGTTTTTTTAGATAATGTGAACAGTTATATGGATTATTCAAAGAATGCCTCTTTCCCCATTTGACAGGAAAAAGGTAATAGTGTTGCTTTTGCCCTACATTTTGATTATATACAAGTAAACCATCAATATGAAATAAGCAAAAGTTATTTCTTAAAATTTTTATTTATTTGTTTTTCTAGTAGGCTCCACAGCCAGCATGGAGCCCAGTGTGGGGTTTGAACCCCAAACCCTGAGATAAAGACCTGAGCTGAGATCAAGAGTTGGATTCTTAACTGAATGAACCACCCAGGTGCACCCTCCCTCCTTTAAAAAAAAAAAGGGATTTACGTATTTATTTGAGGGAGCTAGAGCATGGGGGGAGGGGCAGAGGGAGAGGAATAGAGAAACTTAAGCAGACTCGTGCTGAGCACGGGGCTCCATCTGACAGCCCTGAGATCATGACCTGAGCCGAAACCAAGAGTCAGATGCTTAACCAACTGGGCCACCCAGGTGTCCACCCCCCTCATTTAAAAAAATATTTGTTTTTTAAGTAATCTCTACACCCAGTGTAGGGCTTGAACTCAAAACCTCAAGATCAAGAGTTGCATGCTCTCCCAACTGAGCCAGCCAGGCACCGCTAAGCAAAAGTTATTTCTTGAGATTTATTTATTTATTTGAGGGAGACCGTGCATGTCAGAGTGCGCACAAGTGTGGGGGTTGGGGGGGAAGGGAGAGGCTGAGGGAGAGGGAGAGAGAATCTTAGGTAGACTCTCTGTTGAATGCAGAGCCTGATGCAGGGCTTGATCCCTCCACCCTTAGATCACTACTTGAGCCAAAATCAAGAGTTGGATACTTAACTGTCTGAGCCACCCATGTGCCCTCAAAAGTTATTTTTAAAACAGCACATTTGGATGTGGAAACTTTATCAGATAGTGCTGGGCTATATTTTACAATTTTTTTTTTTAAGACTTTATTTATTTGACAGAGAGAGAGACAGCGAGAGAGGGAACACAAGCAGGGGAAGCGGGAGAGGGAGAAGCAGGCTTCCCGCTGAGCAGGGAGCCCGATGCAGGGCTTGATCCCAGGACCTTGGGACCATGACCTGAGCCAAAGGCAGACGCTCAATGACTGAGCCACCCAGGCGTCCCTACAATTTTTTTTTAAGTAGGCCCCACACTGGGCTCAAACTCACAACTGTGAGATCAAGACCTGAGCCAAGATCAGGAGTTGGGACACTTAACCAACTACCGAGGCACCCCTGCAATTTTATTTTTAATTTAATTTAATTTTTAATTTACTTGAGTTATCTCTCGTCATTTTTGTTTTACACAGGTGTTTCATCTTTTAATGAGATATTTTATGCATATAGAAAGTTATTTACAGAATAATAAACAGTATTGCACATATCACCCAGCTTTGTTGTGTTTGTATTCTTGAGAGATTTTGGAGGGTTTTATTGAACCCTAAATGTCTTTTAATCGGTGTCCTGTGAAAGTTTATGGTTTTTTATTTGCTTATCTGTCACTAATTTTCCTCTTAGACAAGTCATTTGTTAAGGTAAATTTAGTGAGTGTCAACAGTTCGTTAACCTTGCCACTACACAGTGTCTGCTGGAAAGTATTTGTGAACATTTTAAGTTCTGTTTAATATCCTCAGTATTAGACAAATATATGTACTAAATGTTTAGATGCTAAGGCTTGGTGGTACATATCCTGTGAAGGCAATATAATCTACAACATGGTGAAAATTTATTCACAGTTAATGTTACTTAAGCTGTTACATAAATATGTAGTTGAACTCAGGGAAATTCTCTATTGTTTTGTTATTGGTTCTGCTGCTATTCTGATTTTTTTTTTTTCCTTGTGAATTTGTTTTTATTGGGATATAAGGTATGGTTTGGGAAATGTCATTTGGGTTATGCCCATCCGGTAAATGTCCATTCTAATCTTCCTGGGATAGCTTCTGGAGCTTTTTCTTTTTCTTGGAGCTGCTACTCTTGCTGCTAGCAGCCTCTTCAGGTCCACTGCTGAGTGGCTCCACCTTGGAAGAGAATTTCCTTTTTTTGTTGGGGATGTTCCTGTTTCCTGCCTCTTCAGTGTCACTAACTGGTTCCTCTTTGGGGAAAGATTTCTTCCTCTTGGGAAGACTTATACTGCCAGTTCTCTCTTCAGGATCGATACTAACCAGCTCCTCCTTGGAAAGAGATTTATTTTTCTTGGGTTTGGAGCCAGAGACAGATGGGTCTTCCATTCAGTTCTCCTGTGGAGTCTCCTGGGCCTTTTGCTTTTTCTTCTTTTTGGGTCTTTCACTTGTCTCCTCACACTCCTCCAGGGTACTTTTGCTGTCTTCCAAAGATGCCAGGGTGAGGGCGGCCAGCCATTTCTTCTCCTCCTTCAAGCATTTCTTTTCCTGTTTCTCCAGCTTCCTAGCCATTTCAGCAGCTGCTTCCTCTGCCTGAACCGTTGCCTCCTTCATGACATCCACATTCTTTTGTGGAATCTCTCCTCTCTCATAGAAGGACAGATGCTCCTCAACTTGCTCTCAAAAGCTTCCCCCCAGATAACACTTGGGGGCACCTCAGAGAAGCAATCACTTCATGAGGCAATACTGCATTTGTTTGCCAGGTGTCGGGAGATGCGGCCTTTGTTCTTGGAAGCTGCTTAGGTTAATGAGGGTGGAGTGGAAAATGAGTCCATGTTTTGGGGTTTTACCCCTTGTCTTCAGGGCTCTGGAAATCTGGTCCCTTTGCTGGGCCCTGGGAATCACTCAGACACCAGTGCTATTATGCTTTTTATAGTAGAAAGAGGAATTGCACTTGGAGGTCAATATTAGCGGTGGTTTATTGTATGCCCAACATATACCAGGCACTGGGTTAAATGCCTTATGTAAATCCTCTAACCTGTTTCTTGACCCTATGAAGTGTAGGTACTATTATTGTCCTCATTTTCCAAGTGAAGGCACATATTAAAGATGTTAAATGTAACTTCCCCAGAAGTCACACAGGTAGTAGGTAAAAGAACTGGAATGCTAAGATCATATTTGTGTTCTAGACTGTGATGTGATTACGTAAACTGCATCCTGAGTTCAGTGTTTTTAGAACTGTTGTAATAAACCTCTTTGACACATTCTGAATTGATCTATTTCAGTTAAATTCTGGGCTTCTAATTGAACTATGTTCAAGTTCTTTGAAACCTAGATGTTGGCTGAAATTATTGGTTCTAGTTTATACATTAAAGGGCTTTGTGTGGGATGTGTGTGTGATTCAACTCAGAGTTCTTGGGCTAAATTGGAGCCACTGGCTTGGTCCGTCTCAGTTGTTGTACACATTCCAAATAGACATCTCATGAGGTGTGGGTGTTTTGCTACTTAATATGAAGCTAGAGAAAAGGAAAAGAGGTTTAGGAGAAGTGAAGAACAAAGAGTCTTTGTTTTTCTAGTGGTTTGAACTATGATGATGAGTGAGGCTGTGTTGGAAGGGCATAGAGTGTAAGATCCAAAGGATGAGGTGAAGATGGAGAGCTATGTGACGCTGGGCTGAGGCCTAGATGGAATGGCTACACTGGGGAAACAGTAGTAAAGGCTGCCATTGCTACATTTATTTTAGCATTTTATACTAAACTTGGGCTAACAGAATGCATTGCAGCATAAATACCAGTTTTTTTTTTTTCAGGAAGAACTTTAATGAATAATCGTATTTCCTTTCTCAAGTGCACAGTAGTTCTCTGTCAGTGTGAATGAAAAGCCCTTGGATTTTTTTCGTGACCTCATTGGATGACCATTTTTGCATGAATTTAGCATAACTACATTTAGGGGTTCTCTGGTGCCCTTATTTACTTGGAGCAGTGTGCTGCTGGCCTGCTTACCTGGATTTACAATGCTCTAGAATTGTTATTCTGGATATTAATAGTATTGAAATTCTGTTCCTGGCATCAGTGGGCCCTGTGTGAAAGAATATGGTTTTCATACGATAGCGTGCTAGTTAGAGGCAGAGGTGAGGTCAGAACTATTTTTTCTTTTTACATTTTTTTTACTTTAAATTTCTTATTGTTATGTTAATCACCATACATTACATCATTAGTTTTTGTTGTAGTGTTCCATGATTCATTGTTTGTGCATAACACCCAGTGCTCCACGCAGAATGTACCCTCTTTAATACCCATCACCAGGCTAACCCATCCCCCCACCCCCCTCCCCTCTAGAACCCTCAGTTTGTTTTTCAGAGTCCATCGTCTCTCATGGTTCGTCTCCCCCTCCGATTTACTCCCCTTCATTCTTCCCCTCCTGCTATCTTCTTCTTCTTCTTCTTTTTTCTTAACATATATTGCATTATTTGTCTCAGAGGTACAGATCTGATTCAACAGTCTTGCACTATTCACAGCGCTCACCATAGCACATACCCTCCCCAATGCCTATCATCCAGCCACCCCGTCCCTCCCAACCCCCCACCACTCCAGCAACCCTCAGTTTGTTTCCTGAGATTAAGAATTCCTCATATCAGTGAGGTCATATGATACATGTCTTTCTCTGATTGACTTATTTCGCTCAGCATAACACCCTCCAGTTCCATCCACGTCGTTGCAAATGGCAAGATCTCATTCCTTTTGATGGCTGCATAATATTCCATTGTGTATATATACCACCTCTTCTTTATCCATTCATCTGTCGATGGACATCTTGGCTCTTTCCACAGTTTGGCTATTGTGGACATTGCTGCTATAAACATCAGGGTGGACGTACCCCTTCGGATCCCTACATTTGTATCTTTGTGGTAAATACCCAGTAGTGCAATTGCTGGATCGTAGGGTAGCTCTATTTTCAACTGTTTGAGGAACCTCCATACTGTTTTCCAGAGTGGCTGCACCAGCTTGCATTCCCACCAACAGTGTAGGAGGGTTCCCCTTTCTCCGCATCCCCGCCAACATCTGTCGTTTCCTGACTTGTTAATTTTAGCCATTCTGACTGGTGTGAGGTGGTATCTCATTGAGATTTTGATTTGGATTTCCCTGACGCCGAGCGATGTTGAGCACTTTTTCATGTGTCTGTTGGCCATTTGGATGTGTTCTTTGGAAAAATGTCTGTTTATGTCTTCTGCCCATTTCTTGATTGGATTATTTGTTCTTTGGGTGTTGAGTTTGATAAGTTCTTAAAGATTTTGGATACTAGCCCTTTATCTGATATGTCATTTGCAAATATTTTCTCCCATTCTGTTGGTTGTCTTTTGGTTTTGTGGACTGTTTCTTTTGCTGTGCAAAAGCTTTTTATCTTGATGAAATCCCAGTAGTTCATTTTTGCCCTTGCTTCCCTTGTCTTTGGCGATGTTTCTAGGAAGAAGTTGCTGCGGCTGAGGTCGAAGAGGTTGCTGCCTGTGTTCTCCTTTAAGATTTTGATGGACTCCTGTCTCTCATTTAGGTCTTTCAACCATTTGGAGTCTTTTTTTGTGTGTGGTGTAAGGAAATGGTCCAGTTTCATTCTTCTGCATGTGGCTGTCCAATTTTCCCAACACCATTTGTTGAAGAGACTGTCTTTTTTCCATTGGACATTCTTTCCTGCTTTGTGAAAGATTAGTTGACCATAGAGTTGAGGGTCCATTTCTGGGCTCTCTGTTCTGTTCCATTGATCTCTGTGTCTCTTTTTGTGCCAATACCATACTGTCTTGATGATGACAGCTTTGTCATAGGGCTGGAAGTCCGGAATTGTGATGCTGCCAGCTTTGCTTTTCTTTTTCAACATTCCTCTGGCTATTCAGGGTCTCTTCTGGTTCCATACAAATTTTAGGGTTATTTGTTCCATTTCTTTGAAAAAGGTGGATGGTATTTTGATGGGGATTGCATTGAATGTGTAGATTGCTCTAGGTAGCATTGACATCTTCACAGTGTTTGTTCTTCCAGTCCATGAGCATGGAACGTTTTTCCATTTCTTTGTGTCTTCCTCAATTTCTTTCATGAGTATTTTATAGTTTTCTGAGTACAGATCCTTTGCCTCTTTGGTTAGATTTATTCCTAGGTATCTTATGGTTTTGGGTGCAATTGTAAATGGGATCGACTCCTTGATTTGTCTCTCTTCTGTCTTGTTGTTGGTGTGTAGGAATGCCACTGATTTCTGTGCATTGATTTTATATCCTGCCACTTTGCTGAATTCCTGTATGAGTTCTAGCAGTTTTGGGGTGGAGTCTTTTGGGTTTTCCACATAAAGTATCATATCATCTGCAAAGAGTGAAAGTTTGACTTCCTCTTTGCTGATTCGGATGCTTTTGATTTCTTTTTGTTGTCTGATTGCTGTGGCTAGGACTTCTAATACTATGTTGAATAGCAGTGGTAGGTCAGAACTATTTTAGTAATTGTTCTGAGATATTTTTTCCTTTTTCACTTTATTGACATTTTCACTGATGTTGCAAAATCACGGGTGGGTCACACTGCTGGAGCCATAGCATGAATCAAGATAGTGGTACCAAACTGTACTCTTAATTATTGTGTTCTTCACCAACATGCCTTCTCAACAAAAAACAAAGGTACCAGTTTCACTTAATATCTTTTTTTGTCTTAGTATCTTTCATGAAATAGTAAAACGTACTCATTTTGTTAAATCTTGACCCTTCAGTGACGTTTTTTTAATGTTCTGTGTGATGGAATGGGAGGCATGCATAAAGCACTTCTGTTATATAGTTGTTTAATAGTGGCTTTTTAAAAAAAAGTTTTATTTATTTATTTTAGAGCGAGAGAGCATGCACGCACATGCGTGTGTTGGGGGGCAGAGGGAGAGGGAGAGAGAATCTGCAGCGGACTCCATACCGAGGATGGAGTCTGAACATGGGGCTTGATCTCTCCACCCTGAGATCACAGCCTGAGCCAAAACAGAGTCGAACGCCCAGCTGACTGCATCACCCAGGCATCCCTCCAGTAGTGATTTAAACCACTTGTGTGAGTGAGTCACAGGCAGAACTAACCACTTTTTTAAAATTAAAATTTAGTTTTTAGAGTGTGAACGGGGAAGGGGCAAAGGGAGAGGGATAAAGAAAATCTTAAGTAGGTTTCACACCCAGCCTGGTGTCCGACAGTGGGTTCCACCTCATGAGCCTGTGAGATCATGACCTGACCTGAAATCAAGAGTCAGATGCTTAACTGAGCCGCCCCGGCACCCCTAACCACTTCTTTGGTTGTTTTTTTATTTCAATTCCGGTATAGTTAACATACAGTGTTATATTTCACTAACTGCTTTTTTCTATAACACCATTTTAACTTGAAAGAATGATAAAGTATATTTAGCAGGCATATTTTCAGAAATAAATGAGTGTGCCTGTCACTTCAAGGAAAACTGTTGCCAATAATAAAATTACAGGTTTCAAGTGAAAATTAGAATATTGGAAACTTGTATCTGCCACCATGAGTTTGACAGCTTCCCAATACTTAATAGACTTTTCTGAGGAAATCAGTGGTGATACTAACAGATTTTATTTTTAATACTATTCAATGAAATGTGTCAACATTTGGAAAGTCTACATAACAATGTACCTATATTTCCTTGATGATCAAAGCAGATATTCCAAAATTATGCATAGGTGAAAGATCCATTTAAAATGCAATATAGAACAATTAATTTTAATGTATCTTGTATGAAAAGTTAATATAGTTTGAGATTTCATACTGTCTCTGATCTTTAAGAACTACCACTTGTCAAGTTTTGGTGTAATAGCAAAAAAGAAAATGCACAGTTATCAGGAAAGGCTATTAATGTACTACTCCCTTTCCCAAACCACATATTTGTGTGAGATTAGATTTTATAGACTTCAATTTCATAGACTTCAAAATAACATGTTTCAACAGACTGAATGCAGAAGCTCATGTTAAGATTTCAGCTGGTCATCTTAGTAAACTAGATATTAAAGACATTAAAGAGATTTGCAGAAATTTAAAACAATGCCACTGTTTCCCCTAAATTAAAATAAAAGATGTTACTTATATTAACATGCAATTGTTTTATTATTGGTACCTCAAAATAACATTCAAAATTTTTCTTAGTTTTAATTTCTTTTCTTTTTTTAAAAAAAGATTTTATTTATTTACTTGACATAGAGAGCATAAGCGGGGGAGCAGCAGGCAGAGGGAGAAGGAGAAGCAGGCTTCGTGCTGAGCAGAGAGCAGGATGCGGGGCTTGATCCCAGGACCCTGGGATCATGAACTGAACCGAAGGCAGACGCTTAACCGACTGAGCCACCCAGGGGCCCCCTTCGTTTTAATTTCTTTTGTGGTAAATATACATGGATATAAGTCATTTAAGCCAAAGCTCTTTAGGTTCCATAATAATTTTTAAGTGTAAAGGTGTTGAGACCATAAAGTTGAGAAACATTGAAGTAGATCATCTCAACAATTAAAACTGTCATTTCTTAGTCCTTGTTATTTTAATGAAGTTAGTCTTTTAGAGGAGAAAAAACTTTTCCTATTGTAATCTATTAATTTAGATGATATAGTTAAATTCTTTGTTAGGGATTATATCCAACACCTCATACGTACTTTTTAATTTTCATCGGTACCGTATGAAGTATAAGTACTATCATTCCCATTTACAGATAATAAAATTGAGTCTCAGTAAGTTTAAGTAACTTGCCAGTATCATACTGCTAGTCAGGATTTGAATCTCGCATCTTAATATCAGAGTTCATACATATATATTTTTTTCCTGAGCGAGAATACGCGCTCTCGAGGTGGGAGAAGGGGCAGAGGGAGAGGGAAAGAGAGAATCTTAAGCAGGCTCTGTGCCTGTTTTGGAGGCTGAGTCAGGTCTTGATCTCTGGACCCTGAGATCATGATGAGTGAGCTACCCAGGCACCCCCTAGAGTTCATATTTTTTGTTCTTAAAGATTTATTTATTTTTTAGAGAGAAAGAGAGTGCACGTGTGGGAAGGGGTTAGTGGGAGAGGGAGAAGGAGAGAAACAGATCCCCCCCCTAAGGTGGGGCTTGATCTCAGGACACTGAGATCATGACGTGAGCTGGAATCAAGAGTTAGACCCTTAACCAACTGAGCCATCCAGGTGCCCCCCCAGAGTTCAGATTCTTTTTTATTTTATTTTTTTAAGATTTTATTTATTTGACAGAGAGAGACACAGCGAGAGAGGGAACACAAGCAGGGGGAGTGGGAGAGGGAGAAGCAGACTTTCCGCGGAGCAGGGAGCCCGATGTGGGGCTCGATCCCAGGACCCTGGGACCATGACCTGAGCCGAAGGCAGATGCTTAATGACTGAGCCACCCAGGCGCCCCCAGAGTTCACATTCTTAATCACATAAAACATTTGTGTTTACTGCCTGCTTTTCTCTTAGATTTAATTTCAGTTAATATTAACATTTCTATCTAAGATGATATTTACTTATATAATATCCTCATATATTGTTTTGTGTCTTTCCTCTTTTTTTATAAAGTTTTTCTTCTGTACTTTTTAAAGTATGGCATGGAAGTCAAAGACATAGGGGATAGAGACAATATCAGTTGAATGTCTGCCATATTCTAGGAAGTGTACATCCAGCTTAATCTTCATAATAATTTTGTGAGATAGCTGTTACTGTTTCTGAAGAAGTAGGGGGATGGAGATTCAAAGTCAGGTCTTAACTCTTCCTAAAAGTGGTTACTTTGCATTCTGTTTGCTTCTTCCCATGCAACATGAGTGGGTAGGGGAAAATGGGGGCATTCAGCTCTTATTTTTCTGCCCAGTTTTTTCTTTTTCTTTTCCTATTCCCTTTTCTCTGTATACCTACTAGAGTCTTGTAAACATGGGTCATCTGGGTTTTTGGTGGCCTGTCTTCACAGACTGTTCTGTGCCTCCTGCAGCTGGGTAGGTTGGCTGGAAGAGATACAGGGTATCTAGGATTTAGATTTCATCTTTGAAGCAGTATCTGTACACTCTTGGGAGACGCTTCGGCTGCCTGGAATGCCATGTCTTTCTCTCCAGTCCTCACCCGAGGAAGTGATTCCTTTGGTCATTCAGACCAAGACTTATTTTGGAGAATAATTCCTACCCTACAAGACTTTTTCAAGACAAAAAGAGAATCAAACAGCTTTGGATTCTAATAACTGGAACAAATTTGCTTGGTGACTTCTTCAGGGATTTTATAAAAAAGTTTTTTGTCTATTTGGAGAAAGGATATTTACATAAGGAAAATGAGAAAGTGATTAGTGTTCTCTTATATAGGATACCATTTATTGCACGCCTAGTATGTACTAAGTTATTTATAAAGATTATATATTGTATTTATTTAATTCTTCCAACAATTCTTTGAGGTATTTACTGTTTCCTTTTCCAAATAATAGGATAACAGGAGCTAAATGAAAGGAAGTAACATGCAATTTCTTACAGCTAGGTAGGGAAACCAGGAATTTAATCCAGGTAGCAGTTGGGATTTGAAAAGATTCAGATTAGTGGAGGGAAGAGGGAAGGTATTCCAGGCATTGGGAGTTGTAAGATCAGTCAGGAAAGAGCCTGGCTGTTGTTCAGGAGAGGTTTCAATTAGGGAGTGGGAAATAAAAATTAAGTAGGAAAGCTTCGAGGGAATCAAATCACAGGATTTGTGTTTGGAAGTAAAAAACAGACGAGAGTCATTTATTGTTCATTGATGACCAGTGTTCGGGAAGATTGAGCTGATGGTAACTGTTATGAATTGAAGAGGAAGAGATTCTAGTTAGGAAAATGTAGGCAGCTGCTGCAAGTAGAGAATGAAGATCTGAATTGAGGTGGTGGCCATGGCCTTGCGAAAGGGAAGGTGAAGAAAGCTTCTAGAAAAATTACAAAAATGGTATAGAGAGGAAATTGAATGAATTTATAGGCTGGAATTGTATACTGGCAATTAGCTTACACATTAGTTAATAATTGGACTGTTACTGTGTGGAAGTAGAGGGTAGTATAGATTGATCCATTTTAGCCAGTAGAATTTTTTTAAATACAAAAAATGTTTAATCTAGTAGAGTTTGATATATAACAAATTGGCTTTTGGGTAGAGTAATTATGTGCATCTTTGCAGAGGAGAGTATAATAGTGTGGTAGTGTAACATTTGGAAATTGAGTAGTAGGAAAGAGTGGTTGGGATGTTTTGTACACAGAGGTATACTGGTAGTGGTGGGATGGTTAATCTTGAAACTGCATAGTCAGAATTACTGACAAGAGTCTCTCTTAGGGGCGTCTGGGTGGTTCAGTCATTAAGTGTCTGCCTTCGGCTCAGGTCATGATCCCAGGGTCCTGGGATCGAGTCCCACATCGGGCTCCCTGCTTAGCGGGAAGCCTGCTTCTCCCTCTCCCACTCCCCCTGCTTGTGTTCCCTCTCTTGCTTTGTCTGTCTCTGTCAAATAAATAAATAAAATCTTAAAAAAAAAAAGTCTCTCTTAAAGGAGTCCTATACCACTGTACTGTGTCTCAGTAAGTCCAGCACATTAATTTTTTTCTTTGTGGTTGTATTTCTCCCTTCGTGATCCAGTAATTGTTTATCTCTCTTTTTCTCAGCTTTCTTCTTCATCATTTTGTCTTCTTTATCACTTATTCTCTCTTCTCCCTCATTTATCCTTGCATTTAGAGCCTCCATTTTTTTGCATCTCATTAATAATCTCTTTGATTTCGACTTGGGTAGATTTTAGTTCCTATATTTCTCTAGAAAGGGATCCTCTAGAGTCTTCTGTGGTTTTTTCAAGCCCAGCTAGTATCTTCATAATCCTTTTTCTGAACTCTAGTTCTGACATCTTACTTATGTCCATACTGATTCGGTCCCTGCCAGGCAGAACTGCTTCATGTTCTCTTTTTTGAGGTGAGTTTTTTCATCTTGTCATTGCAGAAAATGGTTGCTTTCCTATTTGTAAGTTGGAACTATTTTTTTTTTTTAAAGATTTTATTTATTTATTTGACAGAGACACAGCAAGAGAGGGAACACAAGCAGGGGGAGTGGAAGAGGGAGAAGCAGGCTTCCCGCGGAGCAGGGAGCCCGATGCGGGGCTCGATCCCAGGACCCTGGGACCATGACCTGACCCGAAGGCAGACACTGAACGACTGAGCCACCCAGGCGCCCCTAAGTTGGAGCTATTCTTTTCTTAGATCTCCAGTTGAGTTCTCTGCGGGTGTTCAGAATGATTTGACAGCTGTCTAGCTGAATTCCTGGGACCCGACAAAATTAAGGTCTCCTCCTCCTCTGCCGTCGTGGACTCCATCCTGCATAGTCTTATTATCTTGAGCTTGCTTCTTCCTCCTTCCAATTAAGTTGAGCAGTAACTATTATGATGAAGTGATATATTTGGGGCAAAGCATATTCCAGATATCAGCATAGACACCTTGTACATATTTATACAAGTGACGAGTATAATGTTTCTGTTAGTTTTATGTTCACCAAGCCTGTGATAAGCATCTTTTAACTTAGTACTTTTAAAATTGTATGTTAATAAAATAGTGTTTACAAATGATAAATTCAATAGGACAAAAGTCTGTATATAGCAAAAATTAAATCTTTTCACCCTTAGTCCCTAGTTGTGTTTGTCAGTGGCAGTTACTGTTAATAATTCCTTATGTGTTCTTTCAGAGGTATTCTGTACATATGCAGTCATATAATATAGCTTCACAAACTTTTAAATTTCCCAAACCATCAAATTTATTAAATATTTCTAGGTACCAAGCGATAGATGAAATTGTTCCCAGTCCTTAAAAAATACAACAGGAATAAATTTTTTTAATTTAATTTTTTAATTTTATAAGTAGGCTCCATGCACAGCATGCACTCCAACACAGGGCTTGAATTCATGACCCTGAGATCAAGACCTGAGCTTGATCTGAGATCAAGAGTCTGATGCTTAACTGAATGAGCCACCCAGGCATCCCTAGGAATAAATGTTAATGGAGAACCAAGTTATAGATTTTTTAAAGAATATTTTATTTATTCATTTGAGACAGATACAGAGAGAGAGCATGAGCAGGGGGAGAGGCAGAGGGAGAGGGAGAAGCAGACTCCTTGCTGAGCCAGGAGCCAATGCGGGACTTGATCCCAGGACCTGGAGATCATGACCTGAGCTAAAGGCAGACGCTTAACCATCTGATCAACCCAGATGTCCCTGGGTTATAGATTTTTAATTCTGGTTTTATGGTTTCCAAGCCATGTAACCTATGACAAGCTAAATTAATCTTTATATAAATACTTTTTGAGGCTTAATAAGTATTTACAATTGAACACAACTTTATTTTTTTTTTAATAGCTCAAGAAACCATATATAGTATTATTAAATTGTTACAGGCAGTAAATCTTGAATATCTGAATTGCTGTTTTCGTAAGATTTTTGTTTACATTAAATAAGCAGACTTCGGAGCGCCTGTGTGTTGCAGTCTGTTAAGCATCCAGTTCTTGGTTTCAGCTCATGTCATGATCTCAGGGTTGTGAGATCGAGCTCTGTGTCAAGCCCTGAGTCAGTCTTCACTCAGCGGGGAGTCTGCTTGAGATTTTTTCTCTTTCCCTCTCCCTCTGCGCCTTCCCCCTTCTCTAAATTAAATAAATCTTTTTTTTTTTTTTAAGATTTTATTTATTTATTTGAAAGAGAGTGAGTGAGAGAGAGCATGAGCAGGGGAGAGGGAGAAGCAGACTCCCATGCTAAGCAGGGAGCCAGATGTGTGGCTTGATCCCAGGACCCTGGGGATCATGACCTGAGCTGAAGTCAGTTGCTTAACTGACTGAGCCTCTCAGGCACCCCTAAAATAAATAAATCTTAAAAAAAAATTAGCAGACCTAGAAAGTATCCACAGTCCTTAATGTACATAATCAAGTTTAGGGGGAGACCAGCTCTATTTTAGCCTGACTTGGGATTTTATTGGTCTGGAACCTTGATGTAAGGAGATGGGTATCCTGAGATGGGGAGCAGTGAGCAGAATGAGAGCAGCTTTCATGAATTAAATATTCATTATGTGTTGGCATTGTTTGGTTTGAGGCAGTATGCGAGTTTAGAAGTTCTATATACCTACCCATGCTTGAATGTTAAGTACCACAATAAGAACCACCTAGAAGTTACTCTTTATTAAAATATTATTTGATCTTTATGCTAAGGCAGGCTATTTGTAGATAAAGAAAAGTTAATCTGTTGAAGTCCAGGAGTCAGTGTTTAGATGTTTTTCTTGGATTTATGTTAATACTAATCATTGCATGCATTTCAGATGAGAATGAAGCTCAAACACCTTTGATTTGGGAACAGCCTCATTAGAAAGATAAAAGCAAGTTATTGATATGTGTTTTATTGCATTGCAAATTGTCCTCTTTCTTGGTCTTTTCTTTTTCAGTTTCCCAAATATTTGTTACCTTTCTGATCTTAATGTTGAAATTTATTTTAAAATCACTTTATAGGACTGCTATCTTTGAAGAATGACATTCATTGTTTTAAAAAATTTTGGGGGAAGACTCTTAAATTTAAATCTGTGACACTCAATATATAGTGATTACATTGGCCTGGAATTTATGGAAGAAAAGCATCTTACCTATGCTCATTCTACGTAAGAACATAAAATCTGCTGGAAAACATTCTGTTTGATAATTTTTAATTACTTATTATTATTAATGTTTAAACTTTTTTTTAAAAGTAGACTTCATGCCTAGTATGGAGCTCAATGTGGGGCTTGAACTAACAACCCTGAGATCACCACCTGGGCTGAGATCGAGAGTCGGAGGCTTAACCTACTGAGCCCACCAGGCAGCCCTATTTTTATTATTTTTTAAAGCTCAGTCTGAAGAACATGAGACTTTTGATCTCAGGATTGTGAGTTTGAGCCCCACTAGGGGTATAGAGAGTGCTTTAAAAAAAGAAAAGAACACTCAGAATTTAAAAAAATATAATAAATTTTTATTACCTGATTTAATAGGAGCCTGAACACTCTTGCCTTGAATATTATAATTCTGTAAGATTGATCTGAAATGCTAGTCTTAGGTAAGGTACTTGTATTTGTGTTTTATTCTTTCTGTATTTGTATTCTGTGCTTTTTCTAGTTAAAAGAGAATGTCACGTGTTTTAGCATAGACTGGATATAGACAGTAAGGAAGAAGCAAAGCACATACTAGATGTGGTAATGAATAATATTTTGAAAAAGTTATTTTATGGGGCACTGGGTGGCTCAGTTGGTTAAGGGTCCACCTTTGGCTCAAGTTACAATCCCAGGCAGGGTCCTGGGATTGAGGCCCGCACTGGGCTCCCTGCTCAGTGAGGAGTCTCCTTTTCCCTCTGCCCCTTCCCTCACTCACTCTTTCTGGCGCTCTCTCTCTCAAATAAATAAAATCTTAAAAGTTATTCTAAAATCTGTGCTAAATTACAGCATTTGGATTTTGAAATAATAGCTCTTTGAAGAGAATTGAGTGATTTGAATATGACTGTTGAATATGATAATTGAGTGAATTTGTTTATTATTTGAGAGAGTGTACAAGTGGGGGAGGGAGGGGCAGAGGGATAAGCAGACTCCCCACTGAGCTTGGAGCCTGACACTGGGCTGGATCCCAGGACCCTGAGATCATGAACTGAGCTGAAGTCAGATGCTAAACCAACTGAGCCCCTCCTTTCCTTCTTAATGCGGTAGCAAATCCTATTGATTTTACTAAACTTGGCTTTTTCTATTTATTTCCACTACAGTCTTCCAAGCCATAATCACCTCTTACCTAGACAACTGGTATAGTCTCCTAACTAGTCTTATTTCTTCTCCTAACCCCTTCACTTAATGGATCTTATTTCTCCTCTTTCACCCTTTTATTACTGTAAGTGTATCCTTGTAGTTACCATTCACTCATCCGTCTCTAGATGAAATGAATCATATTCACTGTTCTCTTGGGGATTCTTTATAACTTTTCCACAGTCGTCTTAAAACGGAATTTTAAAAAGTTGAGCAATAGTTAGAGAACACGGAGGATTTAACATTCCATTTTGGTTGCCTCCTTGCTGTTTAAATAGCGACCATTAGATGTACCGGATGGGGTAGTTGGTAGTATTTGGAGTATGGAAGGGAACAGGGAGTGAGAATAGAAGGCAGTTCAGGTGGCCATGTGGACTGGGCTACTGGACTACTATCTTTTAGTCTGTTATTACAGTACATTAACACTACTGAGTAACTTAGATGAAAAATCACGTGTAGGATTAGATGTCAAAACAACATGAATCCGAATCTGCATGATGAAATGAAACAGGTGCAAATGTCAAGTGTTCTGTGTGCATTGAAGTGATTGGTTATTATGCACAGAATGCTTCACACATGACTTTGTGGCAACTTTATATGGAAAGAAAACACTGGAAAATAGTTTATCATAGACAAAAGTGGAAAGCAGTTATGAAGTAAAGAAAACTTATGTAATCTATGGGTCATTGATAATTGGAAATTGTCTCCGGTCCACTTTACTCTCACGCGATTATGCTATGTCTTGCCTCTTGATGAGTGGTCAAAGGATGTGAGTATATTTCACTTGTCAAAGAGTAAAAGGAGATTTATTAACAGTTCTCAGGTATTTGAAGGCTTTTCCTGTGGAGTAGTGTACGCTGGGTATGTGGAATCCCTGCATTTGATGTTAGATTGAATAGAGCAGTGAGGCACTTTCAACTCTAATGTGGTATGGCTTTTACTGTTGATGGATTCATGATGATTCTTTACCTTGTCAAGGTATTTCTGGTGGTCAGCTTTAATCTGTGTTACCATTTTTCTAGTATCCATGAGTACTTTGACTCATTTCTAGGTACTGTAATTAAATCTCCCCTTTGGTACATCAACAAGTAGTATTGACCCACTGGTTTAGTATAAGTGTGCTTTGGCTTGGGTTTGTTGCATATGGATAGAAATGGATCTTTTCCAGTTATTACTGAAGAGAGAAGTTTGTTAGGAGTCATGTTAAAAAGCTGGCTGGACAAGTTTCCATACTGCTAGGTCATTAGGCAGGGTTTCAGGAGATCCTTATACTAATAAGATCCTATATTGCTTTCTGTCATTGAAAGAAATGCAGTTTGCTGAGGATTCCAGCTACCCATTTTCCTGTTGGGTACCTGTTTCACTATTATGTTGCATAACACTTTTCCTTGTTTGCTTTGTCGATTCTTAGGATGAGACTTACTTTTAACCTCATTGGACTAGATCACATTGAAACGTTTTGAGTATATTACTCCTTTGCAGTATTCTAGGTTTTGGGGATAGAGTGGTAGACAAAACAGATAAGGTGCTTGCCCCACTGTGGAGTTCTTATATTATTTAAAAATTTTATTTTATTTATTTTATTTCTATTTTTATTTATTCACAGATCTTATTTATTTGACAGAGACAGAGTACGTACAGGCAGGGGGAGTGGCAGGCAGGCAGAGAGGGAGCAGTAGGCTCCCCGCTGAGCAGGGAGCCTGATGTGGGGCTTGATTCCAGGACCCTGAGACCATGATCTGATCTGAAGGCAGACGTCCAACTGACTGAGCCACCCAGGTGCCCCTTAAAAATTTTATTTTAAAATTACATACAGTGGTACCCACTTTTTGGGCAACAGCTTTATTGAGATATAATTTGCATACCACAAAATTCATTCATTTAAAACGTACAGTTCAGGAGGAGGATGCCGGGCGCGCACAGGAGCTTCCATATCCATTTTTTAATTCCGTGTGGTTACATTTTGCTGTGAAGTGATTTGCTCTTTCTACCCTTATGAAAAAGGAGCAGAGAGAGAAGACATTAATAAAGCTATACAGATACTAAAAAAACAAAAACAAAAAAATGTACAATTCAGTGGTTTTTAGTATATATACAGACTTGTGCAACCATCACCACAGTTTTAGAACTTTCAGATTACCTCAGAAAGAAACACATATCCTGTAGCTGTCATTCCTTCTTCCCCCATTTTCATCAGTCCCCCAGCCCTAAGCAGCCACTAATTGTTTCTGTTTATGCTTTTTTTCTATAGATTTGTCTAATTTGGGTAGTTCATTTAAGAGGAATTGTACAATATGTAGTCTTTTGTGACTGGCTTCTTTCACTTAACATTATGTTTTCAAGGTTCATGCATGTTGTAGCGTGTGTCAGGTCTTCCATTTCCTTTTTTTGCCGGATAAAATTCCATTGTATGGGTATATCTCATTTGGTTTATCCATTCTTCACTTGATGGATATTTATTAGGTCGTTTCTACTTTTTGGCTATTGTGAATAATGCTGATATGAACATTCATAACAAGTTTTGTGTGGATATATGTTTTTATGTCTTTTGGATATATAACCAGGGGTGAAATTGCTGAGTCATGTGGTGATTCTATTGCTTAACCTTTGGGGAAACTCAGCTTTCATTGATTGTAGGTATATAGTTCAATGAATTGTGACAAATGTGGCATTTTGTAACATTTTGTAATAGTTGTTTTAGTTTATACTCCCTAATGACTAATGATGCTCAGCATCTTTTCATGTGTCTGCCATCTGCACATCTATTTTGGTGAGGTGACATTTGTTCAAAACTTTTGCCCATTTAAAAAAAGGTACTCTTACCATTGTGTTTTGAGAGTTCTTTATATATTCTAAATACAAGTCTTTTATCAGATATGAGATTTTGCAGGTATTTTCTGTGTTCTATATCTTCTCATAACAGTATCTTTCATAGAGTAGAAATTTTTAATTTTGAAAAAAATCCAGTTCATCAATTTTTTTCTTCTTTTAAAGAGCATGCTTTTAATATCACATCTAAGAACTCTTGGCTTAGTCCACAGTCACAAATATTTCTTCCTATAGGTTTTTCAGAAAGTTTTAGTATTTAAAATTTTGCATTATATCTGCGATACAATTTGAATTTTTGTTTAAGGGGTGAGGTATATGACAAAGAGATTCATTGTTTTCCATATGGTTTTTTAATTGTTTCCATTTGTTGAAAAGTATATTGTTTCTTCATTTAATTGCCTTTGCACCTTTGTGAAAAATAAACTCACTAGGTTTTTGTGGCTCTGTTTCTGAATTTTCTAGTCTGTTTCATCAATCTTTCTATCCTTTTGCTGACACCACACTGACTTGAGGTTCATGTATTAGTTTTAAGGTTTGGATGTTTCTTCTATGCTCTCTTCCTTTTGTTTATTTAAAGCCAGAAACGTCATTTTTCCTATCATTACAAACAAATCTATAATTTTCTTTTATGTAGGAACAACATAGAGCAGTATCCCAAATTCATGAGTCATTTCTTCCTTTCTGTCTGGATTTGTGAGCCACAGTTTGACCCACAGAGATAGAGGATTTATCATGTGGGGATAAAGTGGGAGATTGTGTACATTATTTCCTAGGAATATAGACTGAAAATGATCGCATTACATGCAGGTCTACCCGATCATCATTGTCTGCATCATCCTAGTGTACTGCACCATGTTATGAATAGAAAGATTCTTATTTCTCTGACCCCAGAAAGAAGGTAGAAAATCAGAAAGAGGTAGAATCATTGATAGAATCCCCATATATTTTGTACAGAATAGTAATACCAGATCTTAAAGAATCAAGAAAATCTCCTTTACCTCTTCCATAGTCAGTGGTTTTTTTATTTGCTTTTTTTTTTTTTAAGATTTTATTTATTCAATAGAGAAAGGCACAGCAAGAGAGGGAACACAAGCAGGGGGAGTGGTAGGAGGAGAAGCAGGGTTCCTGCTGAGCAGGGAGCCTTATGCGGGGCTTTATCCCAGGACCCCAGGATCATGACCTGAGCCGAAGTCAGACGCTTAACGACTGAGCCACCCAATCATCCCTGCCATGGTTCTTTTTTTTTTTTTAAGAAGGTAATTTTTTTAAAGATTTTATTTATTTGTCAGAGAGAGAGAGATAGAGAGCACAAGCAGGGGGAACAGGCGAGGGAGAAGCAGGCCCCCAATGAGCAGGGAGCCCGATGTGGGACTGGATCCCAGGATCCTGGGATCATGACCTGAGCTGAAGGCAGACGCTTAACTGACTGAGCCACCCAGGTGCCCCTCTCATGGTTCTTTTTACACCTAAGTTCTACTATTGGAATTTCAGAACATTGCAATTATGATCTCATCTTCATATTACAATTTAAAAATGGTCTACCAGTTCAGGTAAACGTCAAGTCCTTGAAAATTTTCTAAAGCGTAGAATTCTACCTATTAAAAACTTGTAGCCAGCAGTAGAATGTCCAGTGAAGGTTGACTTTTGTCGTATGTGAATGGCTAGCTCATTCAGTTCATTTTTTGAAGGATAGCTTTTAAAATCTGTCAGATGTATGTTCCCTACTTGTTATTATCTGGATCCATATCCAGAGAAATCTGGCATACCAGCATTATTTTACTTGGTTATTATCTAAGGCTGTTTGAGTGATTCAGATGTAGGATACAAATGGAATTGCTAATTGCACTTCATCCTTCTTAATGAAATTTCTTCGAGATGGCCATTTTTGTAGGAAGAGGGGTACTTTGTTGCCTTCTGCTTTTGCTTTGTCACATGGATTGATTATGTTTTAATCTGAATTGGGTGTTAGTATAACACTTAAATATTTGTCTTAGAATTTAAAAACTTGAGAACTAAAAGCTAGCTTTGAAATTTGTGAGTATATTGTTCTTTTTTCATGTGTATATCACTTTGTCTCATAGAAAGTTTATATTTTTGTCTTGAGTAGAAGTTTTAACAGCATGGTCAGCAGCCATTTTCTTGGCAATATTGTTTTGTGTGTGTGTGTATGTATTTTATTTTTTTTTAACTCATCTAAGCAGCATATGTTTCTGGGTAAACTTAAATGTGACTATCAGGAAATCAGTTTCTGAGTTAGCAGAAATCCAGAGTTCTGAGTTAGTAGAAAACCAGGGCCAGAGTGAGGCTTTACTGGCCAAGCACTTTGAAACCAGTGTTTCCAGATTTGTAAAAAAAAAAAAAAAAACCCAAAAAACCCCGCAATATAATGGTTCCTAGTTGTTAACATTCATATGGTGATTTCTAGAGACTTTTAGAGCAAAAATAAGATGGGAAAGAAGGTATAGGCTTTTTGTAGTTTCCAATTCCAAAATCAAAAAGGGTTCAGAAAACTTTTTTTTTTCTGGTAAATTAGCAAAAATTCTGGACAGAAATCCAGAAGTTTGAGTATTTATATATTTTGCAGTAGAGATATTGATGTGTTTGATTAAGGGGTGCTCCCGTAGACCCTGCTGGAGGTGTTATATGATGTAACAACTGTGTTAGCTCTCTACCAGTGGAAAAAATCTGAATTCCAGTAAGGGATTTTAGACCTAAATTAACCGCCCAACATTAAATTGAATTGCAATAAAGAATAAAATTGGCTAGTTTTATTTCCCTGCAGTTACAGTGGCAAAAGATACAGAACAATGAAGAAAATTTTGGTTTTCTTAGAACATTGGTACCTTTTTTTAAAAATACATTTTCTTTTAGACTCCATAGTTAAAGGAGGAATAGTTATGTCATAGTGTTTAGGTTTGAGAATGCAGTTTCTGTTTTGCTTTTGTCCATTCAGAGTTACTAACGTTGTGACCCCTGAGATTTCTATAGTTGCTGGGTTGGGTCATTCAGGATGTTGTACTTTGTGGGACATTTTACATGCTTGATGTCTATGCTTGACAACTTCAAATTAATTCAGTCCTCTCTATTTCATCTTTCATAGTAACATGCATTAATCTTTTTTATTTTTATTTTTTTTAAAAGATTTTATTTATTTGTCAGAGAGATAGAGATAGAGAGCGAGCACAAGTAGGGATAGCGGCAGGCAGAGGGAGAAGCAGGCATCCCGCTGAGCAAGGAGCCTGATGTGGGACTTGACCCCAGGTCTCCGGGATCATGACCTGAGCAGAAGGCAGACGCTTAACCGACTGAGCCACCCAGGTGTCCCAACATGCATTAATCATATCAGCATAGTTTTTATGCTTGGGTTTGAGATGAGCTCTTTGGTACCACCTAGGTAATCAGTAATTAGCTTAGGGTACTTTACTGTTCCCTCTGAGGTTTCCAATCTGGAATTTGCTTCTCTTACTGATCTACAGTTTCTAGAGTAGTACAGCTCTAGCCCTTTTATGAAGCTTTTCCCAGTGTAGGAAAGGGTTAATTTTGAATAAAACGTTACTGTGATAAAATATACATATCATAAATTTGACTCCTTTCAAGTGTACAGTGTTTTTAGTGCATTAATGGATATGTGCAGCCATTACCACAGTCAATTTTAGAACATTTTCATCATCTCAGAAGGAAACCCCATCCCTCTTAGCTATCAGCTCACTCTCTTCATTTTCCCTAGTCCTAAGCAACTACTAGTCTGCCTTTATAACCTATTCTGAACATTTCATAAAAATTGAATCTCATAACGTGGTCTTTTGTGACTGACTTCTTTCATTTAGCATGTTTTCGGGATTCATCCAAGTTGTGGTATGTATTAGTGCTTCATTTCTTTTTATTGCTAAATAAAATTTTTTTGTGCATGCTTTCTATTCATTAATTGATGGACAGTTGAGTTCTTTCTGTCTTTTGACTATTATGAATAATGCTGCATATATGTAAATATTCATGTACAAGTTTTTGCAGGGACTTATGTTTTCTCTCTCTTGGGTATATACCTAAGAGTGAAATTGCTGGGTCCTGTGGTAACTCAATGTTTAAACTTTTGAGGAACTGTCACAGACTTTTTAGACTGGCTACTGTTTCACATTCCCACCAGCAGTGTATGAAGGTTCTAATTTCTTTGTATCCTCACTGACACTGTCTTTTTGATTATAGCCATACTAGTGGGTATAAAGTGGTATCTCATTGTGGTTTTGATTTGCATTTCCCTGGTGACTAATTATAGTGAGCATCTTTTCATGTGCTTTTTGGCAATTTGTGTTTTTTTTTTTTTTTTAAAGATTTTATTTATTTGACAGACACAGCGAGAGCAGGAACACAAGCAGGGGGAGTGGGAGAGGGAGAAGCAGGCTTCCCGCAGAGCAGGGAGCCCGACGTGGGGCCCGATCCCAGGACCCTGGGATCATGACCTGAGCCGAAGGCAGACGCTTAACGACTGAGCCACCCAGGCGCCCCCCTTTTGGCAATTTGTATATCTTCTTTGCAGAAATGTCTTTTTAGATCCTTTGTCCGTTTGAAATAATGGGTTATTTGTGTTTTTATTATTGAGTTGTAAGAGTTCTTTATATATCCTAGATATAAATCGTTTATGTAACATATGAGTTGCAAATATTTTCCCCTCTTCTACCAGTTGTATTTCTACTTTCTTGTTAGTGTCTTTTGACGCGTAAAACTTACTGTAAAAATCTGATTTATCTATTCTTTCTGTTGTTGATTTTGTTGCTGTCCTATCTAACAATCCATTGCCAAATACAAGGCCATGCAGATTTATCCCACGTTTACTGAAAATTTCTAGTTTTAGTCTTTAATCCATTTTGAGTTAATTTCTGTGAGGTAAGTTAATCCAGCATCCTTTTTTTTTTTTTTAATTTGCAGTTAGAAACCCAAATTATTATTATTATTTTTTTTTAAATTTTATTATGTTAGTCACCATACAATACATCATTAGTTTTTTTTTTTTTTAAAGATTTTATTTATTTGACAGAGAGAGACAGTGAGAGCAGGAACACAGGGGGAGTGGGAGAGGGAGAGGCAGGCTTCCCGCTGAGCAGGGAGCCCGATGTGGGACTCGATCCCAGGACCCTGGGATCATGACCTGAGCCGAAGGCAGACCCTTAACGACTGAGCCACCCAGGCTCCAATACATCATTAGTTTTTGATGTAGTGATTCACGCTCCATTGTTTTCGTATAACACCCAGTGCTCCATGCAGTACGTGCCCTCCTTAATACCCATCACCGGCCAACCAATCCCCCCCCCTTTAAAACCCTGCTTGTTTCTCAGAGTCCCTAGTCTCTCATGGTTCATCTCTCCCTCCAATTCCCCCCCCCTTCATTTTCCCCTTCCTTCTCCTAATGTTCTCCAGGCTATTCCTTATGTTCCACAGATAAGTGAAACCATATGATAATTGACTTTCTCTGCTTGACTTATTTCACTTAGCATAATCTCCTACAGTCCCATCCATGTTGACAGCATCATTCTTTTGCATGTGTCTACCCAATTGTCCCCGCAGAAGGGGGTTAATTTTAATTTTAATTCATTTTTATTTTATCTTAAGGATTTTATTCATTTGAGAGAGAGAGAAAGCAAGAGGGAGAGAGATCCTGACGCATGCTGTGCACTGAGTGCAGAGCCTGATGTAGGGCTCTATCCACAACCCTGAGATCATGACCTGAGTCACAACCAAGAGTCAGTTGCTCAACCACCTGAGCCACCTAGGCGCCTAAGTTTTAAATTGGTTTTCTATAACTAATCAGTTAATCAGTTTCTATGTGCAGCAGATCTCAAACATTTCAAAGAATATAAATTTGGACTCAAAGTATTTTTTGAAACATTCTGAATTAATCAAGATAATTTTCTGTATCATAAACAGTGACAGGCTTTTATTTTTTTAATTTTAATTTTTTTAAAAGATTTTATTTATTAGAGAATGAGAGATAGCACGAGAGGGAAGAGGGTCAGAGGGAGAAGCAGACTCCCCGCTGAGCAGGGAGCCCGATGTGGGTGGGACTCGATCCCGGGACTCCAGGATCATATCCCGGGACTCCAGGATCATGACCTGAGCCGAAGGCAGTTGCTTAACCAACTGAGCCACCCAGGTGCCCTCAGGCTTTTTTTTTTTTTTAGAATTAAATTTATTTAGACAGTGTTTTATTCAGGTTTTTTTTAAGAGATAATGGGGTGGGGGGCATAGGGAGAACGAGAGAGAGAATCTTAAGGAGGCTCCATTCCCAGTGCAGAGCCTGATGTGGGGTTCTATCTCACAATCCTGAGATCATGACGTGAACTGAGATCAAGAGTCAGTTGCTCTGGGGCGCCTGGGTGGCTCAGTCTTTACGCGTCTGCCTTCGGCTCAGGTCATGATCCCAGGGTCCTGGGATCGAGCCCCGCATCGGGCTCCCTGGTCCGCGGGAAGCCTGCTTCTCCCTCTCCCACTCCCCCTGCTTGTGTTCCCTCTCTCGCTGTGCCTCTCTCTGTCAAATAAAATCTTTAAAAAAAAAAAAAAAAAAGTCAGTTGCTCAATTGACTGAGCCACCCAGGCTTCCCTTTTTATTCAGTTTTGACTAGTTCATTTCCTTTATAATGCTGAGTTGAATTTTATTTTGTAGGGGTAATTTTCAAAATATGCTAGTTTATTTAAATTGGATTTCTTTAATTTTTAGGGTGCATATCCCTTAATCAGAACTAATATTAAAGGGAATATAGCTATTTCCAAAGCAACTGTATTTGAAACAGTGCTTCTTTTGGAGAAATCATGTATGATATCTTTGTGAAGCAGGTATAGTGTAGAGATTCTGCCCTTATCCTTATATTTTATACAAGTTCTCTTCCTTTTTCATTATCATAACTTTTTCAATCTCATATATCAAAAGAAGGAGTGGGGTTTCTGGCTGGCTCTGTTGGTAGAACATGCGACTCTTGATCTTGGGGTTGTAGGTTCAAGCCCCAAGTTGGATGTAGAGATTATTAAAAAGTCAAATCCAAAAAAAGAGAAGATGTAAATTGACTGGCATTACCATATTGCCATAAGGCTTAAATAAGAAATAATGCAGAAAAAGATCTTTATCGTTAATTTGTTTTCATCTCCTGAAATCAGTTGCCTGTTTCTTCTCTAATTTGTGCAATGGAATTTGTACTCTTGGCTTTCCTTTTCAATGAGGCAATAATAATTTGAGGCTCTCACTTTAAGAATATTGCTTATGCTGAGCATTGTTCCATATTGCTTATGCTGAGCATTGATCCAGGATAGTAGCTGTTCTTACAGTGGACTGGGCAAAGTTGAAGAAAATTCAGCTGAGAGTTGTAAATGGAACATTAGTGTTTCAGCATACTGGTGGAAGATTTCTGTTGACTTTGATTACTTGTTTTCTAATTTCTCAAAATCTGCCTTTTGAGGACATACTGATTACAGGTCAAATTCAGGGTCAGATATGATTGCTATTGATCAAGAAGCTTCATCCTAATGAGAGTTCCTCATTCATGAAATTTCAGTATACATGTGTGCTTAAAAAATTATTGGTCCCTTTTTTTTTTTTCCTGATGTAAGTAGGAACATTCGGATCATTATGTAATCTCATAGATCTTTGAATTTCTTTGATGAAATTTGGTCTTTTTAAATTTTTTATCTACCTAATTGACATTTAATGTGGAGGGTATGTAGTAAGAACTTTAATAATCAATTTAGAGTCTAATAGTCAATTTAGAGTGCTTTAATATTTAATACTCTTTAATCTTCAAATTTTATTTATTTCTGAAATTTGTTAATTTCTTTTTAAAATGAAAATGGGGAATTAAAAATATTTTGCATTTGTATGTCTACTTAGAAATTTCTATTTATCTAGTTTTGTTAATGATTTTGCTTATATTTCCTAATGATATAATTCATAGCAGTTTGAACCCCAGAAATGTCAAGTGGGACTGCCTACTGTATTTCAGTTATGAGATTTAAAAAATAAAAACAGCATGCTCTAGAGCACTGCACATACATATTACACTGCTCATTGATTGAATCAGAATTTTAAGTGGTACTATGAGAAGCCATTTGCTTGCTACCTTGAGCTCAAAGGTAAATGAGTAAATATCCAGTGATTTATGCTAGAGATACAGAGGTTGGTGAAATCTGGTAATAAGCTTAATAGCAGGCAGAATTAGGAGGAGATATATTGCAGTGAAAGCTTTATATGCCTGTCATTTCTTTGAATTCACTTATTTATGGAGAAAATGCCTAGAAGTGCCAATTTCATACTAATGTATAGAGGCTGTTTTTAGTGGGGCTAAACAACTTATTTGCAAATTACTAAAGTTAATTTTTTTATTGCGTTATTATTCACATACCATAACATTCACACTTTTCAAGTGTACAGTTCAGTGGATTTTAGCGTATTTATGAAGATAGGCAATCATCACCACTAAGAATTAAAGGACAAAATTGCTTTGTAAAATAAGCTCACTTGGTTTGACACATTATCTGACCAGTCTGTAGTACTAAGTATAATAGTTTATTGTTGGGCAGATGATTCAGTTTGGGCCAGGAATTTGGAACTTTCTGGAAGTTTTGTTATGACACTTCATTGACTCTTTTATGAGATGAACCCATTTAGTTCTCTTATGTGGATAGGGGCAACCATATTTTGAGCAGGTTGTGATACTGTTTTTTACTATGCTGTAAAGTATTCAGTCTGTGGACACATTGATATAATAGGAAGAGTGTGGTCTCTGTTTAATTAATTAAATTAAATTAATTAAAGAAGAGTGTGATCTTTAGAATTCAGGGAGACATGGCCTGACCACTTAGCCTTGTTAACTTGGGCAAGTTACTTCTTGCTGAGCCTCAGTTTATAGGAGATACTGTAAAATGGTTCAGTGAAGACAACATAGTTGGTTAGACTTGCAGGCTACTTTAGATTCAAATCTCCTGACTCCTATTTTCAGTTTTCTTTTTTACAGAACTGTGTTTTTGTTTTAAAATAAATGATTTTTACTCAGAACTTTTTTTTAAGAAACAATTTATCAGTCCACAGTATTCTGTTGGTGGTTTACAGAGAATAAAATAAACAAAATCAACATTCTGTATTTGTGGCCCAGGGGAAAGAATGTTACTGGGACTATTGACCATATATATGAATGCCTCTTTACAAATCTTGTAATTATATTTTATCCAATAAAATAACTAAGAGAAATCAGGAAACTTAGCCTTCCTTTGTAAGGTTAAATGGTGTGGCTCAGCTTTTGGGGCATAGTACTGAGAACTCTCATTTGAGAACTTTTTCTCATAGTGTGAGAATTAGCCTTAGCTAGAAAAAGCAATAGCTGTTGGCTTTGCAGAAGAAAAAATGGTCTAAGTATTTTCTACCATTCATGTAACCACAATGCAGAACTGTAATTCAAAGAAAGTTTTATTTTAGCCAAGGATAATCTTCATTTTGAGAGAATTAACAAGCTCATAATGAAGGACTTTAGTCCTGGAACTTTGTTCGGCTTATGTTTTCTACATTGCAAATATATATATATATAGTTTGGATGAAGTAGTTCCTTTATGAAATGCTTTAGCTTTATTTCTTGCAGCATTTTATTATTTTTAACTTTCCAAATACTGTTTATTTCACTGAAATCTTACAGCATTTTATTTATTTATTTTAAAGAATTTATTTATTTGAGAGAGAGAAAGCATGAGCAGGGGGAGAGGCAGGGAGAGAAGCAGGCTCCTTGCTGAGCAGGGAGCCCGACGCGGGACTCGATCCTAGGACCCTGGGATCATGACCTGAGCTGAAGGCAGACACTTAACCAACTGAGCCACCCAAGCGCCCCTCTTACAGCATTTTATATCCATTCTTTGTGTCTAGGCGGTTATGATAACTTGAACTGTGGTCTAAGGTTGCTAGTTTTTAAGAATTGTCTGGAGACTGGTACAGTGTTACTAATTTTGAATGACTAAAGCTTTGAGGGTTTTTGCTTTATTTCCCTCTCCCATCTTGGTAAACTTTTGCTACTTACATATGAAGAATTTATCTTCTAATTCAGATTTCTGCAATTTGTGGTCATTCATATAGAATTATTATTTGCAGCTGTCATTTTGTCTTCCAAAATGGTTGACTGAATTAGAAAGAATTATGAGAAGTATGAAGTATTTGTTAGGTTTAAGGAAGCATTCTGTTTCATTTTGGGTTTATTTTATTTATAGTCGTCTTTTTTTTTTTAAAGATTTTATTTATGTAACAGAGAGAGAGGGAGAGAGGGAACACAAGCAGGGGGAGTGGGAGAGGGAGAAACAGGCTTCCCGCCGAGCAGGGAGCCCGACGCGGGGCTCTATTCCAGGACCCTGGGATCATGACCTGAGCCGAAGGCAGACACTTAACGACTGAGCCACCCAGGCGTCCCTATTTATAGTCATTTTTAAAAATATATTTTTGAATTATTATAGAAATACACAATACAGTTATGTAACCCTACTATCTGGAGAGAATTGCTATTAATCTTTTGGTTGTCTGTTTTTTTGTTGTTGTTATTCTTAAAGAGGTAAAATATCACTTTACCTGGTAGAAGGAGCTCACATCATTTGGTTTTGAAGCTGAGTAAAATGATAATCTTTTGTGTTTTAACAGAATATCCTGGCAGCATGCTGAACTATTTAAAATATTATGCTGGAGAGCATTTTTTTTTTTTAAATGGGGAGTTGGTGGGTTGATATGGGGAAAATGACAGCTAGAATAGAAAAAGAAGGATACAATTATATTTGCCATTTCTATGTAGTTAGCAGAACAGACTGTGTCTTTGTCAGTAATTTCCGTGTATCTTCCTGAATATCCTGCTTATACTTCTTTAGTCTTTTTCTCTAGAAAGTAAAGGTGGTGGATTCTCATCCTGGACCTAAAGTGTGGAGGCTTGTGTAATTTTATTTGTTTTGAGTTGCCATGGAATGTTTATCATGGGAATCACTTTTGGAGAGATTGATCTGATTACATTAAGAAATTTGAAATATTTGTTTTCCAGTTTTGTGGAGAAGTAAATGAGTAACCTCTAATTGGGTGACGAAAGTTGGGTCATTGACAGAACCTTGTGACGGTAATTTTGTATTAATGCTAAAGCAAGGCATTTTTGAGTTCTCTTATCCTTAACTCGCGCTTCTAGAATCCCTAGAGGACCTGTGCAACAGCCCCTCGAGGACCGAATCTTCACTCCTGCTGTCTCGGCGGTGTACAGCACGGTGAGTACCTCAGGTCTGCTGTTGCAGTACCTAACTTCTTGCGCATGAGCCTTTGATATCACAACAGTGTTTGTTTGACTGGCACGTGAAAGGTTTTTGGCAAAAGGTTCATTAAAATCCCAAATTGAATTAGGTTTATTTAATATAAGAAAGGTGAATAGGCTTTTTTCCCCATCATCTTAATAAGTGAGTGTGAAATAAACATTGTCTTAAGATACATTGGCTCATACACCTGTCGTCTTTTTCCTCCTTTTTCATCTTTCTGTAAATCCACTTCTGGCCTTGTCTTGTTGACTCTTTAAGACGTTGAGTTTTAATTTTCTTTTTTGATATTAAATTTTTTTTAAATTTTAATATTTAAATGGTTTTAATTTTTTCCCTTCTCTGATTACAAAAAAAATAGAAAAGATGTTTGGAAATGAGAACACTGGTTTTAATCCAGGAATTTTAATTTTTTATTTTAAATGATTAATTCAAATTCATAAATGAAGGGAAATTTAAAAGCTAGAGGATGAAGGTCATAAAATTAAAAGCAGATTTCAGGTGTCTCACAGTGAGCGTAAGAGAATTTAGGGAGAATGGAAGAGTCAGACATCTTTTTATTATTTCAGTTTATCATACCAATAATTCCTTACCCTCCAAATAGGCTGCTTTAAGGAAACTCAGAGTGGTGAGAAAGATGAGTAAACAAGTCATTGTAATTTAAAGTGGTATGATAAAGCAATGATTCTTATCCTTTTGGGTTATGAATTACTTTTAGAATCTGAACATAGCCACAATGCTTTCTTCTCGAAAAAGAGCATATACCCAGTGTTTACATATAATTTCAGAATTTGACAAATATGCATTAGACCGTTCATCAGCCCAAGGTGAAGAACCTTTAATTAGAGATGCAAACGTGCTATATATGGGAAAGGAAGAGGGCACGTCATTGAGGAAGTGGCACTAAGCTGGAAGGTTTAGAACTTCTCTAGGCAGAGTAAGGAACACAAGGACTTCTAAGAAGTTAAAATTCAGAGGCATGCTTAATGGAATGGCGTAGTGTGGCATTTGTGTTAGTTTTTGTAGCAGAAGTAGAGATGAGATAGTAGATGGGTTTTGGAGGTTTTAAGATTGTAATGAGGAGTTAAAACTTTATTGTGCAGGAATGGGTAGGATGGTTTCCCTGAAACAAGTCTCAGTTTACACCTATTATAGATCAGTTAACACTTGTAAATTATTTGAACCCCCTGACTCTTAAAATGGACTCCTTTTGGATGACAAATTGCCTGATCATCCTAGTAATTGAGAACCTTCAGTTTACATTGAAAAACAGCCTTTAATTTTTTTCTGGCATAAACTTTCTGTAGGCCAAAGGGTTTTGTTTTGTTTTGTTAGTACTGACCTTAAGGGCACCTTAATTTTTGGGGGACGCCGGAGTGGCTCAGTTGGTTAAGCGTCTGCCTTCGGCTCAGGTTATGATCCCAGAGTCCTGGGATCAAGTCCCCACGTCCGGCTCCTTGCTCAGTGGGGAGTCTGCTTCTCCCTCTGCCTGCCGCTCCCCCTGCTTGTGCTCTCTCTCTCTGACAAATAAATAAAATCTTTACCAAAAAATGAATTTTTGTCTGGCAAACTCTTAAAATATATATATTTTTTCTAATTATAAAAGTACTCTTTGCCATTCAATTACTATTTTCAAGATTAAGATAAGTAAAAGAAGAAAATGAAAATTTCTAGTAATCGGGCGCCTGGGTGGCTCAGTTGGTTAAGCGACTGCCTTCGGCTCAGGTCATGATCCTGGAGTCCGGGATTGGGTCCCGCATCGGGCTCCCTGCTCAGCAGGGAGTCTGCTTCTCCCTCTGACTCTCTTCCTTCTCTCGTGCTCTCTGTCTCTCATTCTCTCTCTCTCAAATAAATAAATAAAAAAAATCTTTAAAAAAAAAAAGAAAATTTCTAGTAATCTTGAGTGATTTCTAGAAGCAACTCCGATAACCATTTCTTTGGTATAGTTTCCTTTGTCTTTTTTTCCGTGTTGTAGGCTCTGTATAAGATATTTGATTCTATTTTGTCAGTTTATATTATAATGTTAGCTTTTCTTATGCTATTTGACATGTTGTAAATAATAAATGATTGTCTATTTTGTCATAAGAATTTAATATTCACTGAACATTTGACAAATATTTCTTGAGCTTTTAATGTGTGTCAGGCACTGTTTGGCATTGTGGATATAGTAGTGAGCAAACCAAGCCTACTGTACTCAGAGTTTATGCTGGTGTGTGGGATAGAAGGGAAGTAAACAAATATATGTGCACTATAGTAGTGGGTAGGAATAAGTGTTTTGATGAAAATGAAGTAGTATAAAGGGATGGAGAATGACTGGACAATCCTGGACATTCTGTCTAAAGGCATTTAAGTAGAAAGCTAAGGAGTGAGGGAGTGAGCCTTGCAGATTTCTAGGGAAAGCATATTTCCAGTAGAAGGAACAGTAGTGCAAAGGCCTAGTGGGTAGCAACGTGCTTAATGTGGTCTTAGAACTGCAAGGAAACTAAGTGTGGTTGGAGTAGAGAGAGGGTGGGAATAGAATTTAGAGAAGTATCTGGAGCATCAGATTATGTGGGGCATTATTTACCATGGTAAGAATTTGGATTTTAATCTAAATATGATGGAAAGCCTTTAGAAACTTTAAAGAAGTATGTCTGAATTTCCGTTTAAAGGCCATTGTAGCTATTCCATAGAGAGTAGACTGACGAGGGCAGGTGGTTGTGGTGGTAAAGTGGAAGCAAGAAGATGAGTTAAGAGGTTATTACAGTAAAACAGGCAGAAGATGTTGGTGGCTTCCCCTAAGGTGGTACAGAAAAAGAGATGAGTAGTGGAATTTGGTATGTATTTTGAAAGTAGACTCAATAGGATATCATGATAGCTCGGATGTGAGATGTGAAAGAAGAGTAAAGGGTGTTGTTAGGGATTTAGCTTGAGTAGCTGAATGAATGTGGTACTTTTCATGCAGATGAACACTGGGTGAGGACCAGGGTTTTTGTTGAGAAAAATCAAAAGATGAAAACATTGTTTAGGTGAGAAGTTAAAAAGGTTGTTTCTAATATTTCCTATTAGAAATAACTTATTTGAATTTAAAGCCTTTTCTGAATTTTGGATTATATTTGTAAAATAACTTTCTAGAAATGAAATTTACTGAGTTAAAGTGTTAGACATGTTTTTGAAATTCCTTGTAATTGAAGACATGTGACTTTGTAAACTTAGTCCTTTGGAGAGGAGGTTATCTAAATCCTGTGAGTGGTAGCAGGATATAGTGCCTGCTATAGAGTTTACATGCCATGTTTTGAAACAAAGGTTTTGAATTTATTTTTGAGTTAGATCAAATTTGACTTTTCCTATTTGAAGCCACTGCCATATATATAGTCCTTTAGTCAATGAAGAAAGTGGGTGCACCAATATATATAGTGCCTATTCTGGAAGGATAAGAGATTTTATTTTAGGCAGTAAAAAGTTACCTTAAAATATGGCAGTCTTCACTTTTTTGATCAGCTGTTTCCATTCTTAGCAATTTAAGTCTCTGCCTCACTTCTAGTGTTGTGCACATTAACTGAATGAGTAGCAGAGTAGTGACCAGGTGCTTTGACATTTTTAATCTCCCTTCTCAGCCCCAAGATTATGTATTGGTCACCATTTCTCTAGTGTCTAAGTCCATTAGCATCCTTTCTGTGTCATAAAATAAAGGCTAACCCTCAGTTCACCTCCTCCTGTCTCACCATATGGTGCCCATATGTCACTTTAATTGAGTTGGTTGAATTCCTTGAAAGGCAAAAATGAATCCTGGCCAGTCTTAAAAAATTATACAATCAAAGATTTTACTTTTTTATGTCTGTTATGCAGACTTTATGTCCTTATGTCAGCATTTCAGATAGGTTTTCTGCTGATAAAGAAGCATCAAAAGGAGGACTCTTTTTTTTTTTTTTAAAGATCTGTTTATTTTAGAGAGGTGGGTGAGGTGAGTGGGAGAGGGAGAGAGAATCTTGGCAGTCTCCATGCTGAGTGTGTAGCCTGACATGGGTCTCAATGCCAGGACCCTGAGATCATGAACCGAGCTGAAACCAAGAGTTGGATGCTTAATCAACTACGTCACCCAGGTACCCCAGAACTTAATTTTTATAATGCTCTCATGTTATATGTTTTAGGCTGATTATCATTTATTTATTTATTTCAGCCTGATTTATAGAGTTTCTCTTTGGAACATTTATCAGGGATGGGAGAGATAACTTTTGTCATTTTTCCTTATTAGCCATAATTACAGGAGAGTGATTGATTATATGAACAAAAAAAGAATAAAGCCAGTAGTTTTTAAGCTCTAGTAAGAGAAGTATATGGTAGAGAGGAAATGGCAAAACTGAAGAAGAATGAGCTAATTTCAAGTATTTTATAATAGCTCTCTTAATTGGCATGCTTCTGAAAAATAAACTGTGAAATTTTACCATGTTGTATATTTTTGGCTTAATATTTTATTTAGAGAAATTAGATTTTATGACTGTTAAGCCAGTATTTATTTTTTTAAGTGGGCTCCATGCCAGCATGGATCCCAACATGGGGCTTGAACTCACCACCCTGAGATCAAGACCTGAGCTGAGATCAACAGTTGGTTGCTTAACCCACCGAGCCACCCAGGTTCCCCTAAGCCAGTGTTTTAAATATAATTGCAGAAATAAACTTAATATAAAATTTCTGGAATAATGACTTTACTACAAGAAGCAGCAATCATACATACTCTGGTGGATTGGAAGAGTTGTGTTAACTGTTTCTGCAAAATTCCTACAAATAATTTAATGTGAATAAATTTCTCCTTAATGCTATAACATTTCATGATCCTTTTTAGCCAGCTTATACTTTTAAAGTCTTTATTCTGTCATACTGTAGTTCTGTGACATCAAATTAGAAAATAATGCTTTTACGTTTTTTCCAGTCACTGATAAATACTGAGTAGGCCAACATGTCAGTGGAGATACCTGCACAGGGACAAAATTTAGCATGGGTCGATCCATACTCCTTAGACAGTTGTATCCAGCAAGATGTAAATCCACTTAATTGTCCCATAATCCAACCCAGAATGACAGTCCATTTTTCCCCCCAGTGGTAAATAGGCCAGTTGAACTGATGATTTCTTTATATAGACTTTATTTTTAGAAACAGCTTTATTGAGGTATATTTGACATACAGTATATATAGTGCTAATGATTTACATATATCTAAAGTGTATAATTTGATAAGTTTTAACATATGTATAGACCCATGAAAACCTTTCCTACAATCAAAGTTAACATGCATCATTCTTAAAAGTTTCTTCATTCCTCTTTGTAATCTTTCCTTTCCACCTTTCGTCTGCTTTCTGTTATTATGGATTCATTTTTTAGACCTTTATTAAAAACTATAATAGGAAAAGGAATAATGCAGTAAGTGCTGGTTGTTTTTTGACTTTTTGTCACTTAGGTTAATTATTTTGAGATATTTCCATGTTGTGTTTTATCAGTAGCTTCTTCCTGGGGAAAAAAGTAAACTTTATTATTATTATTACTATTATTGTTATTGTTATCTTTAGAAAAAGTAAACTTTAGGCTTAAAATTTAGGGTTGACATAATCACATGTTCTGTATATTCTTCTGCCACCCCAAGGATAGAGTTTGGTTTTCATTAAACATAGTGAAAATCATGTGATTATACAATTTGGTTGTTTTCTTTTTTAATACAGCATTGTATCGTAAATAATTTCCCATGTTATTACATAACACAAACATAAGTTTTAAATATCATGTCAATGAGATGAACCATAATTTACATAATGAGTAAATTTAAAAACTCATATTTGGCTTAAAGATTCCTTTATTTTTTGTTTTAAATAATTTTGTGATAAATACGTATGTATAAATAAAATACACATATATGTGCATATTTTTATCTGTTTAAATAGGATTATTTCCTTAGGCTAAGATTTTCAAAAATAGCCTTAGTATTTTAAAATAACACACACTTTAAAGATACTTAATATTTTTGACATGTGATACAGTTATGGCAGGTTATGTTGTGGCAAACAGTATAGTAGTGTATCCATTTCATTGTATCTTGAGTTTCAGGTGTTCCCATTTTTAAGAAATATTTATTTATTTATTTATTTTTTAATTTATTTTATTTTATTATTATTATTTTTAAAGATTTTGTTTATTTATTTTGACAGAGAGAGACAGGGAGACAGTGAGAGAGGGAACACAAGCAGGGGGAGTGGGAGAGGGAGAAGCAGGCTTCCTGCCGAGCAGGGAGTCCCATGCGGGGCTTGATCCCAGGATCCTGGGATCCTGACCTGGGCCGAAGGCAGACGCTTAACGACTGAGCCACCCAGGCGCCCCCCATTTTTAAGAAATATTTAATTAGTTTATTTAGAGCCTGAGTAGGGGGAGGGGCAGAGAGAGAGAGGGAGAAAGAATCTCAAGCAGATTCTGTGCTGAGCGCAGACCCATAGTGGGGCTCAATCTCACGACCCTGAGGTCATGACCTGAGCCGAAATTAAGTCTGTCGCCTAACCTACTGAGCCATCCAGGTGCCCCCAGGTGTTCCCATTTTCACTTGTGTTTGCTAACTTGATTGGTCAGAAGTGCTATTTCATAGTTCACAAAGGAGAAAATTAGCAGGTTTTAAGTGGCTGTGGAAGAATGTTTAACATTGGTAAAATGATGTCATATTTTGTCTATAAAATTTGCAAAGGTTTAATTATTACCCGTTTCTCAGTTGTAGAAATGTAATAATTAGGAATGTTTTGGGACTTTTCAAAAGTAATTTTTTTCCCATTCAATATTTTTACATTATGGAGTATAGAAAAGGGATGAAATTTTCCTGTTAGTTGTGACAAAAAGGATTTTGTTGTAAGAAGATTGTGGTTTTACAATTATTATTGTTGTCACTTTTCTCCAATAGCATAGCTGATATGTGACCATAATTAGAAATCCAGATTTTTGTGTTTGAAATTTAAATAAAAGATGAAAATCACATTCAGGTATTTCCTTTTTTTAATAAAATTGTGGTAAAATATGCTTAACATAAAATTTACCATCTTAATAATTTTATTTTAAAATTAATTTTTAAAAAGTTTGTTTAATATGTACTCCCAGCGTGGGGCTTGAACTCACAACCCCAAGATCAAGAGCCACATGCTCTGACCGAGCCAGCTAGGCATTCCTCCATCTTAATCATTTTAAAGTTGTACTAACACATTCACATTTTTGTGCAGTCACATCACCATCCATCCCTAAAAGTCTTCATTTTAAAAACTGAAACTCTGCCTACAACAACAACTGCAACTATTCTATGACAACTCCTCATTACCCTTCCCCTGAGTCTCTGGAAACCACCATTCTACTTTCTATGTCTATGATTTTGACTACTATAAGTAGCTTGTGTAAGTGGAATTACATAGTATTTTTCTTTTTGTGACTGTTTTTTTTCACTTAGCGTAATGTCCTCAATGTTCCTCCATGTTGTAGCAGGTGTCAGAATGGCCTTCTTTTTGAGTCATGTGGTTATCCAGTGTTCCCAGCACCCTTTGTTCACAAGACTCTCTTTCCTGTTGAATGGTCCTGGCATCCTTGTTGAACGTCATGTGAGCATATGAGCGAGTATTTATTTTTTGGTCCCTGTATTCTCTTCTTGTTGGTCTGTATGTCTGTGTTTATGACAAAACCACACTATTTTTTATTACTGTAGCTTTGTAGTAAGTTTTGAAATCAGGAAATGTGAGTCTTACAGTTTTGTTCTTTTTTAAGATTGTTTTGTCAATTTGAATTTCCTTGAAATTCCACATAAATTTTAGGATGGATTTTTCCTTTTCCGTAAAAAACATCATTGGGATTTTTGGTAGGGGTTGCATTAGATCTATAGATCACTTTCAGCAGTATTGACATCTTAACAATATTAAATCTTTAAATCTGTGAACATGAGATGTGTTTTCATACATTTATGTCTAATTTCTTTCAGTGCCGTTTTATATTTTTCATTGTAGAATTCTTTCACATTTTTTGTAAACTTCTAAGTATTTTATTCTAAGGCTCTTGTAAATGGAATTGTTTTGCTCATTTCTTTTTCAGATTGTTCATTGCTCATGTATAGAAATTCAACTGATATTTGTGTGTTGACGTCATACCTTGCTGCTTTCCTGAATTCATTTGTTATTTTGATAGTTTTCTTGTGGAATCTCTAGCATTTTCTACATAGAAGATGATATCTCAAACAAATGATTTTACTTCTTTTTCAGTTCAGATGTCTTTTGTTTCTTATTCTTGCCTAATTGTTCTGGCTAGGGTTTCCAATACTGTGTTGAAAAGAAGTGGTGAAAGCAGGCATCCTTGCTTTGTTCCTGATTTTATAGGAGAAGCCTCAGTCTTTTGCCATTGAGTATGAAGTTTGCTGTGGGTATTTCATATATAGCTTTTATTACGTTGAGGTAGTTTCCTTCTATTTTTAGTTTGTTGAGTATTTTTTATCATGAAAGCATGGTGAAGTTCTTTCTGATCAGGTGGGTTTTCTCCTTCATGTTGTTGGTATGGTATATTATACTGATTGATTTTTATATATTGAACTGCCCTTGCATATCAGGAATAAATCCCACTTGGTCAGGATATATATACATCTAATGTGCTATTGGATTCTGTTTGCTAGTATTGTGTGTCTTTCGTTGTTTTTGTTTTTTGTGGGTTTTTTTTTTTGAGGATTTTTGCATTGTTATTGGTCTGTCATTTTGTAGTGTCTTTATCTGGCTTGATATCAGGATCATGCTGGCCTCATAGAATGAGTTAGGAAGTATTTCCTCCTCTTCAGTTTCTTGGAAAAGTTTGAGAAGAATTGGTATTACTTCTTCTTTACATGTTTGGTAGCCTTTTCCAATGAAGCCATCAAGTCCAGGGCTTTTCTCTTTTTTTTTGGAAGTTTTTTGAGTACTAATTAATTTTCCTTACTAGTTACTTGTCTATTCAGATTTTCTGTTTCTTTGTGATTTAGTCTTGGTAGATTTTGTGTTTCTAAGAATTTGCCTATTTCACCTAGGTTATCCAATTTGTTGGTGTTTAGTTATTTTCCTAATATTGGCCTTTGATTCAGTGTTCAACTCAGAATTGTCTAATCACTTGAAAAAATCTAGGTCAGTGGTTCTCAGCTAGAGATGCTTTTGCCCTCTAGGGACATTTGGCAATGTCTGGAGACATTTTTCATTGTCAGAATTTGGTGCAGGAGTGGGGAAGGAATGCCTGTGGCATTTGAAGACTAGAGACTAAGGATGCAGTTAAACATCCCAAAGTGCACAGGACAGCCTCACAACAAAAATTATCCAACCCAAAATGTCAGTAATGCCATGGCTGAGCAACCCTGATTTCTGTTTTACTTAAATGTTAGTTAACATTATTAAGATTACGTAAAATTGGGGCGCCTGGTTGGCTCATTCGGTTAAGCGTCTGCCTTTGGCTCAGGTCATGATCCCAGGGTCCTGGGATTGAGCCCTGCGTCGGGCTCCCTGCTCCTCGGGACACCTGCTTCTCCCTCTCCCACTCCCCCTGCTTGTGTTCCTTCTCTCACTGTGCCATTCTCTGTCAAATAAATAAATAAAATCTTCAAAAAAAAAAAAGATTACTTAAAATTGTTAACACTCAATCCAGCTAGTATTTATAGAATACCTACTATGTACTATATTACTTCTGGGAGAAAAACATTGATATGAAAGTAAAAACTAATGAAAATTGTAGTAAGTGCTTTGAAGGAGTACACAGGATATAAAATTAATAACAGAGTAATTCTTGTGGGTTTTTTTTATTAAGATTTTATTTATTTGAGAGAGAGACTGAAAGCACGAGCAGGGCAAAGGGAGAGGGACAAGCAGACTCCCGGTGGAGCAGGGAGCCCGACGTGGGGGCTTGATCCCAGGACCCTGGGATCATGACCTGAGCTGAAGGCAGACATTTAACCGACTGAGCTACCAGGTGTCCTGATAACAGAGTAATTCTTAATTAGCTATGAGTGGGAAGCTTGAGAAGGTAGCATTTTAGGATATCTGAACCATGAAGAGAATTCAGCCCTTCATGGATAGGGAGGAAATGCGTGAACCTTCCAGATAGATTTTCAGAGGCTCTAAGGCATTCAGATGAGTAAACTCTCCTGTTGGTGGGAAGCTCAGTGCTCTGGAGACAGGATGCTGGGAACTGGTGCTGTCCATTAAAATCATGCCTGTTCAGCACTTGAAATGTGGCTAATGCGACCGAGGAGCTGAGTTTTCAGTTTTATTTAATTTTCATTCGTTGAAATTTAAATAGCTGCTTGTGGTGATCATATTGGAAACTGCAGCTCTAAAGAGTGACAAAGTCTGTATCATGCTAATTTTGTAAGGTTCCTAAAAGGCATTTGGATTTTATTTGGCATGCAGGAGCCATTGAAGGATTTCAGATATGGATATAACATGATTAAGATTTAAATTATAAAAATACCTTGATATTTATGGTGTTAGTGGATGAATTGGAATTTACAGTTTACATGGGGGGCAGAATGGATAGTGGTTAAACGTGGTTAACTGGCTCCAGAATGCTACCAGTTGAATTCAGTTCCTGGTGCTTTCACATAGCAGTTGTTTGTGTCATTGAGCAAGTTGCCTAACTCGTTTGTACCTCAGTTTCCTTCCTCATTAATAAAATGGAGATAGCTATTACATTCATCTCAAAAGGTCATTAGGAAAGTTAAATGAGGCAAATCCATTTAAAACTGATAAAGCCTGATATGTAATCATCATTTGGTATTTAACAGCAATTGCTGCCGCCGTCACCACTCTGGTTTTACCACTGTAATCACAAGAACCAGGGAACTACCAACTGCTCTTATCATCCCTTTGAAATGACATCTGAACAAGCTTAATGTAGTGTTAGATAAAATGCCTTGTGTTCCATTTTAATAATGTGGCTTTTAAAACTTTAGTATCACACAAGATAATCTTTGGAATGTCGAGTTTATTAAAATAGGAAAGTAAGCTCTTTCCTTTAATAAAACTAATGTACATTTTAGAAAACTAAGAAAATTCGGGCATAAAAGACTTGTAGTGTCATTACCCATGTGTTAAATACTGTTAACTCTTTTTATATTTCCTCCTTTTGGTCAGTAACTGCCATACTGTTAGACACATTGCTTTATTTTTAATGATTTAATTCAAGATTTTTTGGCTAAAATAATTGAATTTTAACAGTGTTGCCAGGAATTGTAATTATAGATTATTGTCACCTTATTTTTATAAATTGGTTGTAAAAAAAGGTAAAAATTGGCATTATAGAAAGGTCAGTTGAGCTCAGGTGTGTATTACTTTTATTTCCATGTAGAAGTTTATTTTTTTATTGAAATGTAGTTGATATATAACACTGTAAATTTGAGGCATACAACCTGTTGATTTGATATACTTATATATTGCAATATGATTATCACCATTACCTTAGCTAACAACTCCATCATGTCACATAATTCTTTTTTGTGGTGAGAACATATAAGGTCTAGTCTTTTAACAACTTTCAAGTATGTAATACAGTATTGTTAACTATAAACAGCATGCTGCGCATTAGATCCCAGAATCTTTGTTCAGCATTTCCCCAGTTCCTCAGCCTCTAGCCCCTGATAATCACCATTCTACTCTTTGTGTCTGTGAGTTTGTTTTATATTCCACTTATATGTACTATCATAAAGTATTGGTCTTTGTCTGTCTGACTTTCACTTAGCATAATGCCTTCAAGATCTATCCATGTTGTCTTAAATGGCAGATTTCGTTTTTTTATGGCTGAATAATAAGTGAGTGTGTGTATGTATACCATATCTTCTTTATCCATTCATCTGATGTTGAAGTTGTTTCCATATCTTGCCTTTTGTGAACAGTGCTGCAATAAACATGGAATGCACTTATTTATTTATTTTTTTTAAGAGAGGGAGGGATGGGAAGGGGCACAGGAAGAGGGAGAGAGACTCAGGCAGGCTCCACACTCAGCGTGGAGCTCCACGAGGGGCTAATCTCATGACTCCAAGATCATGACCTGAGCAGCAATCCAGAGTTGGATGTTTAACCGGCTGAGCCACCAGGCGCCCCAGAGTGCACTTATCTTTTTGATATCTTGTTTTCATTTCCTTTTGGATATATACCCAGATGTGGGATTGCTGAGTCATAGAGCCCAGCTGAATGTAAGCCTTGTATTATTTTTTAAAAAACGTTTCCACGCAACGTGGAACTCAAACTCACGATCAAGAATCAGATGTTCCACTGACTGAGCCATCTAGGCACTCCAGGCTTTTTATTATTTTGAGAGATTACCTTGAATTGAATTTTATAAAAATTTATAAAATATCTAGGATTGAATATATTTCATCATTTCCTTAATTCTTCCTGGGCTCCCCCTTTACTAGTATCTTGAGAATTTTTTTTTTAAGATTTTATTTATTTATTTGACAAGAGAGAGACACAGCGAGAGAGGGAACACAAGCAGGCAGAATGAGAGAGGGAGAAGCAGGCTTCTGGGGAGCAGGGAGCGTGACGCAGGGCTCAATCCCAGGACCCTGGGATCATGATCTGAGCCGAAGGCAGACGCTTAAAGACTTAGCCACCCAGGCACCCCAATATCTTCAGAATGTATTATAAGAAAGGTCATTGTTGGGGCACCTGTGTGGCTCAGGCAGTTGGTCTGACTTCAGCTCAGGTCATGATCTTGGGGTCCTGGGATCTAGCCCAGCGTTCAGCCCTGTGTTCAGCAGGGAGTCTGTTTGTCCCTCTCCCTCTACTACTCCCCCTGCTTGTGCTCGCTTTCACTTTTTCTCAAATAAATAAAATCTTTTTTTTTTAAACTCATTCTTTTTTTTTTTTTTTTAAGATTTTATGTATGTATTTGATAGAGAGACACAGTGAGAGAGGGAACACAAGCAGGGAGAGTGGGAGAGGGAGAAGCAGGCTTCCCGTGTTGCAGGGAGCCTGATGTGGGGCTCTATTCCAGGACCCTGGGATCATGACTGAGCCGATTGAGCCACCCAGGCACCCTAAACTCATTCTTAACTTTCCCTAATAACATTACTCTCCTTTAGACAGATCTCACAGTCAGCCTTATCAAATACTTATGAAATGCTGACTACAGCTGCTTCTGCTGCATTTTGTTGTTTTTAAAAATATGTTAATTAGGTCCAGTCTTGTTTCTGTATTGACTTTCTAAACATGGAATAGGTTTATTTATCTGTTGTAAAATTTAAAGTATGTTTGAAGTTACTTTTCTGTGGCATTATAAACACAACTGAACAGCCGGCCTCTTGGAGCTAGTTATCAAGGCTTAAATATTGGAAATGTGGCAGAGTTACAAAGAATAATTGAGATAAACTTAGTAAATGTTTATTGAGTGATCACTGTGTTCAAGGTCTTGTGTCAGGTAATATGGAAAAATGATGGTGGATACTGTGATTCTTGTCTTAAAGAGTTCTTACTTTACCAGGCAAGATGGTAATACATTAAGTACATATTGGAAATTGAGTAGGACACATTAATGACTATATAAATTAGTACAAATATATGTAATTAAATAGTAACATTTACTGGTAGAGTTATCATGGGTTCTCATTAGGCAGAAGTAGATGGAATAGTGGAGCATATAACTGTTCATCAGAGAAGTAAGAGGACTAGATGAATTTTCAGCCAACAAATGCAGATGGGCAGAAGGTTTGGACTCTACCTTTGTGGAAGTAGGGATAAATGAACATATTCCAGTTAAGTCCTTTAAACTGGATGATGAGAGTACTGCTCCACAGTGTAATAAGTTATGAAATGTATATAAGAATTCACCATACATGATTAGATGAGTGGACTATGGGGAAACTGATGGAATGGTTTATAGAACATTTTCTTCACTTGATGAGCACTTACTATGCACCAGACACTATTCTAAGCACTTTACTTGCATTAACTTATTTAATCCTTATAGCAAAGGTATGTGGTAAATATAATTATGCCCCCTTTATTAGTTGGGGAAACAGATGTAGAGATGAAAAATCTCACTCAGCTTCATCTAGTGAGTAAGTGTAAAGGCTGGATTTGAACTCAGGTGGATGTTTAACATTTATTGAGTGATAATTGTGTCCCGGACACCATCCTAGGTGCTGTACATGCATTGTACTGTTCAATCCTTAGGACAACTTTCATTTACAATTAAGGAAATGTGCTCAGAGAAGTTGGATAATTTGTATACAGATCTGTCTATCTTCACAACTCATGTGAAGTACTGTGTGGGAAGCTGCCTTTTTTTGTTGTTGTTGAACTCTCACAGGTAAGGTAAAAAACATAATACTCAACATTTTTAAGATCAGGACTCTTGATCATTTCATGAAAGCTATGGCTCTACTTTGCAGAACAGTGAACATATAAACATACATATTTTTATTGCAGTTTTAAGAGAGTCCAAGGATCCTTTGAATGTAGCGAAAGGACCCTCCCTTACAAGATTCCTTGCTCTAGTCTAGATTATGTTTCCTTTGCAAGGGTGCTCTGTTGCACTCTGGTCCTGATTCTTAGTATAGGGAAGTAGCCCAGTTGTTACTTTATACATTGTATGTTATTTTTTTTTTTAAAGATTTTATTTATTTGACAGAGAGACCAAGAGAGGGAACACAAGCAGGGGGAGTGGGAGAGGGAGAAGCAGGCTTCCCGCTGAGCAGGGAGCCCGATGTGGCGCTTGATCCCAGGACCCTGAGGCCATGACCTGAGCGGAAGGCAGTTGCCCAACAGACTGAGCCACCCAGGCGCCCCTATACATTGTATGTTAAATGGACCTGCCTTATTAAGATTTTACCTATCCTCCATCTTGAAATACCTTTTTTTTTAGCTTTTATATATGTGGAGCTTATTTATATCCTGGTTTTAAAAAAATCTAGGTCTGTTTTTCTGCCTGTCGTGGTATCTGTAGAGTAATGACTTTTATGAAATTAGTATTTATTAATACTTAATGTGGATTTGCTCATTAAATATTAAATCACATACCTAATTAAAATATTATTTAATATGTATTTACCGCATTTTTCTCCTTCAAAAGAGGATTAACCTTAAAAGTTTTTCTGTTGTTAAATGTCAGTTATAAATTGCTTTTGAATTTCTCAGATAAGAAAATTGTAGAAACAATACTGAATACATTTAATGTCAAAGAACTTTAAAAATATTTTATTAAACTCTTGGATATTCCCTTCGGGTCCATTTATAAGGTATTATATGTACCGTTGTTAAAAACAAAACAACTGATAGGGACCAATTTAAAATAAAATGAATCCTAGGAAATTGGACTGTCATAAATAATTGTATGGTTAATGGAGTTGTAATTATTTCAAGGAAAAAGAAAAAAAAGATTTATTATTGCTGTGAAGTTGGTGGCATGAGTAACGAGGTCATTTTTTACTGCAAGCTTTGATAGATATGGAAATGTTTAACTTCCATCTCATACAGTATCCCTTTTTATCTTTTAAAAGCACATTCCGGCTGTCGGGAATCCTGTAGGCAAGAGATTGTGAAGGATTAGCATCTTTGTCCATTGTCTTTTTCTGTGCTTAATTGCCGTATAGCATGCAGAGTGTTCAGTAGAAGGGTGTTTAAGTTCTTTAACTGTTAGACATCCCAAAGAACCTTTGATTGTGTTGGAAATTTTAAGATTTGTAAAATCAGCAGTATATTTTTAGTCTTTATTTGTTCAATAAGCATTTGTTTAGTAACTTTTCAGAAAATTCAGAAAAATTAGCATGTGTGAAATATTTATTTCAAATCTTTTTAAAGATTTATTTATTTGAGAGAAAGTGTGCACAGGTGCCCGTGCACGAGTGAGGGGAGGTGTAGAGGGAGAGCATCTCAAGCCGACTTTCCACCAAGGGCAGACCCTGACGTGGGGCTGGATCGCACAACCCGTGAGATCATGACCTGAGCCGAAACCAAGAGTGGGATGCTCAGCCAACTTAGCCACCGAGGTGCCCCTTTATTTCAGACTTTTAAAGGCCAATTCAGAGTTTTCTCTTGATGAAGACATTTATCAAAAAGAAAAGGAAAGAGGTATAACAGTTAAATTATGACTAAAAGATTATTAGACTAATTGATAGTCAACTGGGTTGACTGGGATGCTTTCTGGAAGAGGTCTTGATGCCAAAGTCTTTCTGAATGTCGACTAAACATTTTATCACAAATACTAAGTAATCTTCAGAAGAAGATAATAAATTACATCACAGAAAAAGGGTTTGGGGGCAGCTAACTGTCTTCATTCGTATGTTTGGGCTAGGTTCTGGGGGAGAACAAGTAATAAGAGAGAGGGTTCACTTACTTTCTGTACTGTGATGATCTTTGACTCATCTTCTCTATGGAATCATGTATCACATGTCACACGTGCCTTGGGCCTGTTCCAGAGCGACTTAATAGTGATTTTGATAATGTAGTTGAATTTATGCTTACATATATATAGTTGAATACCAAGTTCTAAATGCTAATACTTTGGAATTAAAAACAAATTGACTTATCTTGATAAGGTATATAAATGGTTCATTAGCAACTGAAAGGTCAGCAAAAAGAAAGCAAACCAGAATTTAAAAGAAATTAAGTTGTAAAATTAAAAATGACTAGTACCATTGCAGTTGTTAAATATAGACCGTAATCTCTCAACTGACATGCAACCTTGTCCAGGGTGGAAAGCTAAGAGTTACTAGTTTTTATGTGTGAAGTTAATTTTACTAAATGGTTGGATTATCTGTTCATAGAATAGATACTCCTTACTATTCTGTGTAATTTTTTTCCCAAGACAGCTATCCCTAATTTGATTAAGGTTTTACTACTGACTTGGGAAAAGACCTTGGAATCTTTTTTTTTCTTTTTCCTTTTAATTTCAGTATAGTTAAGATACAGTGTTGTATTAGCTTCAGGTGTACAATATAGTGATTCAAAAATTTCCTACTCTGCCGCCCTCTTCCCTTCCAAAAGCAGAACCTTGGAATCTTAAGACAGTTCTCCAGGCTACTGTTAGTAATGAAAGAAATAAAAAATCCATTTGCTCTCTTAGCCTACTCCCTTTGTGTATTTTAAGGCAGCTCTGGCCACCTGAGTTGTTCTGGTATCTATGAGTTGATATGCTAAGTCAATTTTACTGTCAAAAGAGCCAAATTATAAATAGTGAGATTTGGTGTAATTAATAATACAGTATTTATACTTAATTGTCTGAGTGGCCACTTGTCTGCAGGCACTGTTATAAGTGCTTGTTACATCCTGTCCCTTCCCATAAGTACTACAAGGATGCAAACAGATAATGAGAATCACCGTGATGATTGATTGCTCTGAGTGGCAACATGGGCAGAGAGGATAAAGTGAACCTTGTTTTCCTTGGCTACATCACTGGCTTAAGTAGGATTTCATAGGTCATTCTGGAAACCTTATTAACCAACCAAGTTCCAAATAGCAGATTTTGTTCACTATAAAATTAATGTGTGCCTGCTTGAAAAAAGTGAAACTCAGAAGTATAAGAGGGGAAAAAAATGACCTGTTCTTGCCACAGAAAGGGTCATGCTACTCATTTTGACATGTTTCTTGTAGTGGTTTTGTTGTACACTTAAAAAAAAAATACTTTTGAAATTAGTGTACCATAATTTCATATCCCTCTTTCTTGCCCTAAAATTATAAACAACTTCTCATTAACAAAAGTGTCTTTCCAAATATATATTTTAAGGATGTAATTACCCATTCCCCAAGGGATAATATATTTTTTACTGTTATAAATATCATGTTTAAATTATATTTAAACAGCTGACTCCTGGCTTTAATTTTCTTCTGACCAAATAATGCCAATTTAGAAAAACACCAGAAAATAAAAGTGTAAGAGAATGAAAGTCCACCATTATCTTATTTCCCAGAGAAATACCTATATAGGGTGAGAATTTTTCTAAATGTTTTATATTTTTATACACATATATAAAATAGGCATAAAAATTGAAAATACAGACATAACTCTAAAAACCTTATGTTTATACTTAATATGTATTGCTTGTAAATTACCTTTTTTGTCTTTGCATGTCATGCATATCTTATGTCAGTCATTATAGAATTATACACTTAGAATTATACATCATAACTCCTATGATATTTTTAGTACCTTAGCTTAATGGCTTGTATCATTAAGTAGAAAACTATATCATGAGATTTTTGGTTGTATTGAGAAGAAAGGGGTGAAGATGTTTATAAATAACAGTGTTCCTTTTGTACTTTGATTTATATAACTAATCCTCTATTGATGGGCATTTTGGTGATTTTTGTATTTTTTTTATAAATAATACTGTGATGAACATCCTTATCCTTGTCTATTGACCTTTATTATCTTGGTGATTTCTTTATAATAATTCTTTTTTTTTTAAAGATTTTATTTATTTGAGAGTGAGAGAGCACAAGCAGGGGGAGTGGCAGAGGGAGAGGGAAAAGCAGACTGCCTGCTGAGCAGGGAGCCTGATGTGTGGGGCTCAATCACAGGACCCTGAGACATGACCTGAGCCGAAGGCAAATGCTTAACCAACTGAGCCACCAAGGAGCCCCTTTATGATCATTCTTAACAGCTGGTTAACACTTATCCATCTATTTAATGAAAACAGAGAATGCATATGGTTTTTAAAAAACAAATAATAGGGGTGCCTGGCTGACAGAGCATGCAACTCTTAATCTTGGGGTTGTGAGTTCAAGCCCCAAGTTGGGTGCAGAGATTACCTAAAAATAAAATCTTTAAAAAAGATAAAAATGCAAACAATATAGAAGGGTTTATAATGCAAAGAAACAGTCCCCTGCTTACTCTTCACTCTCCAGTCTTGCCCTTCAGGGGCAGTCCTGCTTTTAGCTATTTTTACTTTTAGTTTTTCTGGCATTTCGCTCTAGCTCTAAATAAAACAATTTTCTATTAGTGTTTGATTTTTCATTACGCATTGACTCTGCTTTGATTACTGGTGTTTCAGTTCTCTTATACTCCTCTCTTCTTTCCTCTGTTTACTCTCAATATAGCTAGGTCACTCTTTCGGTCCTCATTTATTTATTTATTTATTTGGAGAGAAAGCATGAGCAGGGGGAGGAGGGGCAGGAAGGGGCAGAGGGAGAAGGAGAGTGTGGAGCCCGAGGCAGGGCTTGGTTTCATGACCCTGAGATCATGATCTGAACCAAAGTCAGTTACTTACCCAACTCAGCCACCCAGGCACCCCAGAAGTCATGTTCTAAAATGAAACAGTTTTAAGTCTCATTTCCTTCTTATCTGTTACTGTTTGAACTCTTACTCTTTTTTGTCTGATTTTTTCTGGTTTCACCTCTAAGAAAATTTCTATTGTTTTGTTTTTAAGTCTCGTTTCCTTCTTATCTGTTTTGTTTTTAAGTCTTGTTTCCTTATCTGTTGCTTTTTGAACTCTTACTCTTTTTTGTCTGATTTTTTCTGGTTTCACCTCTAAGAGAATTTCTGTTGTTAACTCCTGTATTGAGGTAGAATGATAATCTCCATGGTATCTTTCCCGTGAGATTTGCAGGAGCTCTCGTGGGACCTCTGAATAAAATAGACTAAACTTTAGGGAAACCATTTCTGTTTCTAATCCAAATGTAGTTTTAGGTATGGTGTCAATCTCTTCTCTTGGGATTTTCTCCTTTGTACTGTTTGAACCTGAATTATTTTAAGAGTACTCAAAATCTGGTTGTCAAATGTATGGGTGTCCCTTTTGGAACCAATGATCATTTCCTGAAAGAATCTTCATCAGAGGATATAGGAATTTATTTCATTATACAATCAGTGAATTAGTCCATTTTCCATTAACCAGTGATTCAGTGTTACATTTCCATTTTATTTGTTTTTGACAAGGATTTCATGATTTGCTCTTCTTTCTGCTGCACTTTTTGCTGATTTGTTTCTGTGACCGTATCAGAGAAAAATATATAGTGAGTTAAAGACCTTTGTTACCTCATGCTATCCCTCTAGCTTTTACAATTCCTTTGTATGCTAATGTTGCTAAGAGAAACTGATCTAAAACTCATTTATTTCTTAATTGAATATTTTTATATTCTAAAAATAGTCATTGATTGTGCACATATGTAATACAAACTCATTGTGCTAATGCTTACAGATGCACTATATACCAGGTTAAATTGTGTATTTAAAAAATAATTTGTGGGGTGCCTGCGTGGCTCCGTTGGTTAAGAGTCCGACTCTTGGTTTCAGCTCAGGTCATGATCACAGGGTCCTGGGATCGAGCCCCATGTCTGGCTTCCTGCTCAGCAGAGTCTGCTTCTCCCTCTCCCTCTGCCCCTCTCCGTTTTCGTTCGTGCTCTCTCTCTCTCTCTGATAAATAAATTAAAAATAATTTTAGGATTATGTAGTTTTTCACAACCTGGCTATAAAATTAGGCTGCAGTTGTACCAGTCCTATTTCTCTCTATTTAACTCTCTCTCTCTCCTCTGCAGACCCTTTCCAAAGAGAACCCTTTTCCTGTTTGCAGAACATGTTTTGCCTTCTTACCTCTCTACCCATTAACTTTGTTTTTGATATCCTGTCTCTAATTCTTGGTCTGAACTGAAGCTTTTTACTTCTCAAGGTGCAACTCAGATGTCACCAAACCTTTCCAAAGTTTCAGACCTGGTTACTTCTGGTTTTCAGCAATACTTTAAATATATATCAAATAGTAATTATCACATGATTTATTTCTTACTTACCTGTGACTTCCTTTCTGTTGGAGCTCCTTTCAGACATGGACGATTTTATCTCTGTAGCTTAATACAGTGCCTGACAGAGCATTGCAGCTTACTCTTGACTATAAGACAGAGGATGTAAAATTAGGGATTGTATCAAATTGGTTTGTATTAGGATCTCTGCATGGTATCTCTTCTGTCCTTTATACTGTTTTAATATCAGCAGACCCAATACTTTTTAAAAATCTGTTTTCTGTTATATCTCAATTATAAACAAACAATACTGAACCAACCAAAAAAAAAAAAAATCTATTGTTGTGTCTTCTCTTTCCCTGTGGTCCTAGGTCCTTATTGATCCTAGGACTGCAGAAATTGGCTTAGTCACCTTTGTAATTCTGAACTTTTTTTTTTTTTAAGACTTTATTTATTTTGAGTGAAAGAGAGCGAGAAAGAACATGAGCAGGGGGAGGGGCAGAGGGAGAGGGAGAAGCAGACTCCTTGCTGAGCAGGGAGCCCGACTCTGGGCTCGATTCCAGGACCCCGTGATCATGACCTGAACTGAAGGCAGACACTTAACTGACTGAGTCACTCAGGCACCCCCTGAGACTCTGAATTTTTTTTAAATTTTAGTTTATGACATTACTGATTTACTGTATGATAATCTTGGCTTTTTTTCTTTTAAAATTATAAGCAGAAAAATAAACCACATTGATTCCATAGAGTGACCTTGAGTATGCACTAATTAACACTGACCAGACTAGTCCAAAAATAACTTTTTGCTTTGATTTTTGCCCCCCTGGCTTATTAATTTCTAAACTTCTCATCTTTTCATTTGCCAGTTTTCATACTTAGCTTAGAGACCATCTGGAACTTTGATAATGAACCTACCCCTATATTTATCCTCCTTAGCCCTGACTCTTCTCTAGAGCTTAGATTCATATATTCCCAGCTGACTACGTATCACTTACAATGGGATATCTAATAGGCACCTGAAACTTTGTTGTTTTTCTTTACTGTTCTTCCTCTAATCCTTTCTACCCCACAGTAATGCCTCCTACCACTTACTGTTTTAAGTCTATGGTAGAAGTGCCTGTGATAGGATCTGTTTGCTTGAGTATTTAAGTATTACTTGAATCATATAAAATTGCCTTCTTTTAAAATGTCAGAAACACTTGAGTTCCTGGAATTTTGTATGGTTCAGCCTCATAAGTGTAGCTAAGAATAGAGCAAAGAAGAAAGTCATTTACTCTCTCTCTCTTTTTTTTTTTTCTAGAGAGGGAGAGAGAGAAATGGGGAGAGGGAGAGAGAGAGAATCTTAAGCAGGCTCCATGCCCAGCACAGAGCCCTACAGGGGGCTCAGTCTCATGACCCTGAGATCATGACCTGAGCTGAGATCAAGAGTCGGATGCTTTACTGACTGAGCCACCCAGGCGCCCCTCTCTTCTTTCTTGTTGGTAGGTGGGCATTGGTAGTGATAATGTCAGAGAGATTGTGAAAAATGTCGTGATATTAAGGAAGGTTTTCTAGTATCCAGTATGGTGCTCCTTTTAGTTGAGTAGGCCAGCTTTTATGTATTTCCCAATATCTGTAATAAATATCTGTAAATAGTGGGAAACATGTTCCGAAGGAAACACTAGTATGATATGAAAAACTAAGAGGGAAAACTACTTACCCATCTAGCTGCTAGAGGATCATAGTATTGAAAGTAACCAAGTAAGGAAAGCTTTGGAATCTTTCCAGTCTACCCCAAATTGAACTTGGTCATTTCCATGTGGGAGTTCTTGGGATGTTTTTAGATGACATCACTAAAGAAACTTTATCATAGTATTAAAAAAAGTCAGTGATGGCTTCTCAGACATAAAGCATAAGCTCTTTTTTACCTTTATATTAATCGTTTGTTGTTGAAAACATTAATATTACTTGATAGGAATTCTGGAGTTTTCTTTTGTAATCCTTTTAGTAAAGATGTAATTACTATGTATTTTTAAGCACTACGTTTTATTGCATATATTATGTATTAGGCATATTATATATGTGCAGTGAATAAAAACAATACTTTATATGTGTGTGTGTGTATAACATTTAACAATGTATCTGTATTCAGTCAGTGTCTATCTAGAATCTAGTCACAAGTCTATATGGGAGTGCTTCTTTAAAATAGAAAGTTATATTTCATGATGATCATGAGGGTACCCCTAGAGCCAGATTCATACACTGACTGGGTACTTAATCTGTATATATGCTCTGTTTGGCTTGTGTAGTGTTTTGGAAGTTTGGAAATTTTCATGTAAAAGTCCTTATTTTGGATTTCTCTTGAAAATTTGGAAGATACAATATTACTCTCTGGAATTCCTGAATGGCAGCACTTTGGCTACAGTTGAAGTGTCTTGAGTATCTATTGTCCTTTGAAGGGTGGGCTTTTCCCCCCAGTTCTCCATAGTTGCCACTCCCTACTGGTTATACCTGGCCGTTTTTCCTCCCCATATGTTTCCTGCATGGTATTTCCATTGATCTGGAGTTTATGAAAGAATGATCAGGGCGTTGGGTGGTTCAGTTGGTTAGGTGACTGCCTTCCGCTCAGGTCATGATCCTGGAGTCCTGGGAGTTCCTCACTGGGCTCCTGCTCATCAGGGAGTCTGCTTCTCCCTCTGACCCTACCCCCTCTCATGCTCTCTCTCTGAAATAAATAAATAAATAAAATCTTTTAAAAAGAATGATCATGTTCGGGAAATGTTACTGTTTTCTATATTTTAATTATTATTTGAAAATTGTAGTTTATGTTTGATGGCTCTTAATTGGCCAGAATGTTTTATCAAATCAGGTGATTTAGCGCTAAATAAAGTTTATAAACCTGACTAATGTTAGTTTGCATTATCTTTATGGTTTACCTTTATATTTTCAAAAGATCCTTTATATTGGTCAGCTATAACCAAATACCGATTTTTTATAGGAAATTTTTTTAAAGTGGAAATCTTTTTTTTTTCCTTTTTTTTTTCTTAAAGACTTTATTCATGAGAGGCGGGGCGGGGGAGAGGCAGAGGGAGAAGCAGGCTCCCCAGGAGCAGGGAGCCCGATGCGGGACTTGATCCCAGGACCCTGGGATCATGTCCTGAGCGGAAGGCAGACTCTTAACCATCTGAGCCACCCAGGCGCCCAAAGTAGAAATCTTGAATGAAAATTCACTAGTGAGCTGAAGTTTTCTCTAAGTTACAGTTTTAGAGGTTCTCTCTCGTGCCAGTATTTATTTTTTTTTATATCCTTTCTACTCTGTAATGACATTGTAACTTATACTAAGGTGACTAATATTTTACTCCAGCTTTTGGGTAGTTTGCTTGTTTTTGTCTTTAATCTTTTTTAGGGAGTAGAAGGGATTAAAACGTACATGTGTAAAAGTGCAGAAAACTAAAAGACTTTAATGAATCATTTTAAGGCAGAAACTGAATCACCTCCCATGTAGAAAAAATAAAATAGTGTGTGGTCTTTCCTGGTCACAACTCCCTCTATTCTCAAAGTAATTTATCTGCCTTTAAAAAAAAGCTCCCTGCTTTTATTGACAGTTTTGCCATCCATGTATGTATTTCTAAACTAATTTAGTCAAGTGCTTTCTTCTTTAGAACTTTTTGGGAATCATACTGTGTGTGTATATATATATATATATTTTTAAAGATTTTATTTATTTGAGAGAGAGAGAATGAGAGAGAGAGAGCACGAGATGGAAGAGGGTCAGAGGGAGAAGCAGACTCCCTGCTGAGCAGGGAGCCCGATGTGGGACTCGATCCCGGGACTCCAGGATCATGACCTGAGCCGAAGGCAGTTGCTTAACCAACTGAGCCACCCAGGCGCCCCCGAAGGCAGTCACTTAACCAACTGAGCCACCCAGGTGCCCCTGTATATTTTTTATGGTTTATGAGAGTCATTCAAGTTATGGTATGTTGCTCTAGTTTTTCATTGAGTTTCTGTATAGGAAAATACTGCATTATTGATCCTGTTAATGAACAGGTATATTATTTCTAGTTTTTGCTTTCTAAGAGCAATACAACTATGAACATTTTTGTGCACGTACCTTGGTGCACATTTTCCTGTTTCTCACAGATCTATAGTTAGGAGTGGAGCAGCTGGATCATAGGGTATGCCTATTTTCATGACTAGTAGTAGCTAATACCACATTCTTTCCCAAAATGGTTGTACAAGTTTACGTTCCCGCCAGCAAATGAGTGAGAATCTGCCCATTATTGCCAAGGCAAAAATATAATACCTTTAAAAAAATACAAAAGTTTATTGGGCATATTATCTTTTAAACTTAAATACAGTGCATCAGTGTACTTCAAGAAATTGTTGATTAATTTTGCTTCACATTAATATGTGAAAGACAATAATCTTTTTAGCTTTGGAATTGGTTAAGTAGTGGTCACAATCAGCTATTTTATACCTCCCTTCCTTGCTTCCGTAATTGAGATGGTAATATGTTTGAAATAATGGGGAAACATGTTTTTTTCTTTATATGAAAACTTCTTGCCTCTACCTTTGAGGTACATGGATTTTAACAGTATGATCTGAAATGGAATAATTTAGCCAGAGAGAAGAAACTAGTCAGAGATTAAAAGTTTCAATAATCAGGGCGCCTGGGTGGCTCAGTTGGTTAAGCGACTGCCTTCGGCTCAGGTCATGATCCTGGAGTCCCGGGATCGAGTCCCACATTGGGCTCCCTGCTCAGCAGGGAGTCTGCTTCTCCCTCTGACCCTCTTCCCTCTCGTGCTCTCTATCTCTCATTCTCTCTCAAATAAATAAATAAAATCTTAAAAAAAAAAGTTTCAATAATCCATTTATTTAGGAATGTGTTGAGAGAAGTATTCAAAGTTTTGTGTAACTTCAATTTTTGTCCCCAACAACTTCATTTGTCCTGTGCCATTTCTTTGGGTTAGGCTTGTGTTAACTACTTACATTTTGTATAATTTCTAATTGAAGCTGGTACACCTTTTTCCCTGGCAAAGATATTAAGCTCTATAATACACTAAAAGCAAACGTGTAGTGTGTTATGCAGTGTGACACTTGTAATAGGCATCTTTTTTTATTAAATAGAGCACAGTTGTAGATCAAAACTTTATTGCATGTAGCAGCTTGTTTCTAGGGGAAAAATTTCTTATTTTACACAGAGAGGGAGAGAGAGCACAAGCAGGTGGAGTTAGGGTGGAGAAGGAGAAGCAGGCCCCCTGCTGAGCACAGGGAGCCTGATGCAGGGCTGGATTTTAGGACCCTGGGATCATGACCTGAGCTGAAGGCAGGTGCTTAATAGACTGAGCCACCTAGGTGCCCCTAGGAAAAGTTTAAAATGATAAGATTTTTGTGGTTCTCCTATTACATTTTTTGTTTTTTGAAGGTTTCTCTTAGAATCAAATCACTGAAGGAAGCAGCATTGGTTTCATTTTTTTTCTGGTGGGGGAAGTGGGGGTAATTTGTCATCTTCCCAAAATTCAGTCACGTGTCCTTTTTACTTCCTTGTTGTAGATAATGCCTGCCTGTGTGAACATTTTTATTTCCTTAAGAGGTTCCTCAGAGGAGGCCCTTCCGTAGGCCACGGGCCTTGGAGGATTTCAAGCTGTGGCCTGAGATAGTTCCTATGCTCTCTGGCCACATGGGCCACCTGGTCACCTGGCCCTGCTCTTTCCATCTTCCCCTCCCCACGGACCTCAGCTCCCATCCCTGGCAGAGGGATGACAGCACTGCACACCAGCCACTACCCCTCTTGTATTATTTGATACAGATTTATTTTTTTTGGCTTGTTTTCATTAGTAGAAACCCCCGATTTTGGGAGGGAGTGCCCTACTAAAATATACAATACCAAAGGATTTCTGCAGTTTGGCATAGCCATTTCGGAATGGCAAAGGTTGCACACCTCAGGGATATTTGCCTGTGCAGGTTGTTTTTCATTAGTGCTTACTTTAAGGAAATTTTTAATGTAGTAATAGCACAATACTTTTGGCTTTGGGAAAATGCCATATCTCTGTCTCTCAAACATTTGTATTTTATTGGCTGATACAATATTCTTAAAAAGTACACTCAAGCAGTTTTCAGAGCAAAATGAATCAGATGAATACTAACCTTTATCTGAAATTGTTCATGTGCGTTTTTTTTCCCATTTTGTCAGTATATAGAAGAATCTCTTTGCAATTCTAAAGAATGTATTTTTTCTTTTTTATTCTGATTATTTTACATATTCATTTCTATTGATAACAGTCCACATCTCTATTTTTATCTTTAGTCCACTTGTTACTTTATTTTCCCATTATTTGCCATTTCTACCTTTTTTGCTATCATATGTAGTGCTGCTGGATAGATCTTTGAAGTTCGTAATTTTTGAGGTGAGATTATATCTTTAGGGTATGTACCCCAAACCGAATCACTTTTTGGGTATGGTTTTAATGGAGTTGTGACACACTGCTCTATAGTTTTGGAGACAAGGTGTAGTTATAGTACCTGCCTATATCCTGTTTCTTAGATAACTGGCAGTAGGGTCACTTTTTAAAAAAATTTTGTGTGTGTGTGTGTGTGTGTGTTTTTTTAAATTTTACTCTTGTTATTAATGACATGCATGAAGTAATATGTTTTACTATTCCCTTTTTTTAAAGATTTTATTTATTTATTTGTTAGCAAGAGAGCACAAGCAGAGGGAAGGGCACAGAGGTAGAGGGAGAAGCAGGCTCCCCACCGAGCAAGAAACCTGATGTGTGGGACTCGATCCCAGGACTCTGGGACCATGACCCAAGCTGAAGGCAGATGCTCAACTGACTGAGCTACCCAGGCGTCCCAATATTTGTTCTTAATAACAATTTATTTTTTATGTTTTTCTATATTATTAATGATTTATTATCCTCAGTAATAATCTTTGTTTTATCAGGATGAATTAGAGATTTGACCTAACATGGATTTGACCTAACATGGATTTTATATAGCTGACTTCTTTGCTCTCACTTTATTTCATTGTGTGAATTTCTTTTTTTTAATGTTAAAAAAAATATCCATTTTGTTGTTTTACGTTAGCCATATATTAAAATAATTTATTCTAAAACGTGAAATAAGATACATTTATAAAACCTTGTCAGGGAGGAGCGCCTGGTGACTCAGTTGTTAAGCATCTGCCTTCGGCTCAGGTCATCCTGGGATCGAGCCCTACATTGGGCTCCCTGCTCTGCGGGAGGCCTGCTTCTCTGTCTCCACTCCCCCTGCTTGTGTTCCCTCTCTCACTGTGTCTCTCTCTGTCAAATAAATAAATAAAATCTTTAAAAAACAAAACAAAATCTTGTCAAGGAGAAATTTGCTTGCAAGAACTCATGTCTAAGTTGGCAGTTCCGTTGGCAATTGTCTATTTTTTATAGCAGCAAATAAAAGGACAGCAAATAAAAACAAACAAACAAACAAAAAACGAAAAAAAAAACCCAAACAAAAAGAACTCATTTCTAGTTATTGGTTTTCTAAAGTATATGTTTAAATGATAATCCAATTCTTACCCTTTGAAAAATTTTCCTGAGATTTATAACTGCTATACTATTTCACAGTAAACCTTGTGGGACATATAAATGTAATTTTCACTCAATATTGGAAGAAAAGTTTTTCAAGAAAATCATAGAACTATTTAAAAAACGAGAAAAATACAATTACTTTAAGTCTTAAACTTTGCTTAGTGTCATTCATATTTCTTCTAGCCTGTAAGCTTTTTGCCTCTAGTTAGTTCTCTGTGAATTCATTTAATTTGGCAACCTGTAGCTGAGCCTGTAGGTATTTAAAGCTGTTTTAGATAGACATCAGGGATTCTAAAGTTAGGTTAATGGGGAGTAGACTTTCTTCAGAGCTTCTGAGTGAATTCCAGGAAAAGTTAACATCATTTGGAAACCACTTTCCTTTCTACCTGGGGAGAGTTTTCAATTGTGAGAGAAATCAGGGGATCTGAGAACTTAGATGGAGAAAATATCTAATTGAATGTTATCATTTCTTTGAATTATGAATGTAGGCAACAACTGTCACTAGTTCTTATTTTTTTATACATTAATAAAGAACACATATATTACTTTATCACAAATTTATCTTAGTATTTTTTATTATGTTAATCACCGTACATTACATCATTAGTTTTTGATGTAGTATTCCATGATTCATTGTTTGCGTATAACACCCAGTGCTCCATGCAGAACAGTGATGGGTATCTTAGTATTTTAATATCTATATTTCAATATAATTAGTTTTGTCATTATCCTATGTATTTTATGCATTTAAAAATATCCTAAGAGAGGTCTGTAGTTTCTACTAGATTGTAAAGGTTTCATGGCCCCCCTAAAATTTGAGAACCTCACCTTAAGGAGAATGGATTCTTTCAGATTTGATGAATACAGAATTGCCCCCCGTTCATGGCGGTTTGCCAAACTCTCAGTGCTAGTCTGGGTTAGATAGTGTTAGAGATGAGCTGGCTAGGGTTGATTGCTAGGCTTTAGGAGGGGGCCTGGGTAAACTGTTTTCATTTCCATCATAGGCTGATGGGCAATTTATTGCCAACGATAAGTGGGAAAATGTAATTTTTGTTTACTTAAAGACATATGCTAATTATTTTTCTATACAAGTTCATGATTGAACTATATTAGAAAATAAAAATGTGAAAAAAAATACCTGTAATGCTTTCTGTAAAGATCTTTGTGTATCTCCTTACAGATCTTTTTAATATGACACACATACCTGTATGTTATATGTGTGTGCATTTTATATATACTCATATATGTTAGACATAGAATGGAGGCAAAGGTATATGTATAGAAATATACACACGTGACTGTACATGTATATTTAGGTGTACTGTTTTAAAAAATGAGATTATGCTGTATAAGTTGCCCCATTTTGTTCAGGTTTATTGAGGTATAATTTATGTAATGTAAAATTCACCTTTTTAGTGTGCAGTTCTGTGAGTTTTGACAAACACCTAGAGACATGTAGTCCCCAGTACAGTCAAGATACAGAACAGTTACTTTGCTCCGAAAACAACCTTGTGCCCCTTCTGTAGTTACTTTCTCTCTCTTGGAATCAGTTATTTCTTTTTTGTTTCTTGTACAAAATGTCATATAAGTGGCATTGTACAACCTGTAGTTTTACATTTACCTTCTTGCATTTAGCATAATTTTCCTTTAAGGTTTTTGGTTTTATTTTATTTTTTTATAAAGAATTTATTTATTTGAGAGAGAGAGTGTGCGCCCAGGGTGAGGAGAGGTGGAGGGACAGACAGACTCCAAACTGAGCGTGGAGCCTGATGTAGGGTCCGATCCCAGGACCCTGAGATTATGACCTGAGCCAAAGTCAGATGCTTAACTGACTGAGCTACCTAGGTGCCCCTAATATTTTTGGTTTTAGATTATGCTTCAAGAATCTGTTATCCTAACTGATGATAATAGTCATGTTTGTTGTTGTTGTTGTTTCTAATCATTCTATTGCTCCATTTTGAAATTTTAAGTCTTTAGTCGGTCTGGCACTTTAGTATAAATTGTGAGGTAGAGAATTCAATTTTAAAAATTAACCAGTTCAGCAATATTTATTAAGATTGGGTTACCAGTATAAAACTCTTACTAAACATTGATTTCCTCACAGGTAACACAAGTAGCAAGACAACCGGGACCCCCGACCCCTTCCCCTTATTCAACACATGAAATAAATAAGGGGCATCCAAATCTTGCGGCAACGCCCCCGGGACATGCATCGTCCCCTGGACTCTCTCAAGTAAGAAAAACTTTATTTTTAAAGAAATTTCCATACAAAAGCAGTTTTTCTGGTTTTCTAAAGCAAACTTCTGAGCAGTAACATACAGCATTACTTGAAGAATAGTCTTTATTTAATTAATGTATTTTGTAGTTTTTTAGACACACCTCTCATAATTGTGGTACTGACTTTTATACAGTTGTATTTATGTAGTCATTCAAAATGAGCTGTCAGTGATGTTTTGTTTTCCTTTTTTATTGTTTAAGAAATCAGAGTGTGGTTATAAAGTCCATTTTAAGACCCCACAAAGCATTTGTGTGCTTTCTAGTGTGTAATCTGCTAGTTTTCCTTCTTCTCTCTTTTTGGTGGAGTGGTGGTGGTTATTTTTCACTTAAAATGAAATGGGTGTCTCAGAGCAATTGTAGTGGGCTTCTTTGTTTGTTGGTTTGGTTTTTGATTTCATAAATAGGTTATTGGACTTTCTTAGACTTAAACTTATGTTGGATTGTTAAAGAGTGTGTACTTCATAACGTATTTCCAATTAACAGGTGCAGGGGACATTGAAACATTGTTGTAAGAAGTCACTATGGGTCCCCTTCATTTTAGAGCCATTTCCCAAGATATTGATTAGCTTGTACCATTCCACCATTATATGCTTGTTTGGGCTTCGTTGTGGTTAAGAGCATTCTAGAATTATGAAGTCTCTTACTGGAATGTGGAGAGAGTCAAGCTCTTTGACCCATTCTGTTGGATACTGTCAGTGTTTATACATAACAACTGCTCCTTTAATAATGAAAACTTATTATTTTCAGTTGTTGCTTCCATATTTTAGGCCTATTATTTAGAACTTACATAATAGAGATAAAATATTACTTATTCAAAGTAATGCTAAAAGCTGGTGATTGTAAGTTACAGAGCTGATTAATGTTTGTTTAAAGACTGTAGAACATTTGGAGAAGGAATGTACAACTTACCAAACCATGATTGATATTTTAAGAAATACATAATTTGCACTTAGTTTTATGCTTAAACTTGGTTTAAATCATTCCTATTTAATTTTGAGTTTTAAAACTAATATGTCAGAATGAACTCTTAATTGTTGAAAAGGAGGTTCTTGTGTTGGTTTTCATGGCACTGAGCAGAACCACCCTAGCTATTAATATTGTGTATTAGTCCAATTCTAATCAAGAGAGAAAAACTATGTAGTTACGTGAAAAGGGAAAATTTAATATAAAAGATTATTCAGGGGACACCCATCTGGCTCAATAGGTAGAGCATGTGACTCTTTTTTTTTTTTTTTTTTAAAGATTTTATTTATTTGACAGAGAGAGACACAGTGAGAGAGGGAACACAAGCAGGGGGAGTAGGAGAGGGAGAAGCAGGCCTCCCGCAGAGCAGGGAGCCCGATGCGGGTCTCGATCCCAGGACCCTGGGATCATGACCTGAGCTGAAGGCAGACGCTTAACGACTGAGCCACCCAGGCGCCCCGAGCATGTGACTCTTGATCTGGGGGTTGTGGGTTTGAGCTCCATGTTGGGTGTAATAGATTATTTTAAAAAAGAGATTATTCAGTATAACTGAGGATTGGAGTAATGAAAGATTGACTTATTAAAGAAAGAGAACTCTAAAGAATATACAAATAGCAAATATAAGGAGCAGATGCTTATCCTGGGGCTGAGACAGAATACATATGAAAGAGCCTTCTTCTCCAGGGCTGATATTGGAGAGTGCATGGGTGTGGCTCACATAATCCTATAGAAGTCAGTGTAGTATTTTATCCGTGGAATATGGTAGAAATCCTTCCTCTGGAACTTGCTGGAAATATAGTCTATTGAGTGTTTGGGAAAGCTGGATCATCTAGTGCCAGTCGCCTTTAGCAAAGAGCTGCTGCAGCGTGCAGTGGCTAGAGGCTCCTTATATAGCATCTCTGTTTACCATAGATACTTTAGATAACCTTGAATATGCCAGATTATAGGCCCCACATGGTAGAACAGCTTGCATCACAACCTAAACTTGCTGCAGGGTCTTCTTTTGTTCTGTTCTTCACTCAAAGCTGGAAACCCCCAAGGTGACTTTGTAGGTAGGTCAAAGTGTGGCACACTCGAATGTGTAGTGTATGTTGTTTTTAAAATTCATAAAAAGCCTACTGAACCTTGTCTCTCCCCCCCGCCTTTTTTCTTTAATGGTAGTTAGTGTTAGGTAAGAGACTTCTCCCCCATCTTGGGCTGAGATCCAGACCGTGTTGAATAGGGCATGATGTGGCTTACCGAGGGGTAGAGAAGTTGTTGTGGTGACATTCCAGTGGAACTTACTAGAAATCCACTCTCTGCAACTTGCCAGAATTCTGCCCTCTGGGGTGGTGAGGGAAAGCTCTTTATGGGTAGGTTCTTAGAGGAGGTGTTTTGCTGCCTAAGAAGATGCCGGGGGTAGCTGTTAACCGTTGGGTCCTGCTCGCTGCTGCACATTGCTGTAGCAGCCTCACACTGAGGATGTGCCCTCAGGCAGCTGAGCACTAGAGTAGCCAGATTCTGGAAAAGCTACCCATAGTGCAGGAGCTTGATGTGCAAGCCAAATAGGAACCAGGAGTCAAAACCATCTCCTCCTGCACTATTTCTGTCATCGTGTCAGCTGAAATGGAAAAATATCTAAAATATTTAAAAATATTTAAATAGTAAGAAGCCCAGATCAATTTTGACTGTACAGACAAACAAGATAAATTTCGAGCTTAAAAGGCAAGCAACTGATCGGTGACACACAAGGGGAATAACTTAATTTTCAGTTTCAAATTCTTATTATTTCAGGTTATGATTTGACCTAGGCAGTTGGCTCAAAGCACCTAAGTTTTCTGAAAGACCTTGCTGCTTAAAAATGCATAGTTTGTATTTAAAAAAGAAAGATCTCCCTGTGGTCTTAGTTGTTGAGCCCACAAATGCCTTTATGTATGCAATTTTATTAGTTGACTTTAGAAGTCAAGAGTACATTTATCTAGGAGAAGGGTCACCATGTATTATCTATCTTGCTTTTCTTTGTGGTCTCTTTTGCTACCATATTGCCTATTTGGTGAAGGAACCCAGTAAATCACACGTGGTCACAATCCCCTTTTTCCCTTCCCTTTCAAACAGAGGCTGACTTCATTTGTTCCCTAACAATGTCTTAATCTCTGTTGATAGAGTGAGGAATTTTTTCCGAGTGGCATGCTTGGAAAATTGAGGAGTTTTGTGGGAAACTCAGTCTCTTTAGATTTAACAGGTGACATATTCGTGGATCATAATGGAAAGCAGAGCCTTCAAATAGAGGAAAAAGGATTACAGGCTTGGATTCAAACAGGCAGGCCTAGCTTGTGGGGCTCAGTCTTTCACTTTCTGGTTACATGATGTTGTGTAAATTATTTAATATTTCTAGGACATGGTTTCATCATCCGCTATATAGGTAAGAATTAGGATTTGACCACCCTTCAATAAGGTTATTATGAAGATTATATAAAATCCTGTCTTAGAATAGGATATGCTAAATACTCTCAGTAAGTGACATTTAGTATTTTCATGCCTGTCAGACTTGGTTCTCCTCAGGATTTATACGTGTGTGTGTTGTGTGTGTGCATGCATGTGTGTGTATGTGTGTCTGACTCATCTAATTTAGCTACATGACTGGTATTACTGTGAAATTCAGAAGCTCTCTCCAAGAGTTTAAGATCTCTTCCAAGTCTTTGCTTTATCCTTTGCAGGATAAAAGAAGAGGCCAACCCTTGGTTATTTTCTTTTAGTAGTTAGTGTGGTTTAGTCTTATGCACAAATCGACTGAAGATAAGAATAAAGACACTCTTTCAGCCACGTGCCCTTTTTTGATGAGTCTCACTTGCTTCTGTGAATCAAGTCTTTTTGTCCCAAGTAGCTACCTGCATCTGTGACTTAATGTTTGACACTAAATGAATCTATTAGGATTTTAGTGAAAGCAGCTAAGTTGAAGAAAAGTGAATTTCATAGCTTTGAAACATGAAAGAAGGAAAATGTAGAAAATTGCTCCCAGTTTCTTTCTTATTTTTTTTTTATAAGATGTTATTTATTCACTTGAGAAAGAGAGAGAGCAAGCAAGCATGAGCGGGGGGAGAGGGAGAAGCGGACTTCCTGCTGAGCAGGGAGCCTGATGCAGGGCTCCATCCCAGGACCCAGAGATCATGACCTGAGCCAAAGGCAGATACCTAACCATCTGAGCCACCCAGGCCCCACCCCCCCGTCTATTTTTTAAATCATCAGTGGCAACCTCTTCATCTGCTTCTTTCCCTTCAAGATAGGATTTTTTTTTTTTTAAGATTTTATTTATTTATTTGACAGAGAGAGACACAGCAAGAGAGGGAACACAAGCAGGGAGAGTGGGAGAAGGAGAAGCAGGCTTTCTGTGGAGCAGGCAGCCTGATGCAGGGCTTGATCCCAGGACCCTGGAATCATGACCTGAGCCGAAGGCAGACGCTTAACGACTGAGCCACCCAGGCGGCCCTCAAGATAGGATTTTACATACGTGTGTGCACATGCCAAATTTTAAGGCTTTATTGCATTTTCATTGTTACATGACTTCTAAATCTTTCCAGTCCTCTCCCCTGTGGAGGTTTGTTTTTTTGTTTTGTTTTGTTTTTGAGAGTGGGGGTGGGGAGGACAGAGGGAGAGGGAGAGAGAGAATCTTAAGCAGGCTATCTCATGACCCTGAGATCATGACCTACCTGAGCTGAAATCAAGAGTCAGAGGCTTAACCAACTGAACCTCCCAGGGACCCCCTCTGTATCAAAGTGAAAAACTTTGGACTATTAGTCTATAAGAGATTAATAGTTAAAAGGATATTTTCAAACTACAGTAAATTTGAGAGAGACAAGAGTCTTTTTAGGTGTGCATTCTTTTCTTTTTTTTAAATTTTTTATTGTTATGTTAATCACCATATATTACATAATTTGTTTTGGTGTACTGTTCCATGATTCATTGTTTGTTCATAACACCCAGTGCTCCATGCAGAATGTGCCCTCCTCAATACCCATCACCAGGCTAACCCATCCCCCCTCCCTCCTCCCCTCCAGAAACCTCAGTTTGTTTTTCAGAGTCCATCATCTCTCCTGGTTCATCTCCCCCTCTGACTTACTCCCCTTCATTCTTCCTCTCCTGCTATCTTCTTCTTTTTCTTTTTTCTTAAAATATGTTGCGTTATTTGTTTCAGAAGTACAGATCTGTGATTCAACAGTCTTACACAATTCACAGTGCTCACCGTATAGGTGTGCATTCTTTTCATTTACCCTGATGAAATGGCAGCACTTTAACATTCTCTAAACCCAAAATGCCCTTACTTGGGAAATGGTGAAGAATTTGAAATTTAAAAGTATCTTTTGGGACAGATTTCAAAGTAAATAGAAAAATGCACTCTCCCAGGAGTCAGGAGACCTGAATTAAGAGTCTCAGCCCTGCCAATATTATTTCAAATTTTGACTCAGTGGAAGTTCTTATTAATGTGCAGTTTTTCTCTTTGCAGACAAGAGGCTTGTATTAAATGAGATCAGAATTCCCTTTAAGATCTTCATTTTTTAAAATATCTTAAAGATTTTATTTATTTATTTTATTTATTTATTTGACAGAGCATAAAGCAGGGGGAGCAGCAGAGGGAGAGGGAGAAGCAGGCTCCCTGCTGAGCAGGGAGCCCAGTGCAAGGCTCCATGCCAGGATCCTGGGATCATGACCTGAGCTGAAGGCAAACGCTTAACCGACTGAGCCACCCAGGCGCCCTTTTTCATGGGTTTTAGAAACTAGTTCAGAATAGGCGGTTCTTATTATGAAAATCTTTTGATTGATGTATTTTTTATTTAAAATTAGGCAAACTTTTACATAGTTCTATTTTTTATCTTTTTAAAAAATATCAGAAGTTTGTGATTTGGATTATCTTAAGTTAAACAAAAGTGTTTCCTACTTACTGCTTAATTGTAGTTACACATTTCCTTTAACTCAGTTCATTTTCACAGAATTGAGCTAAATTACCGAACAAGGAGATCAGACTGGCACTGATTACCAGGTTCAACATCGAGGCCTTTTTTTTTTTTCTCTTGATGTCACTGTGTGACTGCATGGCTCTTAAGCTATGTTCACAGTAGGTAGTGAGAAAGTGTGGTCAGAACATTGCCAAAGAAGTGGAGCAATAGATGTTTTCTGTATGTTTCTGGGAATTTCTGTATGCTTTCTGGAAATTTCTTTCGGTTTCCCTTTCTTCTGAGAGATCAACTCAGTCATGTTTTAAGTGGACTGAGAATGGTGATTGGCATATGATCCCCTGGTTCAATTTTTCATTGTTTCTGGAAATACTAAGCAAAGGACTTCTTGGAGGAATAGTTCTTGGTCATGATATTCCTTCTCTTTTTTTTAATTTTATTAAGTTTTTTATTTTAATTCCAGTATAATTAACACTGTTTTATTAGTTTCAGGTGTACCATACAGTGATTCAACAATTGTATACATTGCTCAGTGCTCATCATGATAAGTGTACCATGATATTTTTTTAAACACTATGATTTTCATTATTGGTACACTTCAGATGATTCATGGTCCCTACAGTGTCTTCATTTTATCCACCTTCCAGACTTTAATTTCCTTTCAGAAGTCTTATTTTACTACAGAAAAATTCTCATGTTTCTTTGCAGTTCTTGATTTACCGATAATTTTAGGCTTTGCAAATTGCTTTTTCTTTATGATTAAGATAGTTATTTTATTTACTGCATGCAAGCTTTTATACTTTTTTTGTGTTTTTTTTTTCTTTCATGAAGAAAATAAATTCTGATTTGACAACTCTGATAGTCTTGGTTATAATCAGGATAAAATAGAGGAAGCTTTCAAATTTTCTTCTTATTTCATTATTGAAATAGAGTATTGAATTTCTATAAAAAAGCAAAGCAAAATTTATTGTTTTTTACTCCCCTTTTCTCTGTGGAACACATCATCGCTATCTAAGGCAGTCTTCTTTTTTGAGATGTGTTATGTTTGGAAGCTGCATTCCCGCCACATAGGGATTTGATGTGGGTTCAGAAACCTGCAGTACTGACTGTATTGAGTTGGCCCTCATGGTGCCAAATCATCTTTTTCCCCCCCTAATTGTTAATATATGTACTTAAAAATTTATACCTTCTTGAAAACTTCTTCAACACATATTGTCCTTAAACACTTTACCAATTAACATACCTTTACAAATATCATTAGTATAGAAGTTACAAGGACCTATAAAATATCCAGATCATTTATGTCTGTGGTTTCATCTGGTATATGCTAAATAATTATGATAAGCTTTTTCCTCTAATTGTTGAGATTGTTTTAATGTTGTCGTATTTGTTTGGAGAATTTCAACTGTTTTGTCTTTTTTGTTTTTATTATTAAAACAGTTGTAACCATATTTATAAGGTAGGACTTCAAATGTTTTTCTATCAGGTGAATTTCATTTTTTATGCAGTCTTGTAACTTAGCATGAAACATGCCTAAAGTAATTTTTATATGCTTGATCATACTTTTCAGTGCATGTATCTAGAAAACCTCAGTGATTTTCATTCAAAATTTCTTTAGTTGTTTTTTGTTTTGTTTTTTTTTTTTTCACTTTTGCTGCAGGGATGATAGTTAAGTTGTAATTATTATTCAGATTTTCGTCACCCTAAACTTCCAAGTTCTTGATTCTGTTTGGCAAATATATAAGACGAGAACTTATATTTTGAAATATTAAAGTATAAAGAGTGAAAGTTTTAAAATCCTACATTAATTCAACTTTGTTTTAGAAAGCCAAAGAATTTTGTAAGAATCAATCTGTAAAAACTGTGATTTCATAGACATTTCTTCTGTTGTCTTTCATATGTGAGGTTTTGTTGATGGTGTTCGTTTTTATCTAAGCTCTGTCAAGGAGAAAAAGGTTTAGGATTATGTCTTTCACATCTTTAGAGTTGCTTTCTCCGGACACATCCTGAGGGGAGCACTGCTTCCTCCTCCTCCTTGTCCTCTTATTTGAGGACAGTCCACACACAGTGTTACATTGGTTTCAGGTGTACAAGATAGTGATTCAGCAACTCTATACCTTATACTGTGTTCAGCACAATTGTACTACCATCTGTCACCATACAATGCTATTCCAAACCTCTGACTATATTCTCTGTGGTGTAAATTTTATTCCTGTGACTTATTTGTTCCTTAACTGGAAGCCTATATCTCCTACTCCTCTTCAGTCATTCCTCCAGCCTCCTTCCCTTTGGCAACCATCAGTTTGTTCTTTGTATTTTTAAGTCTGATTCTGCATTTTCTTGATTTCTATGGCTACCACTCATCTGTTTTAATAGGTAGTGCATTCTCTCAGCATTTTCCTTGCAAGTTTACCACTTTGGAATTTCACATTTCACTTATTTTCCCTAGTTTTAGAAGAGAAATTCACGTGAGTGCCATCAATTTATTTTTCACTGGCTTTGACATTCAGATTTTTTAGATTTTATGGTCCTGAAAATTGCAACTTCATTTCAGCTACAGAAATTAGCATGTGCCAGTAAATTTGGGATGGGAAACTGAACAGGTGAATTTTAAAGAGGATCAGGAAATGGAGCAGCCTGACAGTTCAATTCAAACTGCTTGAGATATTTCCTGCAGAAATTCCTATTCCATTTGTCTTAAGTCTGCCTGGGCTGCTATAACAAAATACCATAGACAGGCTGGCTTAAACAGCAGATGTTCATTTCTCTTACTTCTGGATGCTGGGAAGTCCAAGATCAAAGTAATGGCCTTGGTTCCTTGTGAGGTCCTTTTTGGGCGGCAGAAGGCCACCTTCTTGTTATGTTCTCATATGGCAGAGAGAGAGACATGCAGGCTTTCTGGTATCTCTTGAAAAAGCACTACTCCCACCATGAGGGCCCCATCCCCGTGACCTCATCTAAACCTAACTGTCTCTCAAAGACCGTGTCTCCAAATATCATCACACTGGGGATAGGGCTTTAATATATGAGTTGTAGGGGGTGGGTGAGGGAGACACACAGCTCCATCCATGGTACCATTTATGTGATTCAGAGAGCTCTGGGGGAAGTGGGCAGATAAGACTATGGGAGAAAGGTCTGCAGATTGGATAAGTACAAGAGATAGAATATTGTCCTGAGTTTAATCATACAGATGGATATATGTGTTTATACCCCAGATTAATGGGTTGGGGAGGGGAATCAATTTGCAAGGAACGGAAGAAGGGAGAGAGAAGCTTATTGTAGGAGTACATTTGACGCTTGAACGATACAGGTTTGAACTGTGTGGATCTACTTATATGCAGATTTTTTTTGATAAATGCAGTACAGTACTGTAAATCTATTTTCCTTATGATTCTTTTCTCTAGCTTACTTTATTATAAGAATAGTTTATAATACATATATAAAATACATGTTAATTCACTGTTTATGTCATTGGTGAGTTTTCTGGTAAAGAGTAGGCTGTTAGTAGTTAGGTTTTCAGGGAGTCAAGTTATATGTGGATTTTCACCTCTGAAGGAGGGTCATTGCCTCTAATTCTTGAGTTGTGCAAGGGTCAACTGTATTTGTTTTATCAAGGATCTGATGACTATTTGAAGTGTTTTGCTCACTACGAGGTATGGTGTTTAGAAGCTAGCATCTTAAAAAAAGAAAGCCAGCATCTTTATAGAACTAATTGTGAATTTCAATGACTCAACCGTCAACGAAAGGCAGATAACACAAATTATATAACTTTGCAGTAATTTTAAGTTGTCAATGAATAGTGAAGGAGAAATTAAGTTATATATAAAGCAAGTAGAATCAGGGTGCATGGCTGGCTCAGAGTAGCATGCGACTCTATCTCGGGGTTGTGAGTTTGAACCCCCTGTTGGGTGTAAGATTACTTAAATATTTTTTAAAAAATAAAGCAAGTAGAATCAAGTAACTATCAACAATGAATATTATACATTGATATATAAAGTGGCTCTTATGAAAATAAAATATTATAAATTCACTTACCAAACAAATTTTTTTCTCAACCTTTACAGTGGTTGCTTCATTGCAAGAATTCAATGCAAAAAAAATCATGTAGATGAGGTGTTGGCAAACTATGGCCCCTCTCCTGTTTTTTTTTTGTTTGTTTGTTTGTTTTTTAAGATTTCATTTATTTATTTTTAGGAGAGAGAGAGAGAGAGCACTAGCAGGGGGAGTGGGAGGCAGAAGGAGAAGCAGGCTCCCCGGTGAGCAAGGAGCCTAGCCCTATGTGGGACTTTTTTTTTTTTTTATTAAGGTTTTATTACTTATTTGACAGAGAGAGAGACACAGCCAGAGAGGGAACACAAGCAGGGGGAGTGGGAGATGGGGGAGAAGCAGGCTTCCCGCGGAGCAGGGAGTCCGATGTGGGGCTCGATCCTAGGACCCTGGGGTCATGACATGACCTGAGCCAAAAGCAGATGCTTAACCAACTGAGCCACCCAGCGGACGCCCTTCTTCTGTTTTTGGTACATGAAATTGTACTGCGGGTGGGGCTACCTGAATGGCTCAGTCGGTTAAGCATCTGCCTTTGGTTCAGGTCACGATCCCAGGGTCCTGGGATCAAGCCCTGCATTGGGCTCCCTGCTCAGCAGAGAGCCTGCTTCTCCCTTCTCCCTCTGCTGCTCCCCCTGTTTGTGCTCTCTCTCTGTCAAATAAATAAATAATATCTTTAAAAAAATTCTTTTTATTGGAACACAGCCTTACAAATTTATTTATGGATTTTGTTTTTGGGTTACAGCTGCAGAGTTGAAGAGTTACTACAGATTGTATGGCCTGCAAAGCCTAAAATATTTGCTGTCTGAACGTTCATAGAAAAAAATTGCCAACCCCTGACATAGATCAGCACACTTAAGCTGTTAAGGCCAGCTGGTAAAAATTTGGGTTTTGTGGGCCAGATAGTCTTTTGCATATTATTCTCCTTCCACTCCTCCTCCTGTTCCCCTCCCCACATTCTTTTCTCTCCCCCTTCTCCTCCCTCAGTCCCCTCAACACCCCCTTCCCTCCCTCTCTCCCTCCTTCTTCTCTTCCTTTAAGCTGGTCTTAGAAAAACACACACCAAGGGCCATAGTTTGTCAGCTTCTGATCTAGGCAAGTGATACAAATAGTTGAACTTGTTTTAAATAAATAGATATAGATATAAATATATAAATAGTACATACGTATCAGCACAGGAATACTATGTATGAAAATTTTGTACACATTTAATCATGATAAAAATGAGGATATCCATGATTTGAACATCGTATCAAACTAACAATATGTAGATAACTTTTTTTTTTTAAAGATTTTATTTATTTGACAGAGAGTGACACAGCGAGAGAGTGAACACAAGTAGGGGGAGTGGGAGAGGGAGAAGGCCTCCCGCTGACCAGGGAGCAGGGAGCCAGGAGCCGGATGCGGGGCTCAATCCCAGGACCTTGGGATCATGACCTGAGCTGAAGGCAGTCGCTTAACCGACTGAGCCATCCATGCGCCCCTGTAGATAACTTTTTACTGTTTCATCTAAGATAAAAGATTTAAAAAGCTACTGATAATTTAATTGAAATAATAATTATTAAATTTGTTTAAATATGTTTTTTCTTGTTCAACTAAGATCGTGCTTTTTATTTTTTCAAGTACTCAAAGGGCATTTAAAAAATTTGTTCATATTAGGCTGAGAGAAAAATGTCAAATTCCAATATAGTTTTATCCTTTTTTATCTTTTTATTTTTTTACATCCTTTTTTGAATATATGACAATTAGAGCTTAACACAAGAATAACAATCTAAATTATGTTTAAGCTAAATACAAAGCATAATTACTATTTTTAAAAGAGCTTATTGGAATTATGATTTATTTTAGTTGAACATAATTTTATATTTTCTATAATCTTAAACATAATGTAGGAGCAAATAACAAAATCGATTTATTTGGAAGTTTATAAATCTCTTGAATTAAAGATAAAACCAAAACTGTGAATGTTGTCTTTGGAAATTAGTGAGAGATACACTTCATATAAGATTTTGTGAATCCTATTCATGCGAATAAAGTGGTATTCAGAGGAAATGTTTAGTCTTAAAGGCATATAGTAGAAGATAAGAAAATTGAAAATAAATGAACAGATGATCTGAATGGAAGATTGTTACATTGTGCTTTGGGATTGTAGGTTTTCTTTAATTCATACCCGAGCTTGGTGTACTTCTTGTTATGATGGTGTTGATTGTAAACACAGCTGTAAATTGCCACAGTGCTTTATCTGTTTTAATACTAGGAATCAAGAACTTTTGTGTAGTAACTCACTTTCCTTTTAATACTTTCAGCTTTGAGTTGGTCAGTTTATGTCTACTGTCATTCAGAATATGCTCCTTTTGATAATAGCAAACTTAATGATGGGGTCAGAAAATTCGTGTGGGTGAGACAGAGAGAGAATATATTTGCATGTCAGTAATGATTAGTGATGTTGAACATCTTTTCATGTGCTTATTGGCCATTTGTGTATATTTTTTGGAGAAATGTCTGTTCAGGTCCTTGGATTACCAAGAGGAAAGGCATATTTAGAAGGGATGATAGATATACTTACTAGAATGTGAGCAACAGGTATCAATAACAACCCTATCAGGGTGGGAAAAATCCCGGAAAGTCCAGCTGCTATGTTCAAAAAGACATTGAAAAATTTCAAGGGCTGTTAAGGTTCATAGAGCGTATTAAGGTTCACATTGAGAATTAGAGAAGTTGGATATGGAAGTGATGACTCATGAGGAAGCCAGCTGGCTTATTTACATAACCATTTGGCAACTTGTAAGAAGGAAGGGAAGGAGCAGAAAAACTGGAGGCTGGCCAACAGGCAAAGAGAATAAATATCAAAGACCTAGAAGGCATTGTTCTGCTATCTCTTTGGTTTTGAGAGTGATTATCTTTTAGCTTCCATAACATAAGTTTTAGGAAGAAATAAAACCAAAAGAAGAAAACAAAAAACCACTGTTGAAATGCATATGAGAAAATGAGATTATAGAACTTTGTACAAATTTATAGAAAAGATTAAAGCTGTTAAAAGCTGGTTGCATACAGAAGGCACCCTTCCCTGAATCTTTGTGTTCTGCTTAGTTTGACTTCTCCAAAAGCCTTAAGAAACAGTTTTCTTGGGGCGCCTGGGTGGCGCAATCAGTTAAGTGTCTGCCTTCAGCTCAGGTCATGATCCCAGCTTCCTGCTCAGACTCCCTGTGCCTCCCTCTCTTTGCCCCTCCCTCCAGCTTGTGCTCTCTCTCTCTCACTTTAATAAATAAATAAAATCTTAAAAAAACAAAAAACAAAAAAAGGAAATACAGATTTCTTGAAGAATGGCCATCCTTAGAGTGTCTTTGAAAAGATTATCTTACATGAAAAGCCATTGCTGTAGATCTATAAGTAGATCTAATATGGTAGGAATCAGAATAACAAATTCTCAAAAATTTCAACTTTTGAACAAATAAAGACAGTGGTAGGAAGACCTGTCTGTGGAAACATTAAGAAATAATTTTAACTAAAAGCTGTCCTTCGTAATATGACTTGAATTATAACAGTGTGAGCTGGTGTTTATTGTGTACTCATCAGATTATAGTATTTGAGGATAATATCTTGGTGATAGATTACTTTATAGGTTAGAGTTTTCAGAGCACTTATCAGTTCACTGTATTTTATTATTACAAAAACACTATAAGATAGGATCATTCCCATTTTATATATTGGGAGGTTTGAGTGGGAAGTATGAAATGATTTGCTTCAGGACCTTAGGTAGCATTGGTAAGGGATCAAGTCCATATCCCTAGATCCTAATTCTTGGCACTCTTCCTTGCTTTCTCATAATTCACCATAGTACTTTATTTCAGGTTTAGTTTAAACAAACTCCGCTTTCATAAATGCTTTTGGGAATACTACAACAACCACTTAACAACATTATTTTTATGAAATAGTAAAAACAGTCACCTGAAGCAACTTAAATTTGCAAACTTGGGGCTTTATAAAAATTCAGCCACACAATATTTAGGCTTCTGGTTCTAAAATGTAGAGCCACACATCTAAATCTGGAATTGAAGAAATTAGTGGAGGAGGACATAGTCTGTTAACAGAGATTCAGCAGGACCTGGAGTGAAGATTCTATCCAGTGTGACGAATGAATGGGACGGGGAGTCTGGCTAGGAGTGTTTGTATGAAAAGTACAAGAAACTAAAGATGGGAGCGATGGAGGGAGAAAAGTAGTAGAGATGTAGAAAGTATAGGAGGTGAGATGAATAGCGGATATGGACATTGGAAGCACAGAGCCAGCAGTGCACAGATTATAGAATACCTTTGCTACCTGGGAATTCAGTGAACCAGGCACTGAATTCTCTTTTGTAGGCAGACCAGTGCTTTTAGTCCAGTAGCCTGGAGGAGCTGGTACTGGGTTGTTAGGCTGTGTAGGGAAAAGCTAAACAAGGAAGAGTATATAGTATTGTGGGAAAGCAAGTAGCCTGTCAGATCTAGGTATATTGTGAAAGCATTTCTATCAGAGGAGTCCATCATTGTCTAGTTGAAAGGTGAAAAACCATAGCATTTAAGTGTTGAACTTAAGTACAAAGAATACAGAAATAGTGGTTAACTTAGGCAGTGCTTTCCTGTTCCATATAATGTCACTGCTCAAAAATGAGAAACATATCAGTGGTTCTCATCCTGGCTGCCATTAGAACATTCTGATGCCTGGGTCCCATTCTTCAGAGATGTGCATTTAATTGCTTGGGATGGGGCCCAAGGTAATTCCAACGTTGAGAAGAAAACTGTGGAACAGGAAATACCCACTCCCTAAATGACGCTTCTTAGGTGTTCTTTGCTTGGAGTAGCTTTCAGTGAAAGGAGTACTTTTAGATGACATACAAACTCAATGAATTGGGCCATTTCTTAATTTAGGGAAGGTGGCTTTGAGAAATTACTTCTGTCTGGTGTCTACAGGAAACCATTAATAACTACTCACTGGCGATATACTTTGTATCACAGTCTGTATTCAAAAGGTTTTTACAGTATTGCTAATGTATACTGATTTATTTTGATGATAGAACAAAATTCTGTCCTGACAGGTGTTGTATAATTGGGCCTTCTATTCCAAGCAGAGGAAGAGCACACTGGTTGCAGGTGCTTTTGGTGTCAGTACAGTCAACTCTTCTGGATTTACAGCTGCAGTACGTTGTTTTCAAATTTTAAATGGCAAGGTTTTCATTCTTCCATATAACTAGTATAGTGTCTGAACCATAAGTAAGTCCTTAAATCTTTGATGGATGAAAATAGCCCTAAATGAAATATTCCAGAAGTGTCACTTTGTGGCTGTTTGCATGGTGCTTTAGGTGGCTAAACAGACAAGTTTTTGTATAGTTTAGCAAAACTTTATTTTACAGGTACAAACTTAACTAAAAAAGAGCCAGATACTCTATTGTTGAATCTTTAGAGAGCTGGCTCTGAGGAGGTTTATTTTGAGGAAGTGTGTGGGAATCTTTTCTCAGTATTCCAGCTGTACTTTATCATGAATTAAATGTTTTTAAAGATTGTATTTATTTGTTTTAGAGAGAGTGAGAGAGGGCCTGCCCATGAACAGGGGGAGGGGCATAGAGAACAGGGGAAGGGACAAGCAGACTCCCTGCTGAGTGTAGATTGAGGAGCTGGTGGCTGGGCTCCATCCCAGCACTCAGAGATCATGTGACCATAGCGGAAGTCAGAAGCCCCATGAATTAAATATTTAAGATTGGATTCCTAAGCTGGAAAAGTCCTTGGTCAGGATACCATGACAGGGGTTTAGGGTTTTAAAAATCAGTACAGAACTATATTGAAATTAGAATTTATTGCCTTTTCTTAGCAAATGGTTTCATTTTCCAGTCTGAATATTCTCTGAACATAATCCACAAATAAGCATTATATAAAGTTGTGGTGGTTAGGTACAAAGAAATACAGTCTCTGAGTAACTGATTTTATATGGTAAAGTATTTAAAGAAATGTAATATGAGAGATTAAGGTTCATCATTTTTTTGTGCTAATTCAGTTTACAGAATATGTTGTGAAATAAGTTTGTCAAAATTGTCTCATTCTAGAATTCTGTTTATTTTGGTAATTTCTAGTATTGGGTTGATCAGAAGACTGTATAACAGGTACAGCTGTTGAGATGGGTGATGAATGATAGTAAAGTACACTTCAGTTTGTGTAGAGTAATGCTCATTAAGTATCTCTTTGTGAGATAAGAAAGAGTAAGAGTAATTGGATGGTCTGAATGCAGAATGAGACACATATTATGACTTAATGAATAGTTGAATTGCCTAAAACATTCATTTAAAAATGTCCAAAAGCCACAATTAAGTAAGAGCAGTGTTTGTGTTAGATAACATTTAAAATATAGCCCTTTTAATTTTCTAACAATCATGTCTCTAGTGTTGAAAAGAGATTCCATTCAGAAATGAATACTCTCTGCTGGAGTACTTCTGAAGAGGCCTCGAGTACAACCTAACAGTTGAACCAGTGATAGAGTCCCAGCAAGATTTTCTCTACTGATTTAAATTTAATAAGAGATGGATCCTATAGTCTTCCCATTTTTTTCTAAGGCAGAGAGCTCCACCCTGACATCCAAAGTATAAACCACAGGAAAGAATTCTGTTTGCTACAGTATGAAGGCTGCATTACAGAAAGTGAAGTTTCTTTTTAAAAATTCACTTGGGTCAGGGTCACCTGGGTTGCTTAGTTGGTTGAGCCTCTGCCTCTTAATTTTGGCCCTCAGGTCATGATCTCAGGGTCGTGGGATCAAGCCCCGCCTCAGACTCCACGTTCATTGGGGAGTCTGCTTGGGATGGGATTCTCTCCCTCTGCCGGTGTCTCCCCCCCCTCCCCCGCTCACTCTCTCTCAAATAAATCCTTAACAAAAAATACAGACCAGGTTATGAATCCCAGGTCTACCTCTTATTAATTATGAGAACTTGGATAAGTTAAACCTCCCTCCAAATGGAACTTTTTGGTTTTCCCGTGTCAAACAAGTTATGTTTATACTCTACCTGTAGTCTGTTAAGTGTGCCATAGCATTATCTCTAAAACAAACAATGTATGTAACCTTAATTTAAAAAGACTTTATTGCTACAAATAATTGCTAACCATCCTAAGCTTTGAGTGAGTCATAATCACTCATCACAGATCACTATAACAAATATAGTAATGAAAATATTTGAAATATTGTAATATCAAAAAGTGACACAGAGACATGAAGTGAGTGAATGCTGTTGGGAACATGGCACCAATAGACTTGCTTAACGTAGCATTGCCACAAAACTTCAATTTACAGTAAAAGCGGTATCTGCACTGTGCAGTAAAGTGAAACACAACAGTGAAGTATGCCTGTACCTACCTTACAGGGTGATGTGAGGATTAAATCAAATAATGAATGCAGAGGTCCTGAAAGCTCAATAATTATGTTCATTGCATTTCCTGTGCTGAAATAGTTTTGGAGTATTTAACATTGTTTTTTAAGTTTGTTTTTATTTTCCCACTGTTGTGTTTTTTTGAATTTTTATTTAAATTCTAGTTACTTAACATACAGTGTAATATTAGTTTAGGTGTACAATGTAGTGGTGCAACAATTCCATACACCCATATGCTCATCACAACAAGTGCACTCCTTCATCCCCCATCACCTGTTTTACCCATCCCCTCTGCCTCTGATAACCATCAGTTCTCTAGAGTTGGAATTAATTTAGGAAATGAATTATTTTTCTTGTGGCATGACGTTTATTACCATGTTTATGGGACTTTTTCTAAACACTTTAAAATCATCTCACAACTGTTAGTGCTGAAAACCAGACCTTGCTACATGGGCACTTATATCATTAGATATTGTTGTCTTATATTGTTAAAATATTTAATTATTAGTTTGACTATCAGTGTATTTATTATGTCTGAGATATTTCCCCTGCAGAATTATTAAAAAAAAAACAACACACACACACATGCACGACAACTTACACCTCAGGCAAAGCTGGTATTTAGAGTGGTTTAGAAATCCCACAGTAACCACCCAGTAAGCCATGGTAATGACCTTGATGTTATCCAGAAACACAGTGAGGTTCATCTGTGAACTTTTCCAGAAATCATTCAGCATTGTTAACTGTAAGGCAAACATTATAGTACATGAAAAGGAAAAATTCTATCTAGTAGGCACATCTATTACTTGCTTTGAAAAACAGTCCTCGTTGCATTATGATGTATTTGGAAAAAAGTCCCAAGTGCACCGTTTCTGGTTTATGCATGCTCCGTTTTATTTTGTTAAGTGTATTATGACCTCTCACTGGTTCTTCTTTACCATCTTCTCCTCTTTTTGCTGTTTGCTCAGTGCTCTATAGAATCCTGGACAAAAGAAATTAAAGGTGGCGTCTGATCCATTGCTGTTAAGTCTTTGAATAGAATTAACTCTTTTAATAGAGTTCAAGATGAAAAAATTTGAAAATCATACCTGAAATGATAACATGACATTTCCATAAAGTTTGTTTTTGCCCTTATTGTAAATCAGTATCATAAAACATTTATTTCAACAGCTGAAATATTTTTTTCCTAAATAAATCAAAAGCAAAGCAAGAATTGTTCTGCTTTAAGACCGTAATGGGAGAAATGGGGTGAAGAGAGATGATACACTATCTATTAGTATTTGGGTAGATTAATTGTATTTTGTTTTACCTAAAGCTTCATTCAGATTTATTTCAAGTCATCTACTAGAACCATGCTTTGGATTAGGTGACTTTGATTTTTAATATACATATTTTTAATTTATTAGATGAGCCGTGTCATTGAGAATGAACAATTCTGTAGAAGATGAACTAGTAATAAGACAAATGTCATGAAAATCTGTCTGGAGAGATTTTACTGGATTTTTATGAGAATTAAAAATAATAAGAAATTAAAATTTTGCAGGAGAATGCCTGTGCTGCATTCCCAGTGTTATGGCTATAAGACAGTGTTAGAAGTGACCTAAATAAGATATAGGAGTCCATATAGATTTATTGTGCTAAATAGGATTTATATGGTTTAATTTTCCTTTAAACCGTTTTTAAAGCTCTCTTATTGACTATATGTCCTTCCTGCTTACCAGAGTTTATTATTAAGATGATCTGGTTGAAAAAATAGCCAGATTTTTTTAGAAGGCCATTCTTCCCACAAATAATTTGGATGCCAGGTATTTGTATAGTGCATACTGTGTGCTAAGCACAAATGGCTGTTTTTGGAAAAGGCCATCTCACAAAGTTAAAGTGTGATAATCATTTTCCTTGTAAATTCCCAACTCTGTATTTAAGCCACTTATCTCTGAGAGGATTAAATATTCCAAAGTTTATGTGACTGTTCTCTAAACTCCAGAATATTTCTAGAATCAGTAAACTTGCCTTCTGCTATTTATTTGCTTATTTGCTTATACTTTTATTTCATAGCCTGTAGAGTGCTCGTAGAATCTTTGCTGCTGGACCTTCTGCAAAGGTCCAGTTATCAGGTTTCTGACTTAGCACCCTTTCCTCCAACTCTTTCACCCTCCCACTGTCTCCGGGGAGTTACCTTTACGTAACTTACTTTCCTTGAAATCCTTTCAGGTGGTTCTTACTAGTTTTCTTACATTCTTTATATCTTAGAAGGCAGGCATTGTTCTGACCCTTCCTAAGTCCATGCCCTTGACCCATGTGCAGTAAAATACATATACTGCTTTCTTATTACTATCATCCCTAATTTTGCTGGGCAGATTTCCCCATTCTTTGAGGATTTTAGCATTTGGCTCACAATTTACTTCTCCACCTTTGCTTTCTGCCATCTTCCATGAGGACTTCTGGAATTCATTTTTGGCCCATCCAACCATTGCCATGGACTCTTAGATTCAGCCTTCCTTCTCTCACTTCCCCAGAGCAAACATACGTGGATACATAGAGTGCAACCCATATGGACACAGTCTAGACCTGCATTGTCCAGTACAATAGCCATTAGAGCTACCTGTGGCTTTTGGGCGCATGAAACAGCTAGTGCAAATTGAGATGTGCTATAAAGTGTAAAACACACCAAATGTCTGTTTTTATAAATTTTCAACCTGTATAGGTTGAAATTGTGGGTATATTAGGTTAAATAACATATTACTAGAATTAATTTTGCCTGTTTATTTTTACTTTTTCTAATGTGGCTTCCAGGAATTTTTAAGTTACTTTATGTGGCTTGTGTTTCCGTTGAAGAGTGCTGGTCTCGATCTGCTCTCTACATAGAACTGTTCTGCTTTTGAGTTTTGGAAAGTCTAAAAGTTATCTGAGCACAGCCTCCAGCATCTGCCTTTCCCATGTTCTGTCATATTGTACCTGTTTTGCAGCCTACAACCCTTTAATTCTGTAATCCCTTTCTAGTCTCAGTATGACAAGTTCCTTCCCACCTTCACATTCCTCTTGTTTAGTCTTGATCCTATCATTAATCATTGTTAACCCCCAGGTCCCTGTCTTTCCTCAGTTTCTTTATTTTGCCAGTCCCCATCCCTGAATCAATCTAACCTAGTAGATATTTTCTTCCATTCTGGCTCCCAAGATGCAGGGTTCTGCTGTAGAAATTCAAATACCTGTGTTGATGGACTTTGTAAAAAAAAAAAAGGTCTATTTCTTAGTAAAGCTAAACTAAGCTAGACTAAGTTGTAATTTAACCCTTTGGTAAGCCTTTAGTCATCACTAACTGACTTCCAGTTATATCCTGCACTGTGCTTTTGTCTGCACCAGTGTGGCCACCAACAACCTGATAGGCTGTACACTGTAATAGTTCCTGAAGTCATGCATTGTGGTAGCCCAGCTTCACCATTTCTAATCCTTCTGCTTACTTCTGTTGGGAGCTCCTACTGTTTTAAAAATTATTGAGAGGGGCCCCTGGGTAGCTCAGTCATTAGGTGTCTGCTTTCGGCTCAGGTCATGATCCTGGGGTCCTGGGACCGAGCCCCGCATCAGGCTCCCTGCTCAGCGGGAAGCCTGCTTCTCCCTCTCCCTTTCCCGCTCTCCCTGTTTGTGTTCCCTTTCTCGCTGTGTCTCTCTCTGTCAAATAAATAAATAAAATCTTTAAAAAAAAATTGTGAGGGCGCCTGGGTGGCTCAGTTGTTTAAGCGACTGCCTTCAGCTCAGGTCGTGATCCTGGAGTCCAGGGATCGAGCCCCACATTGGGCTCCCTGCTCAGCAGGGAGTCGTCTTCTTCCTCTGACTCTCCCCTCTCTCATGCTCTCTCTCTATCATTCTCTCTCTCAATAAATAAATTAAAAAAATAAAATAAATTGTGAAATACATAATCTTATAAGAGAGTTACTATAAAATGTTTGGTTTGAAAATATAATAATAAGATAATTAACCACCACTCACCATAAGAAAATAATTACCAATATCTTTGAAGCCCTCATGTGCTTCTCCTTTATCTCATGCCCCTCCTTTGTCCCTACTGGGAACCATTATCTTGAATTTTATGTTAATCGGTGTTTTGTTTCACCACTTGTGTTGGTTTCCTTATACTTCCGTTGATGTCAGCAGATTTAATTTCACATTCTGAATTAGCCATTATATATGTGACTTTGGGCAAGTTACTTTATGTCCTCTGAACCTGTTCTTATTTTTTTAAAGTAGACTCTACCCGCAATGTGGGGCTAGAACGCAAGACCCTATTAAAGAGTCATTCTACCTGCTGAGCCAGCCAGGTGCCTCTATTTTCTCATTTTTAAAATGATTTACTGTCTCAGTTAATGAAGCATCTGGTTCTTTACTTATTTGTTTATTTTTTGAGCATCTGACTCTTGATCTCAGGGTCATGAATTTAAGCCCCACGTTGGACGTGGAGCCTACTTTAAGAAAATAAAATTATTTACTTCATAGAGGTTGTATATAATTAAAGTAGGTATGTGACTGGTAGTAAACAGATTCTCAATAAATGGAGTTTAGGTCCCACTTTTCAGAAGCTCCATCTTTGTAGTTTAAAGATTCATTTCCTATTTCAAGTATGTTTGTTTCTAATTGTTTTCTGTTATTTGGTCTTTTTTTTTTAAGATTTTATTTATTTATTTGACAGAGAGAGACAGCGAGAGGGGGAACACAAGCAGGGGGAGTGGGAGAGGGAGAAGCAGGCTTCCCGCTGAGCAGAGAGCCTGACGTGGGGCTAGATCCCAGGACCCTGGGATCATGACCTGAGTCAAAGGCAGATGCTTAACAGACTGAGCCACCCAGGTGCCCCTGTTATTTGGTCTTATATCCTGGATGATCTCATCCACTCTTGCTGCAAGGACTGTTTGTTGGTTTTATGCTGCTGATTCCTAGATCCCTCTCTGTAGATGACTATGCTCTGTACATGTGTAATTGCTCTCTATGCATTTGTACCTTAGGGTTTCTTCAACAGTTAAAACTCAACATAATATAATTGAATTTATCACTTTTTCATCCAAAGCAGAGAAAATAGCTAATGAAAAGAAAGACATTAAATTAAAATAACCTTGATATGATTGAGGGAAATAAATACCATGTGGCTGAAGAGTAACAGGATATGAGGTGAGGTCCAAGAGGTGGCGGGGGGACCCAATCGTTTTTGGTTTTATAAGTATCCTTAGGTACCCATCCTCAAACCTTGGGGTGTCTGCTTCCTTACCTCTTACCTAGTCTTGAAGAAAGTATGGTAATTATCTCTCAAATCTGCCGCCTCTGTCTAGATTCGTTGTTAGATTCTTTTTTTTTCTTTAAGATTTTATTTATTTATTTGAGAGAGAGAGAACTTAGAGCATGAGTGGGTGGGTGCAGAGGGAGAGGGAGAAGCTGACTCCCTGCTGAACAGGGAGCCCCACATGGGGCTCAGTCCCAGGACCCTGGGATTATGACCTGAGCCGAAGGCAGACACTTAACTGAGCCACTCGGGTGTTCTGTGGTAGACCCAGATTCTTAGTCATCGTGTGCATAGACTATGACTATTATAGTAGCTCCCTGACTGTTATCCGTGACACAGATCTCTTTTCCAGGACTAGTTACTGTTGTAATAGTTCTTTTTATTTAACAAATTCAGTGATATCACTGCCTTGTTTAACCACTCCTGGGGTTGCTTTCAAGGTAAAATCCTTACTTATTTTTACACATCTTTTTAGTCTGGCCCCAATCTAATTCTGTGGCTTCACTCCTCACCTGCCACTGTGCTCTGCCATTCCTGACCTGTTTCAGGGCCCAGCAGATAAGACCTGCTTTTCCAAGTCTTCATGCTGCTGTTACACTCGTTGTGCCTACATATGGTGCCTTTCTCCTCATGTGGCTGACTCCCCTCATCCATCCACCCATGGCTGAACTGTTACCTGTGGAGTCTCTCTGGAAGTCTTCTCTGAGGAAGAATTAATCCATTTCTGCTTTGCTTTTTGATGTGGTTTTCACACTCCTTTTAACATTTTCTATATTCTCTTACAGTTGAGTTAGGTAAATTGTAAATCTCTTGAATATAGGAACCATGTCTTTTTCAAATTTATTGCTATGATTCTAGTTGATGCTGAATAAAAAAGTTGATGAATCACTACATTTTAAGTAATGTATGTTTTGAGGGTTTATTTCATCCTAATTTGAGTGAAAAGCTTTGTGTGTTTAATGTTTTTCATTGATGATACTACTAATTAGGATCCTCAGAGGAAAGGAAATCTAAAGCAGTTTTGCTTTGTGGCCTTGTTATTTTTAGTAGGAGAGAAGAACATAGACCACTTCATTCAAGGATGCTTCCAAAGGAAAACCTAGGGTATGTATTGGTAATTCCAAAACAAGCATAAGCTGTTTGGACAGTGCCGTGATAACTACTTTCACCTCCAGGTCTACTGGAAAGACATGTTTTTCTCCAAAATAGACCTGGCCTAATGGAGTTGAAGCTTGCTAGCCTAATTAGCCTCCTGTTTTTGCTTGTCTTTGTTTTTGTATTGTCAGGAGCACTTGGCATATTGGTTGGGGTGGAGGTAGAACCATGTGATTCCTAAAATGAGCGTTATCATAAGCTGGGTGGGAAAGCTTTCAGGGAACTGTAACTTATTAGTGGGAATGGGAGAAGACGCCAAGTGTTGTGGTAAGACAGAAATTTCCACTGAGTTACTGGGAGCAGGAGGGCTTTTGGTGGGTGACTCAGCTGTTTTCTAAACCTGTCTCATATGATTGAGTGTGCATGATGTCTGTTTATTCTCGGCAGAGTAAGTACTAGGGGAGTCACATTACACAGTAGGCATAATGTTTATTTAACCAGCTCTGTGATGATCTAAAAATAGCTTGTAGGAGATTTTTGTTTTCTCACTGAATTTAGCAACATAAGATATAAAAATCATAATGGAGACCCATTGGTGAGGGCTTTTCCTTATAGATAACTTTGAATAAATAGTTGGCCAATACTTTTTCAATTCTTTCAGTTTAAAGATGAAGGCCTTGGTATAAAGATACATAAAAGGTTAGGAAAATAAGAAAGTCTTCTAATTATCCAGAAAATAATTCTGCACAATTATAGTTTAGCTTGTATTCTGGATAAATAGACATTTTGGGTGCTTCAGGTATTTATGTGCTAAAGTTTTACATGGGAACTGTGTTTCCTTTTTGTGAGGTTATAGCAAATGTCTTTTTGAAGTGGAAATGTAGTGTGGTATATATTTGCTGGATTTTATGTTAATATTAAATTATGATGGTAATATTTTTACCTTGATTTTCTTGTTTTACTTACCCTGTACTCAAGAGTTGCGCTATCATGTACTGTAATTGGGTCTTTCAGTGTGTCAAAATGTTGTTGTTATTACCCTGTGTACTGCTTGGCTCTGAAAGAGAAAGCACTTGGAAGTCTCAGTGTATCTAATAATCATAATCTGTTCATTTGTCTGGGAAGCAGTTGAGTCACTGTGATTTATTCTTTTTGACATCTGAGTGTTCTTGCCTGTTTGAGGTGTAGTTTATACAGCATATGAACTTGTGTCTCTGAGATTATTTCCAAAGGGAAAGGGAAACTGGATTCATTAAGAAAAAATGCCATCATTCTATTTACAATAATGTTTAACTGAGTGGGAGTATTTGATAAGTCTGTTAGCCTGTAAAATTACATTACTTATGATTGATGCTCTAAAGTGAGAAATACATACTTTTTCATGGTTGATGAAAAAATGACTTGTGCATTAAACAATTATTGCACGTATTTGCTTCATTCTGTGTTTCAAAAAATAGTAAGCAAACATGGGAGGATTTAAGTTTTTATCTTCAATATTAGACTGCTAGAATATTTACTGGGTTGGGTGCCTGGGTGGCTCAGTTGGTTAAGCGACTGCCTTCGGCTCAGGTCATGATCCTGGAGTCCCAGGATCGAGTCCCGCATCAGGCTCCCTGCTCGGCAGGGAGTCTGCTTCTCCCTCTGACCCTCCCCCCTCATGTGTTCTCTCTCTCTCAAATAAATAAAATCTTTAAAAAAAAAGAATATTTACTGAGTGTTCTATTTTGGCATCTTTTTACATGGTGCTGTCACTAGGAATTTAATATACCTGGAATGGTAACTGGGTGGCTCAGCCAGTTAAGCGTCTGCCTTCTGCTCAGGTCATGGTTCCAGGGTCCTGGGATCGAGCGCCACATTGGGATCCGTGCTCAACGGGGAGCCTGCTTCTCCCTCTCCCTCTCTCTCTGCCCGGCACTTGTGCTCTCTCTCTCAGTCTCTATCTCAAATAAAGAAATAAAATCTTAAAAAAAAAAAAAAGAATTTACTGCATGTAAATGGAGCCTGCCTTGAACACCATTTGAAGATAATTCCAACAATTTCACTGACTATATGTGTGTGATCCCATACCTGCCTTCATCCTGATAGATACATAACAAGTTGGTCATTTCTCAGTGTTAAAATTGTCTGGGTTTGAAACCTAAGGACCAGCCATGATGCTTGGGCGTGTTGCCAAGAACAGCTAAGAAAATGATTTCACGCGACTCAGCTGTTCCACAGGAGATAAATTCAGATTTATCGAAAGAGAAAGTAGTTCTCCACTTCTTGTCATATTGGCAGTTGCAACAGATACTCCACTGAACCCTGATTGACACACAGTGTTTTCCTCTGCAATGGAGGATTATTTGTTTCCTCTAGTCACTTGTAGTGTTTCTTGATGTCCAGGAAAGGGGGGCTGTTTTTGTTTTCTAATAACAACTCACACTCGTGAGATAGGAAAATATGTATTTTGGTCGAGTCTGATTCTCCTTGTTACTCTCCTTTCTCTTTTACTCTCCCAAGATAAGAACGTGGTTTTCCCTTTCATTGAAATAGAGGGAAAGGCATTGTGTTTTGTGCACACTGCTAAATGATTTTCAGATCTGTTAGATGGTTTTGTATAGCTAGCTATCATTGAGTTTCAAGTTGATTACAGTGCTATATCAAGTCATCAGTAGTTTAGGCAGATCTGCTTTGCCAAGTACTGCTTAAAATGCAAGAAGTTATAGGCAAGTATATGTAAGTATGTATGTACAAATATGTGTGATTCTGACAACTAATTGATGAAGTTGAATAAATTTTGTTGAAATAAAGTTCTTTGTGATCAGACTTTTAGCTAGAGTAATGTTAGATACTTTAACAAAGGTTGATACTTAAAAATATATCGATACATAAAACTTTTTAATTGTGAGATTAACATGAAATTTGTGATCTTAACTGTTTTTAAATGTACAGTTCAGTGGTATTAAATAAGTACGGTGATATTTTCTGCTATCTCTCTCCAAAACCCTTTTTATCTTGTAAAACTGAAATTCTATATCCATTAATTAACTCCCCATTTGCTCCCTCACAGCTGCATCTGGCAACAGCTATTCCATTTTCTGTCTCTAGATTTGACTAGTAGTTAGATATTTCATAAGTGGAATCATACAGTTTTGTCTTTTTGTAACTGGCTTGTTTCACTTAGCATAATGAATGTCCTTAAGGTTCATTCATGTTGTATGTGTCAGAATTTCCTTACCTTTTGTGACTGAATAATATTCCTTTGTAGGTATATACCACATTTTGTTTATCCATTCACCTGTTGATGGACATGTCATTTGCTTCCACCTTTTGGCTATTGTGAGTAATGCTACTGTGAACCTAAGTATAAAAATATTCCTTTGAGAACCTTGCTTCCAAATTCTTGATTTATATATCCAGAAAAGAAGAATTCCAGGACTATACAGTAATTCTGTTTTTCATTTTTTGAGGAACTGTCATATTGTTTTTTATAGTGGCTATACCATTTTACATTACCACCCAAAGTGCACAAGGGCTCCAGTGTTGTGTACGTCCTCACTAACAGGTGCTGTTTTCTGTGTTTTCTTTTTTTTTTTTTAGTAGTTATCCTAATGGGTTTGATTAGTTATATCACCGTGGTTTTGATTTGTATTTCCCTAGTGGTTAGTGATGTTGAACATCTTTTCATGTGATTATTGGCTATTTGTGTACCTTCTTTGGAGAAATGTGTAGTCCAGTGTGTTTCCTATTTTTCAGTATGATTGGGTTTTTTTGTTGTTGAATTGTAGGATTTCTTTATATATTCTGTATCTTTATTAGATACATGGTTTCCAAATAATTTCTCCAATTTTGTGTTTTTATTTCACTTGGATGATTGTGTCCTTTAATTCCCAGAAATTTTTTTTTTAATTGAAGTATAGTTTACATGCAGTGTTATATTACTTCCAGGTGTATAACATAGTGATTTGATAATTCTATACATAATGCAGAGCTCACCATGATAAGTCTAGTTACCATTTGTCACCATACAAAGTGTATGCATACAAAGGGAGTCCGATGTGGGACTCAATCCCAGGATGTTGTTATCATGACCCAAGCTGAAGGCAGACGATTAACCGACTGAGCCACCCTGGCACCCCCCCCCCCCAGTATATTTTCTTATAAGATTTTTATACTTTTAGCTCTTTGGTTTTGGTCTTTGATTCATTTCAAGTTCCTTTTTTTTTTAAGATTTTATTATTTATTTGACAGAGAGATAGCGAGAGCAGGAGCACAAGCAGGGCGAATGGGAGAGGGAGAAGCAGGATTCCTACTGAGCAGGGAGTCTGATGCGGAGCTGGATCCCAGGACCCTTGGATCATGATCTGAGCCAAAGGCAGAAGCCCAATGACTGAGCCACCCAGACGCCCCTCAAGTTCATTTTTATTTTTTAAAATATTTTATTTATTTATTAATTTGAGAGAGAGAATGAGAGAGAGAGAGAGAGAGAGCATGAGAGGGGGGAGGGTCAGAGGGAGAAGCTGACTCCCCGCTGAGCGGGGAGCCTGATGTGGGACTTGATCCCGGGACTCCAGGATCATGACCTGAGCCAAAGGCAGTCGCTTAACCAACTGAGCCACCCTGGTGCCCTCAAGTTCATTTTTATATATAGTGTAAGATAAGGGTCCAGCTTCATTCTTTTGCATGTGGTTATCTTGTTTTTTTTAAAACATCATTTGTCGAAAGACTGTTGTTTCCCTTCCCCATTGAATAGTCTTGGCATCCTTGTTAATAATCATTTGACAGTACAAATGAGGGTTTATTTCTGGACTATCTGTTCTCTTCCATTTGTTCTGTATGTCTGTCTTTATGTCGGTACCATAGTGTTTTGATTTCTGTAGACTTACAAGTTTTGAAATTGGGAAGTATGAGACATCCAACTTTGTTCTCTTTTCCAGGATTGTTTTAGCTATTTAGGGTCCCTTGAGATTCCTTATGAATTTTAGGATGGGTTTTTCTATAGCTGCAAAACATGTTGTTGGGATTTTGATAGGGATTGTGTTAAATCTGTAAAATTCTTTCGATAATACTGACTTCTTTACACTACGAAGTCTTCCAATCCACGAACATGGAATCTCTTTCTGTTTGTGTTTTCTTTCATTTCATTCATTAGTGTTCTGTAGTTTTCAGTTTAAAGTGTTTAACGTCCTTGGTTAAGTTTAATTCTGTGTATTTTGTTCTTTCTTATGCTATTGTGAATGAACTTGTTTTCTTAACTTCCTCTTTGGATTGTTTATTGTTAAAGTATAGAAACACAGCTGATTTTAGTGTGTTCTTTATGCTGCAACTTTGGTCAATTTGCTTAGTAGTTCTAACAGTGTTTTGTGGAATCTTTAGGGTTTTCTAGATCATGTTGTCTGTGAACAGAGATAATTTTGCTTATTCTTTTCTAATTTGGACGCTTGTATTTCTTTCTCTTCTCTGATTACTCTGGCTAGAATGTCCAGTACTATGTTAAATATTTGTGTTGAAAGTAGGCATCTTTGTTGTATTCTTTTTTTTTGTTTCTTTCTCTTATTCTTGGTATTAGAGGAAAAGCTTTTGGTCTTTCACCATTGAGTATGATGCCAGATGTGGGCTTTTCATGTATGGCCTTTATTATATTGAGGTACTTGCCTTTATTTCTTGTTTGTTGGGTGTTTTTATCATGAAAGTGTATTGATGTTTGTCAAGTGATTTGCCTGCATCTGTTGAAATGATCATGTACTACCCCCCCCTTCTTTCTGTTAACGTGGTGCAGTATACTGATTGGTTTTTATAAGTTGAAGCATCTTTGCATTCCAGGAATAAATCCCAGTTGGTCATGGTGTATACTTCCTTTAATGTGCTATTGAATTCTGTTTGCTAATATTCTGTTGAGGATTTTTGCATCAGTATTCATCGGAGTGTTTGTACTTTTTATTTTTTATATATCTGTTTTTTTAAAAGCTTTTTTTTTTAAGATTTTTATTTATTTATTTGAGAGAGAGAGAATAAAAGAGAGAGCACATGAGATGGAGGGAGGGTCAGAGGGAGAAGCAGACTCCCTGCCAAGCAGGGAGCCTGATGTGGGACTCTATCCAGGGACTCCAGGATCATGACCTGAACCTAAGGCAGTCGCTTAACCAACTGAGCCACCCAGGTGCCCTATATATCTGTTTTTAATTAGGCTCCACACCCAGCTGACTGAGCCACCTAGGCACCTCCCAAACCCATCTTTTGATTGAAGAATTAAATCCGTTTATATTTAAAGTAATTGTTGTCAGGAAAGGATTCACTGTTGCCATTTTGTTATTTTCTTTTGTTTTTGTTTTTAGGGTTAGATTTTTAAGTTATCTCTACACCCAACATGGGACTTGAACCTTGAGATGAAAAGTTGCATGCTCCACTGACTGAACCAGCCACGCTTTTTTTTTTTTATTTACTTTATGACTTAAACTCTCTCTCTCTCTTTTTTTAATCATTTCCCCCCTACTGTCTTCCTTTGTACTTAGTTGAGTTTATGTAGTGGCATGTTTTGAATCACTTCTCACTTCCTTCTTGTGTATATTCTATAGATGTTTTGTTTCTGATTACCATGGGGGATTACAAGTAACATCTTAAGGTTACAGCCATCTATTTTAAACTGGTAACAATTTAACTTAAAAATAACTTAAAAAGGGCGCCTGGGTGGCTCAGATGGTTAAGCATCTACCTTTGGCTCAGGTCATGGTCCCAGGGTCCTGGGATCAAGCCCCGCATCGGGCTCCCTGCTCCGCGGGAAGCCTGCTTCTCCCTCTCCCACTCCGCCTGCTTGTGTTCCCTCTCTCACTGTCTCTCTCTCTCTGTCAAATAAATAAATAAAATCTTTAAAAAAAAAATAACTTACAAATTCTCTACTTCTTTTCACCTCTGCCTCCTCCCTCTTTTATGTTACTGGTGTCACAGATTATATCTTTCTGTATTGTATATAGCGTGATGTAGATTTATAATTAGTTTTATGCTTTTGTTTTTTTAAATCCTATAAAATAACAAAAAGAGTTATGAGCCAGAAGTACAATAATACAGGTTTTTATATTTGCCCATGAATTTTACTTTACTGGAGAACCTTATATTTTTCTGTGGCTTCCAGTTACTGCCTCATATTTCTTTTGTTTCCACTTTCAGAACAAGTCTTGTGGTAATGAATTCTCTGACCTTTTGTTTATCTGGAATTTTCTCCCTTATTTTTGAAGGACATTTTTGAGGAACATAGAATTCTCATTTGACAGGTTTTTTTCTTTCAGTTGTTTGATTATCATGTGTCTCACCTGGAGTTTATTGAACTTCCTGTATTTGTGTGTCCTTGTCTTTCTTTGAATTTAGGCTATTTTCAGACATTATTTTTTCAGATTAGGTCTCTGCCCCTTTCTTTTCTCTTTTCTCCCATAATGCATATATTGACTTTTTTTCAGTGAGGTCCCTTATATTCTTTAGGCTCTGTTCACTTTTTGCCTTCTACTCTTCCTCCTCCTCTCTCTCCCCACTTCTCACACTTGGTAATTTCAAGGGTCCTCTGTTCAAGGTCACTGATTCTTTCTTCCGTCTATTTAAGTGTGCTTTAGACCCCTCTAGTGAATTTTAAAAGTTGAGTTACTGAGTTTTTTCTACTCCAGAATTTCTGCTTGATTCTTTTTTATAATTTTTTGATACTCTGATTTGTGCTCTTTTTAAATTTTATTTATATATTTATTTATTTGTTTTTGTTCTCTTTTTTATGCTCTGATTTTGTTCATATGTTGTTTTCCTGGTTTTCTTAGGTCTCTGTTTTCCTTTATTTTATTGAGTATATTCAAGACTGTTGTTTTGAAGTCTTTGTCAGGTAACTCCAAAGTCTGTATTTCTTTAAGTTTGGTTTCTAGAGATTTACATTGTTTCTTTGAATGGGCAGTATTTCCCTGTTTATTTGTATGCCTTGTAATTGAGCGTTTGAAAAACACCCACACCTCCTAGTATTTGGGGCCTGGCTGCTTGCAGGGGAAGACCGTCACTCATCAGTCCAGTGTGAAGGCATAAAGCTCTTTTCAGGCATTTTCTGTTCATATATCTTCCTTGGGCCTGTGTTTGTGGTTTCCCTCCAATTCCACTATATCCATGGCTACTTTTAAATGTCTCAAGTTTCCTCAAAAGTCTTACCCCTGCTTCTTCTCAAGCCCTTAAATGTTCTGTTGTATTCCCCTTCCTGTAATCTCTTGCACCAAATGCCTGCGGGTCTGAAGTCTCCCTGCAGTTCTCATGGAGTTCAGCAGGTGCCACTGCTTTCTGTGGGACTTCAAGCTGATATACAAACTATGCCACTGTTCTCATCAGTGCTCTGAGTATGGTGAAATAGAAACCAGTCTCTTAGGCAGCCCCTAGGTGAGCCAAGTCAGAATGTTGCAAACAAGTTCCATTTTTTCTCTTCTGTCTCAGGGGAGAAACTGGGAATTGGGTGGCTTCCTCCAGACTGTGCCATGCCAGGGAGGGGTTTGGGCAGGGGCAGGCAAAAACACCACTACATTTCCCATCCTTTTGAGTGTGGTTGTATAGAGCTCAGGAAGACAGTTGAAGGTGCCCGTAAACGGTGTGGATGGAAAATTATTTTAGGATCAAAGTAAAACACAGGACCTGTGTAAATATGGGGGAGTGAAAACCAACTGTTCCATAGCCATCAGGAAAGACACATGTGTTTTTTGTTTTTTTTTAAGGATAAACTTAAGGATAGAGAAATAAAGTGAGTGTTTAATATTTTCAGAGCAAGAGGAGGGTCACTTTTAACTTTAGTATTAATCTAGGTCAGTGTTTCCAAATGTTTTGATTTGAGGACCTCTTTATACTCTTAAAATAACTCTGGGGGTCTCAGTATTTTTTCATGTTATATCTATTAGTATTTGCTGTATTAGGAGTTAAAACTGAGGAATTTAAAAATATTTATTATAAGTAAAAATAAAGTTCATTTTTTGTACATATCAATAATATATTTTTATGCAAAAATATTGATGAGAAGAGTTGTATTGTTTACAGTTTTGCAGGAAGGTAGGTGGAATCTCATCTCTGCGCTCTAATTGTTGCACTGTATTATTTCATCTGAAGTATATGAAGAAAATACAGGCTTACACAGGTGTGTAGTTAGGAAAGGGAGACATATTTTGTACAGTCCTTTTCAGAAACTTGTGGTAATTCTTTGAAATTATGTCAAATTCAGTAAGTGGTAATTTCTTAAACATTATTTGCATTGTGGAATCTGAATCCGTATCAGTGAACTGTTGGTACTCTGGTATGTTAAAATCTACTGGTGTGTCTTGCACTTGAATTAATTATTGATATTATATGATTTGTAACATCACATATTGGTTATTCAAAATACACTGCTTCACTGAGTTATGTAAAACTTTTTTTTTCTTTAAACATATATCTTTATTCCAAAATCCAAACAGTGTAGCAAAAATATAACTAAGCTATAAATGATGGTCTCCTTCTTTAAGCCTGATGCACTATCGGTTCCAATTAGTGCAGTCTTGATTCATTGCCAAAGAGAATACCTGTTGTTTCTACAGCAGGATTATGTTTCTCCTTACCAAAAGACACTTTTAGTATTAGAAGTGGCTCTTAGTGATGAGAAGACCACTTTTAAAGCACATCATATTATGCCATTCAGGTAACTAAAGCTCTCACTCCAATGATATTCCATAATTTTTGGCTATAGATAACGGGTATAGGGAAAGAGGATTTATGGACTCTGTTTTCTTCCTATCTTCTTATTTTCTATGTGATTTTATTTTTTTCATCTTTTTTATTGTTATGTTAATCACCATACATTACATCATTAGTTTTTGATGTAGTGTTCCATGATTCATTGTTTGTGCATAACACCCAGTGCTCCATGCAGAATGTGCCCTCTTTAATACCCATCACCAGGCTAACCCATCCCCCCACCCCCTCCCCTATATAAAACTTAAAAAAAATTTTTTTTATTTTTATATATTTGAGAGAGCAAGCACAAGGAGGGGGGAGGGACAGAGGGAGAGTGACAGACACCCCGCTGAGCAGACTCTCCGCTGATCCCCAGTGGGGCTCAATCTCAGTACCCCAAGATCATGACCTGAGGCAGTCAGACGCTTAACTGACTGAGCCACCCAGGCACCCTATACATTTTTTATTACACAGTATAAAAAAATCACATTCTCATCAGAAAAATCTAAATATTGGGGAGGTGCCAAGCTCATAGTGACAGATACATATTTTCAGCAGTCTAATTTTTATTTGAAAGCTTTAATTTTATTATTGGTAACAAATACTGTTCATTTTCCTTGACCTGACAGGCTCGTTTTGTTCATTTTTACTAAAATGTCTGCCACCAAAGTCTTCATAAGCATAGTATGTCTGTTATTTATTCTTTCAAATAAAATGGTGTTGCATGAAAAGAGCATGTGGTTCGGCTTGTATCTCAAGCAGTAGCATAAATGCTATTTCTCAGTACAGACATCTTACTCCAGTAATGCTTTGGAAGTGCTCTATTTATCTTCTCTTACTTGGTCACACCAGTATTAAAAAAGACATGTGCTAAAGCTTCCTTACTATATGGTTCCAGTTTTGTAATGTTTTATATGTGACCACATCACAAAAATGAGAATAGACTTGTGGTTGCCATGGGTTAGATTCATGAGAGGTGGAGGGAAGAAGGAAAGAAGGTGACTGTGGCTATGATAGGGTGATCTGAGGGATCCTTGTGAAGAACCTGTTCTGTATTCTGTCTGTAGTAGTGGGGACACAAATCTCTATATGTGATAAAATTGCCTATAACTAAATACAGGAATGTGTATGCCCATAAACCTGGTGAATTATGAATAAGGCTGATGTGTTGAATCAGTGTCACTTTTCTAGGTTTGTTGTACTGTAGTTATATGTTACCATTAGCTCAAACTAGATGAAGAGCATCTGTATGGAAACTCTATTATTTTTCAAACTCCATGTGAATTTATAATTACTCAAAAAGTAATAACTTTTGGGGCACCTGGGTGGCTCAGTCATTAAATGTCTGACTTCGGCTCGGGTCATGGTCCCAGTGTCCTGGGGTTGAGCTCGCGTCAGGCTCCCTTCCTCAGCGGGAAGCCTGCTTCTCCCTCTCCCACTCTCTCTGCTTGTGTTCCTTCTCTCACTGTCTCTCTCTGTCAAGTAAATAAAATCTTAAAAGTAATAACTTTTACTTTTACATAAATGGCATTCTTAAGTACTTTTTTTTTTTAGTATATAGAGTGTAGAAGTGAAGAATACCAGTAGTTTTACCCACCTTGCTTTTCTGTCATTAGTGCAAGTCTCAACACAGGCTAATAATAGCTTAGCATTAATATTTTGAAAATTTTGGGGGTGACTGGGTGGCTCAGTCGTTAAGCATCTGCCTTCAGCTCAGATCATGATCCCAGGGTCCTGGGATTGAGCCCCGCATCGGGCTCCCTGCTTGACGGGGAGCCTGTTTCTCCCTCTCCCACTTCCCCTGCTTGTGTTCCCTCTCTCACTGTCTCTTTCTCTGTCAAATAAATAAATAAAATCTTAAATTTTTTTTTTTTTTACCTTGGCAGACCCTCTAATTGAGGTCTCAGACATATGCAGTCCATACTTTGAGAATCAGTGGCATAAAGCCTTTATTTTGCTGAGGAAAACAAGTAATATACCTAAGACTGTGTATGGGTCCCTGCATCTCTTTCTGGTGTTTTATACTGTACTCTTGTTTATTGGATATTATTGTACTTCTGTGAAAACACAGAAATGGATGTTTGTAATGGATACAAATGACAGACATGAGAAGAGTAAAACTTTCGAATTAACAGCTTTCTTTTTTTTTTTTTTAAGATTTTATTTATTTGAGAGAGAGAATGAGATAGAGAGAGCATGAGGGGGGGAAGGTCAGAGGGAGAAGCAGACTCCCTGCTGAGCAGGGAGCCCGATGTGGGACTCGATCCCAGGACCCTGGGATCATGACCTGAGCCGAAGGCAGTCGCTTAACTAACTGAGCCACCCAGGCGCCCTCGAATTAACAGCTTGTATACCTATGCTGTGCAGTATGGTAGCAACTAGTCCTCTTTGGCTATTTAAGTTTAAAATCTGGGAGATTAAATGTGTATAAATAAAATTTAAGTGGAATTAGTAGTTACGGAGTTCAGTTTTGAATGATGAAAAAATTCTGTGGATCTTTTGCACAATGTGCATGTAGTTAACACTACTGTCCAATTAAAAATGGTTGAGCTGTAAATTGTATTATGTGTTTTCTACCACAATAAAATATTTTAATTTTCTTTAAAGATTTGTTTATTCATGAGAGAGAGCCAGCGTGTGCGTTGAGTGCGCAAGTACACATGGGAGGGGCAGAGGGAGAAGGAGAGAGAATCCTAAATGCTATTAGTACTTTCTGTGTATATGTGTGCTTATTTCAACACTCTGTCTCAATACCATTCATTCCTTATCATTACATGTTCCTCTGTATCTTTTTTAATGACTAGAAGATTATATCTATGGCTGAGTAAATCATTTTTACATCTATATCTATCTTTTATTGGTTAAGTTGTGAAGTTCTTAAAAGACCTGCAACCATAAATCTTCAGCCTCATTTATGTACATAGCCCACAGCTATATATAGTGTCTTCTTTGTGTTAGATTTCAGTAAATACTGTTGATTTAATTTTAATTGTGATTTATGAGATGACATTTTATTTATGTTCCAAGAATATTTAGAACTTTGCAAAATACAGAATTCCTACTGTATTTTCTGGCTGACTTTTTTTTTTTTTCCTATCATGTGAAGAGGAAGCTGAAGGATAGAGGTTATTTTCATGTCTTTATTAATCAATTCTTTTGATCTTGAATAAGGAAAACATGTAATACAGAATTGTATAAAATAGAACTGTAAGTTGTATCCTATAATGTCCTTCTGATTCCCGTTTCTGTGAAGTAGCTGATGCTGTTTGCTTAGTAAACGTAAGTTTGCTCGGGAAGACATCTAAATTTATGCATTTATGGATATATTAGTTTTATGTATCAAAAATCTACACAAGTAGGGTGCATTTATATTCTCTCATTGACTGACTTTAGTATATTTTCACCTCTTCCCTAGAAAAACATGGAAATTTAGCATGCCTCCCCTTTATTTGGCCTTATGAATATATTTGTTCCTTGAAAGGGATTTGTGTGTCAAATAGATAAGCTTATTTAAAATGTCAGAATATGGGGCGCCTGGGTGGCTCAGTTGGTTAAGCAACTGCCTTCGGCTCAGGTCATGATCCTGGAGTCCTGGGATCGAGTCCCGCAGGGAGCCCGCTTCTCCCTCTGACCTTCCCCCCTCTCATGTGCTTCTCTCTCTCATTCTCTCTCTCTCAAATAAATAAAATCTTTAAAAAAAAAATAAAATGTCAGAATATGAAAACACTAATTCAAAAGGATATATGCAGCATTATTTACAATAGCCATATTATGGAAGCAGCCCGCATGTCCACTGATAAATTAATGGATAATGAAGATGTGGTATGAATTGTTGAATCAGTATATTGTACACTTGAAACTAATGTAACACTATTGTTAACTTTACTGGAATAAAAATTTTTAAAAATGAAATATGGGAGGTATTATCTAATAGCTCTTTGTAAAGTTGTGGGAACTTAATTCTTTTTTTTTTTTTAAGGTTTGTTTATTTGAGAGAGAGAGAGAGCATGGGGAAGGGGAAAGGGAGAGGGAAAGAGAGAATCTCAAGCAGACTCCATGCTGAGCCTGGAGCCCCACATGGGGCTTGATCCCATGACCCTGAGATCATGACTTGAGCCAAAAGCAAGACTTGGTCTCCCAACCAGCTGTGCCACCAGGTGCCCTGTAACTTCATTTTTCAATCAGATTTGCATATTCATGCACACACATTCACAATATTGAATTTAGTCATTATGGTAGTATTTGTTTCAGGTGAAGGAATTGTCTTAAACAGGATAATATTATTATTTTTAAATATTTTATTTATTTATATGACAGAGACAGCACAAGCAGGGGGAGCAGGAGAAGGAGAAGCAGGCTCTCCTCTGAGCAGGGATCCCGATACAGAGCTCAATGCCAGGACCTTTGGGATCATGACCTGAGCCAAAGGAAGAGCTTAACAGACTGAGCCACCCAGGCACCCCTATAAATTTTTAAAATTTATTTGTTTGTTTTATAGAGAGAGAGAGAGAGAGCGAGAGCAGGGTGAGAGGCAGAGGGAGAGAGAGAATCTCCAGCCGACTCCTGCTGATCAAAGAGCCCAATGCAGGGCTTGATCCCAGGACCCTGAGATCATGACCTGAGCCAAAATCAAGAGTCAGACACTCAACTGACTGAGCCACTCAGGCGACCCCTGTTATTATTTTTGTTGGCTTAAGTCCATTGTATTATATTGCAAAAATTGAAAATCCTTGTTGATTTTTTTCATATATTTGTATTTTAAAAACCATCACATCTGGACCTAAGATGCTATATTATGGTGTTCTGTCTTATAATGGAATTTACCCTCAGGTTTTTATCTTTAAATATCCAAAGCACTGTTTCTTAAACAGTTATGGACTTAAAGGTTATGTCTGCAGCACAGAAACTGTTTTGGTTGACTTTTTTCTTTCTTTTTTTTTTAACTGGCATTCTGTTAACAGTTTGTCAGTTAACACCATTTGGTAGTTTTTGTTACTATTATGTTCTTATTTCCCCAAGTTGATAAAAAAGGTATCAGTGACTTAGGAAGGTTCATTGAAACATAAAAGTAATGATGAAAATGAGAATGCAAGTCTGTAACTCATGTAAACTTGGACACTGAAGTGATTGGCAGTTTAAATAGAAATAATTAATGTATACGTCCTTGGAGAAGTAAGTCTTTATAATACCTGTGAAGATCCAAAAAGAGAAAGTGCAATCTAAACCTGTGATGACTATTGAAATGATACTCTGTTGATCTGTCCCTAGTACTCTATTCATTTGATATTATGAAATATGTTTATAGAATGTTCCTTTTTAAATATTTGCAATATTTTCCAACAAAGTATAGTGGATATTAAGCAAGTTATTCCAGAATGGCTTCATAAACTTGGTGAATCATGTCATTACATGTAGAGAAGAGAGAAAAAAACCTAGACGCATCGTTCACAGTTGCACTCTTTGTAGCATTGACAGGTACAATTTATATCATTCCAGATAAATTTCTAAAACCAGCCACAAAGAGTTGAATAATCCTCTGAGAGGATAGCTAAGTGAGCTATTGGCAAAATTCCTTTATCTATGCTTCTATTAAAATCCCATAATGGCACAATGGCCTACGTTGTGAAAGTGGAATCACTTCTGTGTGTGGCTGTCATCAGATATTATGCTTTGTGTTTAGATGAAACTGCTTGTGTAGAATATGAATCTGCTCTTGGCATACATATATAATTTGAGTAGAAGTACTTGATTGTTTTTTGTCTGTTTAAATATTAATTCCGAGCTAAAGGAAAATAAATTCTTCTATTAGTACTAATTATAAGACCAATGATATAGTGCCAGTATTGGCAGAGAACCAGCTATATGTGTTGCCAGGAATGGTGTATTACCTAATGATAGAACTTGTGCCTGAATGGTAATTCACATGCCGCTTTTTCAGTTAACTGTAGATGTGTTGCCTTATATGGCTCCAGTGTTGAAGATATTAGTGAAAATCTTGAATAAGGTCAAATATGGCCATTATGCATATCTTCAGCATCTATTCTGAAAACAAATTAGGTTGCTTTTCCTTTCTGTAGTACTCTAGCTATGGAAGGGCAAACTTCTCACGTAACTTCTTGAAGGATAGAGAGAACATTTCTGTATTTTTTTTAATAAATTGTACATCTCAGTGTTGTCTTTAGTATTTTTTCTTTAAATTTTTTTATTGTTAATCACCATTCATTACATCATTAGTTTTTGATGTAGTGTTCCATGATTCATTGTTTAGGTTTTGCTTCAGCCAACATCAGCTAAATGTTGAGAATAAAGTATCAAGATTTCCTAAAACCAGCAAGCCCTTACCACTGAGAATATGGCTTTCTTAACATTTGATCACTTTGTTTAATTCGATAAAGAATGAAATTGGTGCAGTATTTTACAACTCTATCCAAATGTTGTCATCGAACTTGATGAAATACTTTTCACCTTAGAGTGCAGACAGCGTTGATAAGAAATCGACTCACCTCGGGCACCTGGGTGGCTCAGTTGGTTAAGCAACTGCCTTTGGCTCAGGTCATGATCCTGGAGTCCCTGGATCGAGTCCTGCATCGGCCTCCCTGCTCAGCAGGGAGTCTGCTTCTCCCTCTGACCCTCCCCCCCTCATGTGCTCTCTCTCTTTCATTCTCTCTCTCTCTCTCTCAAATAAATAAATAAAATCTTTGAAAAAAAAAAAAAGAAATGGACTCACCTCTCTTGGAGAGGAGGCAAGATAGTGGGTGGGGGACCCCTTTTCAACGGGTCCTCTTAATTTAGCTGGATGTCTATCAAACCATTTTGAACACCCACGAAATCAATCTGAGATGTATGAATATATATCTGGATCTCTAAAAACAGAAAAGCGACTGCTTTTTGCAAGGTAGGACGTGTGGAGTCATGAATTGGTGGGAAGATACCAGAAGATAAACAGAAGGGGGAGGGAGCCTCCATAAATGGTGCCTAGAAAGTGATATAACACCAGAGCACAAAATCAGAACGCTTAGAAATTTGCTTTAGTGAGAAACATCCCTCTCTGAAGGGGGCTCAGGAAATGAAAAGGCAGAATTCTGTGTAGGGCATTGTAGTCTCAGGTTATGAGGGACTACAGAGCAAAACGGATTCCTGAAATGGTAGAGTGCCTGAGCATTGGAGCCAGGAAGCAGGTTATGGTCAGCGAGCCCAGGAGGGGACTCTCAGCTCCAATCGCCATAAACCTGGAGCCGGGCCTGTTGATAACCGCTCTTTTCTTGAACAGCCTGAAAAAATCTGGAACCTGAGTCTGCGACCGGGCCAAAACTTGCAGAACGGTAGTGGCTGGAAAAAGGCTTGAGAGCGGAACCCAGACCTGATTCCCGAGTTTTGGGTGTGGCCATGAGCCCATAGCTGCTTGCGGTTTTAGGATCACAAAGGGCACTGGTACTCCCCCCCTGATACTACCTCTGAGAGAGTTGCTGTGGGCACGCACCGCAGGAGACTGCTGTTTTCAGCGGCGCACGCAGAAGTGGAGACTTTTTGTCCTGGAGGGTCTATTAAAGAGGGCAGATTGAGATTTTTCTGCTCTGGGCCAGAGGTTTGACTGCGGCCATTTTTGCTCTGATCCTCTGAAGAGGTGGGGAAAGCACCCAGGGAACAAAAGCCACAAAGAAGACTGGTTTCCACTGAGCCCATCCTCCTGTCGGGGTGAGGCACCTCCCCCGCCAGGCACGGTTACCTGAGAAACAGTGTGGCAGGCCCCTCCCCCAGAAGACAGGCTGGAAGAACACACGGATGACAATCCTATGGATCCTGTAAGACTAAAATCCCAACACCAGGGGAAAATTGTGTATTGAGCTCCAGGTGTGGCCTCATGACTTACTTATTTTTCAGATATAGTTCTCCTTTTCTTTTCTTTTTTCTTTTCTTTTATTCTTCCTTTTCTCATGCTTTTTCTCTGTTGTGTTTTTCTTTTTCCCTTCTCATTTCAACTAGATGTCTCTTACTCAACTTATTTTTCATAGTTGCTTTTTAACTTGTATTTTTACACACATATTTTTTATAGATTCGGTTTTACCTTTTTACATATACAAGTTTTACTTTCCTTGTAATTTTGGGATGTCGTGTCCTCTAACACACAGACCAAAGTATACCCATGAACAACTGAAACACCCTGCCTTGTCCACACTGAGAGATTATAGTCCCCTTCACCCCCCCTTTTTAAAAACTTAAAAATTTTATTCCTGTGTTTCATTTTGGCTTTGTTTTTTCGGTGGTGGCATCTGACCACTCCAGATTTTGCTAGGGTGCATCTAGCTTGGGTCTGGTTGATATTTTGTACTCTGTTCATTCATTCAACCATCCCTCGACAGAATGACTAGGAGGAGGAACTCTCAACAAAGAAAAGAACCAGAGACAATGTCCTCTGCCACAGAACTAAGGGATATGGATATAAGTAAGATGTTAGAGATGGAATTCAGAATAGCAATCATGAAGTCAACAGCCTGGCTTGAAAAAAGCATTAGTGACTATATAGAATCTCTAAGGGCAGAAATGAGATCAGGCCGAACTTTAAAATGCTATGAATGAGATGCAGTCTAAACTGGAATCTCTTAACAGCCAGGGTAAATGAGGCAGAAGAGCGAATCAGTGATCTAGAAAAAAACTGATAGGAAGGAAGCTGAGGAAAATAGGGATAGGCAGCTAATAGCCCATGAAAATAGATCAATGAAATGATGCCATGAAATGTTCCAATGTCAGAATTATTGGGATCCCTGAGGGGGTGGAGAGAGAGAGAAGACTAGAAGGTATATTTGAGCAAATGATAGCTGAGAACTCCCCTAATCTGGGGAAGGAAACAAGCATTTGTGTCCAAGAGGCAGAGATGACCCCTCCCAAAATCACTAAAAATAGATCAACATCCCAACATATAATAGTGAAACTTGCAAATCTTAGAGCCAAGGAAGCTACCCTGAGAGCAGCTGGGGAAAGAGAGTTCTTACATACAGAAGGAGGAACATCAGAATAAAATCAGATCCGTCCACAAAAACCTGACAAGCCAGAAAGGGCTGGCAAGACATATTCAGGGTACTAAATGAAAAGAACATGCAGCCAAGAATATTTTACCCAGCAAGGCTGTCATTCACAATGGATGGAGAGAGAAAGAGCTTTCAGGACAGGGAGAAACTGAAAGAATATGTGACCACCAAGCCAGCCCTGCAAGAAAAATTAAGGGGGATTCTGTAAGCCAAGAGAAACCCATAAGTCACATAGACCTGAAAGAAACAAAATCTACAGAAACAGACTTTACAGGCAATACAATGGCACTAAATTCATAGCTTTCAATAGTTACACTGAGTGTAAATGGGCTGAATGCTCCCACACAGGGTTTCAGATTGGATAAAAAAGCAGGACCCATCCATATGCTGTCTACAAGAGACTGATTTTGAGCCTAAAGACACCTCCAGATTGAAAGTGAGGGGATGGACAACCATTTACCATGCTAATGGACCTCTAAAGAAAGCTGGGGTGGCAATCCTCATATCAGACAAATTAGATTTTAAACCAAAGACAGTAGTAAGAGATGTAGAGGGACACTATATCATACCTGAAGGGTCTATCCAACAAGAAAATCTAACAATTGTAAAGATCTATGTCTTCAACATGGGAGGAGCCAATTATGTAAACCAGTTAATAACCAAAATAAAGAAACATACTGATAATAATACATTCATAGTAGGAGACCTCAATACTGCACTCACAGCAATGGACAGATTATCTAAGCAGATCAACAAAGAAACAAGAGCTTTGAATGACACATTGGACCAGATGAACTTCGTAGATACATACAGAACATTCCATCCTAAAACAACAGAATACTCATTCTTCTCCAGTGAACATGGAACTTTCTCCAGAATAGACCACATACTGGGTCACAAATCAGGTCTCAGCCGGTAGTAAAAGACTGAGATTATCCCCTGCATATTTTCAGACCACAATGCTGTGAAACTGGAACTCAGCCACAAGAAGAAATTTGGAAGGAACTTGAACACTTGGAAGTTAAAGAGCATCTGCTAAAGAATGATTGGGTCAACCAGAAAATTAACTTAAACAATTCATTGACACTAATGAGAATGAAAACACATCAGTCCAAAACCTAGCAGTCCTAAGAGGGAAATACATAGCCATCCAAGCCTCTCTCAAAAAATTAGAAAAATCCTGGGGCGCCTGGGTGGCTCAGTGATTGAGCGTCTGCCTTCGGCTCGGGTCATGATCCCAGGGTTCTGGGATCAAGCCCCGCATCAGGCTCCCTACTCGGTGGGGAGCCTGCTTCTCCCTTTCCCACTCCCCCTGCTTGTGTTCCCTCTCTCTCTGTGCCTCTCTTTGTCAAATAAATACATAAAATCTTAAAAAAAAAATTAAAATCCCAAATGCACAAGCTAACCTTACACCTAAAGGACTTAGAGAAAGAACAGCAAATAAGGCCTAAACCAAGCAGGAGAAGAGAAACAATAAAGATTAGAGCAGAAATCAATGAAATAGAAACCAGAAAAACAGTAGAAGAGATCAACAAAACTAGAAGCTTGTTTTTTGAAAGAATTAATAAGATTGATAAACCTCTGGCCAGACTTATCCAAAAGAAAAGGGAAAGGACTCAAGTTAATAAAATCATGAATAAAAGGGGAGAGATCACGACTAACACCAAGGAAATAGAAACAATTATTAGAAATTATTACCAGGAACTATATGCCAACACATTAAGCAATCTAGAAGAAACGGATGTATTCCTGGACACTTATAAACTACTAAGACTGAAACAGGAAGAAATAGACAATCTGAACAGACGAATAACCAGCAGGGAAATTTAAGCAGTAATCAAAAACCTCCCAAAAAACAAGAGTCCTTTATTTTTTTTAATGATCTTTTTTTTTTTAAAGTTTTATTTATTTATTTGACAGAGAGGACAAGCAGGGGGAGCAGCAGAGGGAGAGGGAGAAGCAGGCTCCCCACTGAGCAGGGAGCCCGATGGTGGGGCTCAATCCCAGGACCCTGGGATTATGACCTGAGCTGAAGGCAGGCACTTAACAACTGAGCCACCCAGGTGCCCCTCTAACAAACATTTAAAGAAGAAGTAATACCTATTCTACTGAGGCTGTTTCAAAAAATAGAAATAGGGGGCGCCACAGAAATCTGTGGCTAACTTTTGACCCCTGTTTGATGCAGTTATCACCTATTTGATAGATGTGAGATACTTGCTGTCATAATTTTCAATTTGTGGCCAGATTTAGTATACCTATTGTAAAAAGGGAAATTAACCTGATGTGGAAACTTAATGTTGGTTGTTAGAGATGGGTATAAGGTTACCATGCTGAAAGATTGCAGATTTTTTTCCATGTCCAGTATGAAACTTTTTTCATTAGTTTTTTTGTTTTCATTATTTAAAAGTTACAAACTTTTCAAACATTTGCTTTAAAGATTTTTTTTTTTTAATGTAATCTCTACCCCCAACTTGGGGCTTGAACTCATGACTCCAATATCAATGCTACACTGACTGAGCCAGCCAGGCTCCCCTCAAACATTTGCTTTAAATTGTTAATCCCAGCTGAACTGCCACTAAATGGTCAGCAGATGCTAAAAATTTTGAATTTTCTTTTAAAGCAAAGTTAGAATACTTTCTAGAGATACCATTTACTTAGTTACCTTGGATAAGGCACTTGTGTTTTGTTTTTTTAGGATTTATTTATTTATTTGAGGGAGAATAAGGGAGAAAGAGAGCAAGCTAGCCAGTGGGGGAAGGGGCAGAGGGAGAGAATCTCAAGCAGACTCCCCACTGAGCATGGAGCCTGACATGGGGCTCAATCTCTTGACCCAAAAGATCACGACCTGAGCCAAAACCAAGAGTCACTCAACTAACTGAGCCATCCAGGTGCCCCGACACTTAAATCTTCTGACCTTTGATTTTCTCATTTGTAAAATTGGCACCATGGTAATAAAAGGTGATGGTATAATAATTGATTTTTCCTCATTTTATCTTGGCAACTTCCTTGTGAAGTAGATTAGTTATTATTTTTTACTTTCATGGGAAAGATAAATTACTTGCCCAAGTAAGTGGCAGTTGTTAGGATTTAACACCAAGTGCTGTGATTCTGTGTCCATTGCTATTGCCAGTATTGCATTTTAAACATGTTACAGGTTTTTTGCTTTTTTTCCCCCTGGGTTTCAGTAGCACATAGAATACTAGTTTGGAGTATTTAAAATGGGTTCATAATGAAAAGCTTATTCTCTTATTTTCAGAAAACCTATGGTAAGTTAGTACATACTACCACTTACCCCATGCTTTTATCTAAATTTCGTACCCATTGTAGATTTTTATGTAAAAAAAAAAATGGTCATGTAAAAGGATTAAAGCGTAAGCAGTGGAATAGAACAACAGTAATATAGCAGTTAACCTAGTGAACTGCTAATTTGGCTCTGGGATGTCTTCCTCAGTGGCTTTCTTTGCTTGTAGGTACTTTGGAAAGTTCACCAGAGCAGTAACAAGTTCTCTCAGCTATGTTTGATTTTGTTTGTGGCATGGTCTGTCCGTTTCAGAAATAGATGAATCGACACTGCTCTTTGTACTTCAGTTATCAAATCACTGTACCTAATCATTGGGTTGTAGATGTCTCCTTATCAGGAGGTTTAAGGTAACCTCTAAAAACTGCTGCTCTGATTCTGAATTGCTGCATATTGTGGTAAAGATAAGCTTTTAAAAGTATAGCTACAAACCATACTAGTAAATACTTCTATACTTTTTTTAACACTTTGAGTTACCCTGCCAGATATATTCAAAATATGACATTGCTCTGCCATTTTTTGACAGACCCCATATCCCTCTGGACAGAATGCAGGTCCAACCACGTTGGTATACCCTCAAGCCCCTCAGACAATGAATTCACAACCTCAAACCCGTTCTCCGGTAAGTACGCAGAAGCTTATTCTAGATAATGTTCTCCGTTTAAGTTGTGTTTTTAGGAGCTTGGGTTCCTTTGGCTAAAATTTTTACTTGTTTTTGGGAACTTGTTCCAAGGACAATTTATTTTATTATGATTTATTATTATTATTATTATTGGTTAGCACTGCATTTTCAGACTTTTAATATAGGAATAATTTAAATTTATTGAGAGAAAGAAGAAATGGAGCTTTTTATCTTCTTTTACTTTTCTGTGGCATGATTTTTTTTTTTAAATCTGGTTGCATTCAAGTTCATTTCAACTCTTAATTTGTTGTACTGTTCACAATTCAGGAGGAGAGTAAAGCACAGTGATTTTAAAAGTAAATTAAATTTCATTAATTAGACTCTCAAATTTCAGTGGTTTGGAGGAAGTAAATTTCTGAATTGGTGTCACTAGATCAGTTCTAATCATTTGACAGTTTGGACACATGCATGACATACACCAATGGTGTATTCATTTTTTCAGATGGTAAATAAATTGTCATACAGATTAAAATGCTATCATCCTCTTTGCTCATCCTTTACATGGATTGCAATAAATATTGCAAAGACTGAGAATTTACTCAAGGTTCATCCTTCTGCTTCACAAAAGTATACAGTTGCTTCAGCTGTCCATTCCTTAGAACGTCGTTTCCTGCCCTGCATGACTAGTTTTTGCCAGAAGGTGCTTCTGTAACATCTCACATTGTATCTCACATTCTTACTTGTATCTCAGCTCTGTGTTTTCCTCAGTACAGGTATCTTTGTTTGGTTCCCTACCCCTGCTTTTTTGCCTGTAGTATAGGGGTATTTCATTGCATTAGCTCCTATTCATTTGGTTTTATGCATGAACTGAGAAATGTTGTAATGTATGAAAGATTGCTCAAAGAACTAGAGATCGTAGACTGCACCACAATGTAATCTCTTTCTTACCCTCTTCCTGTCTTCCTTTTCCCTGTTGCCCTCTTCTCCAGTACCTGTTCTTAGATCCTGGTTCTCCCCAGGGGGTGGAAGAACCTTTCTAAAGAGGTGGGACTTTGGTCCTAGTTGCCTGTATGCTTGTCTTTTTTTTTTTCCTGAAATGATCAACAAGATGTCTGATGCGAGTTGTGTTCTGAGAGTGGTTTGGGGATGTGGATACTTGACTACTTGGAGTGGGCCTGAGATCTCTCCAGATTAATTTAGATAGGCCCTGCTTCTAGTCATTAAACATGGGACGTTATGGTAAGCTCTTATTACAAAGAATTCTATGGCCCTCTTCACCCCCATCCCCCTTTTATAATTATTGAAAGAAAAGAAATTTACATGGTTAGAACTGGCGCAAAACCTGACTGAAGAGCTGCATCTCTAAACCAGTTTTTTTGACAGCCCAGCAGAACAGTGCCAATACATTGCACAGACAACTGGAAGAGGAGGAAGGTTTTGGAACAGACTCCCGTTTACAGGTCCCTGGCTGGAAGAGGCTGGATAAAATACTGCATTGTAAGCAATATAACAAACTGTACTTCTTGCAGGCAGTGGTGCCTCTGGCACTCATTATTTTTGACCACATCCATTTATTGGCTGATGAACAGAAATGCTTTGATTGCTTCTTCTCTGAAAGTCTAACCTAGCATGGCAGTTTCTGCCAGGCATACTGGGGAAAAGAATAACAAATTGGGTGGGTCTTGTTGATTGGGAATTAGACAGGAGTAATTTGGGGTTTAGCTTTTTCTTTATTTTAAACTTGAAGAGGGATATCCCTTTCAGATAAATTTGATTTTAAAAGATAAATTTCAAGGCTTCTTTTTCCCTCTTTCCATTTTATAATTGAATATCAAAGAGGAAATTGTCTGTAGTTGTCAGCCATTTTTCTGTGGTCATAAACTCTTCAGATACTATCCTCTATGCAATTTTTGCCATCTGCTCTGCTAGTGACCATTATCACCCCCATTACTAAAAACCACACACATAACATTCCATTACATATCCCAAAACAAGTGCAAGACTAGCAAACCCTAGACTACTCTTGCTTGTTGTTTTGGGTCCAGTTTTCTTTATTTCATTTGTGTTGGTGCTGGGAGGGTGAAGTTGGGATATGAAATTTGACAGGATTGCATTTTCTTTCTACATCCCAAGTTGCCATAGTCTAGTCTCATCCATCCCACAGCTGTCCCAACTGGTGAGGAGAGGTAAGCTGTTGCACTAAGGAAGGGACCCTTCCCATGGCTTTGTAGAGCAGCTAAAGCTTACTCCATTCTATTTCTGCATTAATGGGCCATTGGCAATTGCACAGTTTAGGCTATTCTGTTCTTCCCTGGACAGCTGCCTTTGCAATCCAAGTGGCTTCAAGTGGCCCCCTCCCTCTTTCAGGTTATCTTTGTGTCCGTATTTCTATTTGATGTATGATATCTTAGTTAAATTCATATTATTGAAAATCTTGTTTAAAAGCAAAAAGATACTGATTAGCTACCTATCTGTTCATTTTCTGGTTATGCTGGAACTCTTTAAACAATAGTTTATTTTTAAATAGCCTCCAGAATACCTCTTAAATGCCTAATTGAAAGAGGGGGAACAGTTTGGCTTTTGCAGTAACCTGTATCCACTGGTTATATTTTGTGGTGCTAAGTGCCAAGGATACATCAGTGTTATGTTGGCCCTGCCCTGTTGCCAACTGTGCCCAGAAGAGTGAGTGGGTGGGTGGGTGGGTGGCGTTAGCATTGGATCCAAGTTCACAGAAGGCTGCTTTCCTTAATATCTACAGTCCTCACCATCTTAAAGACCCCTTAAAAAAAAAAGAAAGAAATGAAAGTTTCTATTTTTAATATGAGCCAGCAGCGACTACAGTTTGTTCTGTTGCTTACAGTTACCCATAGGATTAAGATTATTGTCATTCCAAGTGGAAAGCTCAATAGCCAATGGTGACTAGTGCAAAATAGACTAGGGTACTTTCCCACTAACTTGTGTTTTGTTTTGTTTTGTTTTAAGTATATTTGTAATTTTATAAGGTACTCCTCTTGCTCATAGAAAGTTCTCTTTTGACTGGAATCTTCCAAATAGATGAAGTTGCAACTTTTATTTTAGAGCCTTAGAAATGGGGCCTTTCTGTGGAACAGTGATAAGACAGGTACTGCTGTACTCAGGTTAATTTTTTAACATGGCCCTTCTCTCCCATTTTCTTCAAAAGTGTCATGAAGAAACATCTCACTTCCACCCCCTACTTTCATACCACATGGGTGGTGTTGCCTATTCTTGAAACTTGATGTCCATAGTAGAGGTATGATCTGTTTTCTTTTCATAATTGGAAAACTGAAAATACAAGACCGCAGTTTCTGTGATGAGACAAAGTTCTACAAGAAGTAAAGCTGCCCTTATCATTTTGAAAAACTCTTTTGTAGTAGTTAGCAAATATAATAGCTGACCTAACATTAATCACACAGGTCATCAAGAGCTCATTAATTTATACTGAATAACTTCGAATTGTGTTTAAGACACATATCATTACTTGAAAAATAGGTGATGTTTAGCTTCTGAGGTGACTTCTTAATCTTCTAAGGTGAATTCTTAATAAAGCGGTCTTCAGCCATCTCCTACATTGTGATGTGCTCCACTGCAATTTTTTGAAAATTATTTATATGAAATAACGGCAGTTGGGGAAATAATTCCACATCTCTTGCACGTAACTTAAATTCTGAGTATGACGGATTGTTTCTTCGTTAATCTTCAGTCTGATTCACCGGCAATGATGAGTTGATGGAAGGAAGGCTCTCTAGGAAATAACTGAAGATGTATTTTAGTTTCTTAAATGTATTACATTAAAGGCTTGTGTGGTTTGCATTCAAAACCGCTTTGTAAGTATTTTCTTCTCACTATTAAAGAGGGTGGTTAAATTTCGATAGTTAATGTATTAGTAGCCAGTACATGACACTATGTCCCGAATAGTTTTCTCTGTCCTTTTTAGTGAAGTCACATTGGAAGTCCAGTTAATGCTCTGGTGAAGAATTAGTTGATCTTAGAAGTTTAGTATTTAAAATTTTATTGGTGGAAAAACTTTTTCTTTCATTGTATATTAGGGAAAATAAGAGTTGGAGTGTGTATTATCTGCCTTCAAGCACTCTATTGGGCCAAGGAGTTATATTTTCTTTTGTTATTCTCAATATCAGATAGCAGTAGGTACATATGGACAGTGTTGTGCTGTTGTGTATAAAAATTGAGAGATTTGATTTCTTTTGCTCTTTTTTCTTCTTGAGCTTATAATAGTACCACTTTGATTAATCATGTTAGAAAGTGATGATCTTTACCAGCTATTTGCTTTGGTATGCCTGATATTAAACTTCACTAGTTAATTGTATTTAAATATATATATGGTTATTTATATATTTAAATATATATTTATATATTATAAATATGTATATTTATAGATATATAAATGAAATTTTATTCTTTAAGAAATAAAGGAAGATACTGAAATTTCCATTTCATGTGTGAGATACCCCATTAAACCTAAGTAAATTTGAAATCAGTCCTGTTAACATTCTTTATTTTCTGTTGGACATTTTAATTACCTCCTGGCTATTTCTTGTAATATAAAAGCTTTTCTCATTTCCTCCAGCTATATCAATAGCATAAGCACCCTTGACTTTTTCATGTTTGTCTTAATATAATCAATTAGTATTTCAAACCTTCTTTTGCTTTATTTTAGGGTTGTTTGGTTTTGTTTTTGTTTTTTTTTTTACTCTTCCTATCAGAGAGGTACCCTTACGTGCCTAACAGCTTAGCTGTTTCTCTCCCAGCTGATAAATGGCAAACTATAGCTGGTAGTGGTGTTAACCTGTTGAATCTTAGTACCTGTCTGTCACTGTCCTGCAGCAAAGCTTTGACTGTTTGTGTTTTTGTTTTTTTTCTTGTGGGTTTTTTTTCTTTTGGCATATTGTGTGACATTTTGGTTTTTGTTGTGGTGTTTCTGACTCTTTGTGCCTTTCCTTTTGTGTTTGTTTTTCCTCCTTTTCTCAGTTTGCAGCGGGGCCTCGACCTGCCCATCACCAGGTACTGTACTCTTGCCCCTTCACTATCACCCTTAACTAATAGGTGGGGGCTTTAGTAGCTGCCGACCCTCAGAATGCTGCCATTCCAGCGAACCACCCAACCTGTACTCTTCAAGAGTAGCTGCGGTCTCCTGTGATTCTGTTCTTTTTGTCCTGCACTAATTTCACAGCATTTTGTTATTAACAAACCCATTCCCTTCTGTTAATGGCACAATTTAAAAATAATAGAGTGGTTTTTTCCCCCCAAAATAATTGCTCTGAATTTAAGGAACCCTGAAAAATTGTAGATACAGTAAGCCCTCACAGATTTTGTGGATATCTGTATTGTTTAAATTTGACTGGAACAGGCAACATTCTAAGGGTTTTCTGTTAACATTCTGATGTAACTTGTATTGATGTGTATAAAATAGCATTAATATTTCTAAAACCACTTAATTTCAGTTACTAACTTAGATCTAATATAAAATTAACAGTAATACATATTCATTTGCTTTATAGAATTATTCTCAGGATACATAGAAAATAAATACCTTATTTAATTTTAATACATGTAGCCTGTTGGTTCTTTTTAAATGAAGTAATTGTATAAATTAAAATTCAAAAATGTATATGCTGACACTAATTTATTTAGCAGGAATATACTAGAGGAGGTGGTTTGGGAGAAAGTCCTTGCAGGGTTTTTCCCTCCAAATAACTTCTTACAGAGTGTCCTGAAACATTTTCTCCTGCTTCAGTAGAAAGGGCCTAGGCCTTATAGATCTGGGTTCATATTACCAGCTTTACTGTGTAACCAGCTGGGTTAAATATCTTTTTCTGAGCCTCAGTTCCCTCATATGTAAAATGGGGATAAATACCCTATATTCTATGTTAGGGATAAGATTCTTTAGGCATCTGTCACAAAGTAAACAGCAATAAGTGGTAGCTATTTTTTATATTATTATGCAATCTAGTATGGTTTGATAAAATTAGAGAAATGTTACCCATTGTTTACCTGTGTTAATCATAGTTAGAATTCTTATTACTGAGTAAATGGACATGGTGTAATTATAGGATTTCATTGTCTACCAGTGATTTAATATAAGGCTCTGTTTCTCAAAATAAAGTCTTTTAAATTTAGATGATGTAAAAACCAAGCAAATTCTGAGGTGCTAAGGACACTTTGTAGAACTCAGATGTGGTTGTATGAAGTGGATGGCGATTCTTTGGATTAGATGAAGAAATAAAATTGAGATTTTTTTAGTATCAACAGATAGTGTTGTTAAAGAGCTTGCAGTTTGGTGTCAACTAGACCTAGGTTTAACTCTTATTAACCGAGCGGTTTTGGGTGAGTTATTTACTGGTCTCAACCTCAGTTTTCTCATCTGTAAAATGGGGGCAGTATTAGTAGCCATCTTAGGACTGATACGAAGAGTAAATGAGATAATAGAAGGAAAATGATAAGCAGTATTTGGCATATACTACAGATCTATGGGGCAAGATTACTAATAATTAAAAAGAAGATAAACCCTTAGGTAAAAAGATTGATTATAAATTTTATAAAATATTTAGTCAAGGGTCATAGAGGCAAGGCTTACATTTTAGTCAGGGATCAAGCCAGAGAGATAACTCCTAACAGAGAAACCTTGGGAGATCTCTGCTCCAGAAGCAGAGTAGAAAGAAAAATGACTTCTGTGGGCCTTCATAGAAGGCTAAGTGTTTCTATAATTTCTGTTCAGTCACAATGGTCCTCGAACAGGGACGTTGTATTTAAGCCTTTATAAATCGTCTTCTTTGGAAAAATTTGTTTTCTGAACTTTCTTCTCTTTGTCTTTTCTTTAATTCCAAAAACCAAGGAAAACTTAAAGGAGTCTTTGTGAGAAAAGGTTGATTTCATTTCTGAAATCATTTTCATGTGTAATATGACTCAAAGTTTTGGCAGATTGGTCCTTTATTTAGGATGCTTGTGAAATTAAAAAAAATAGAACTCTATATGTGTATATACTTATTATTTATTCATTAGCAAGGAAAATAATTCCTTTTTATACTAGTTCTTGAAGATAGATTATTGAGCTGCATCATAAATCCAGAGCATTACTTTTGAATACAAAAACTTCAGGTAGCTGGCTCCTTTTTACTCTGGCATTCCTCCTTTCTAAATAGCAGTTAAAAAGTTTTTCATTACACCAGAGAGAATTAAGTGAGTAAGGAAATACATAACTTTGGTGAGGGAGCAGCAGGAATTAGTTCCCGTGGAGAACTAGAGGAGGGAGGGTGTGGGGTTGAAGTGGCACTGCTGAGCAGAGCTAGCTGAAACAGTGGTGTGGCATAGAGCAAATTGTTAGGAAGAGTTTGCTCTGCTGTATCCATGGATGTACAGGCCAGTTTGGTTTGTTTCACTGTGGAATAGGTACTGGCATTTTGGGTGGGATAACCAGTCATGAAAAACTTCCCTGTAAATTGTAGTTCATTTAGCAACCTTAGGACTCTAAATGCCAGTAGAATTCTCCCAGTGACAGTTAAAAAACAAAACAAAAAACACCTTCATATATTTCCAAATAACCCCCATGGAGATGATACTATTTCCCATTTGAGAGTTACTGGTTGAAGTCTGTATTTAAAATGATCTTCTCCTAAAATTTAAAGTCATGTAGAGGGGCTCCTTGGGTGGCTTAGTTGGTTAAGTGTCCGACTCGTGATTTTTGGCTCCGGTCATGATCTCAGTGTCGTGAGACCGAGCCCCATGTCATGCTCCGCAATGGGCATGGAGCCTACTTGAGATTCTCTCCCTTTCCCTGTGCTCCTCCCCCCCCCCCCCCCCCCCCCCCCCCCCCGTGTATGTGTTGAAAGAAAGAGAAAGAAAGAAGGAAGAGAAAGAAAGTCAGGTAGAGGTTCATAGAGAAGGAGATGGCTCATAAGAGAAAACAGTACATAGAGACTAGTATAATGAGAGTAAACAGTAAAAAACATTGAGTGGTATACAGAGAATACATTTTTTTCATCTATGTCCTAGGTTATTTTTGGTTTGTTGTGAATTGAAGGCACAAATGGTTTTTTCATTTATAGTTGTTTTCTTTGGCCAGAAAGAATTAAATCAAGGGTTAGAATTAGCTTTGATTAGTTAAACTTAGTGAATAGATTTCTCATTTCTCTTTTATTGAATTGTTCATCAGTGGCTACCTTTCTGATCACATATCCTTTCATGCTTTGATCTTTTTTTTTTTTTTTTACACAATAATTTGATGCTGGATGATGTTTCCTATGATTGTTGTTTCTAAAGTCCAACAGTAAATACATAAGTTTTTGTGAATGCTTAGTAACAATTGGTTCTATAAACATTACGAAGGAAAAAATATTGTTATTTAGATAAGCTTAATTGGAGGTAATTGCTTGTGAAATGAAAACACGGTTGTCCAGTTTAGTAATCTAGAACCTATGTATGTATTTTTCTTCTTTGTAAAATGAAGTAAACTGAATTGAAATGAAACAAATAAGATTGTGCATAGTAATATTTTTAGTTTAATAGGACCAAGAAACTTACAGAATGTATTTCTTGGAACTACTTTTATTTAGAGTATCTTTATGTGTGGCCAGCCAGAGCTCTTATTGAGTCCCTCAAGTCAGGGATACCATGCTCCAGTTAGAATTATGTCAGCCATGTCTTCTTCCAGTACCATTAGTTTTTGGCTTTTACAGGGATTCTTTAATTAATTAGGATGTTCTATTTTTTTTTACATTTTGTAACCTGAAGAGAGCTTTAGATTAGACTAACAGTTTTCTTCAAAGGTAAAAGAAGTACTAAGTAATTTTATATGCAAACACCCGTGGCTTTAGAAATATGTCAACTATTTTTACTCTGATGTTTGAAAATCCCAAGGTAATTAGAAACTGAAAGAATAGAATGTACACTCATAAGTAAAGCAAGTCACTTAGTATAGTGTAGATTCTGGCTTGTGTTATTAATTTCATGTTTAGTAGTTGAAATTCGTGTAGTTGTGGTTTAAAGTTACTTGTGTTCCTGTCATTTTACTTTTGGGTTTCACAACAGAGAACAAGTGTTGGTTAAATACTATGGCTGAGTAGTTTTTGCATTTTGAGAAAGACCAGGGAATTGGTATTTAAAAGTGTTCCTAGAACAAAAACATTTTTCAGTGTGTTGATACATGATTTTAATTCCCATAATATTCACAAATGTTGAATAGTATGCCATATTAAAAGCAATTGGATTTAGTGTAAAATAAAAGCTTGATAAAGCTTAACAGTATTTCGCATCAAGGAAATATGTTACCTAGTGGCAAGCAGCATTGAAACTGTGCATGTTTTCCTGTTTTAGTTTTGTTCTTTTTGCTAAAAGATTAAAAGAAAAGAAAATAGCTGGCTCATGTTGATTTTTTTGTTGTTGTTGTTATGAACCTTAAAAGATTTCTGTATTCAAACTTGTGTTGTTACATTTGAAGTCTTGGTTTCTGGTAGAGAAATATTTGTATTGCTCTAGGCAGTTTCTTAGATTTGGAAAGTAAAATAAATGAAGGCTTAGGGCTTGCCTCCGGGGCCAGTTCTGGCGTATCAGAGTCTAATGGATATTACTTGGAAATAAGATCAAGCATTTATGCAGTCTTATGACCAGTCCTCTTATATTTTTCAGAGCTTAATGTAAGTCATTCTTGGGCAGTTTTATCTAGTGCCTTATTCACCAAAGAGTTGTAGGGTTATGGCAGAGATAGTAAAGAAAATACAGGTTGGGAGTTGGCATAACTTTTTTTTAAAGATTTTATTTATTTATTTGAGAGAGAGAGAGCATGAGAGAGGGGAGGGTCAGAGGGAGAAGCAGACTCCCTGCCGAGCAGGGAGCCCGATGCGGGCCCCGATCCTGGGACTCCAGGATCATGACCTGAGCCGAAGGCAGTCGATTAACCAACTGAGCCACCCAGGCGCCCCGGGAGTTGCCATAACTTTGAGCCTCAGATTTCTTATCTGAGAAATGGATAAAATATGCTCATAAATAATAAAATATTGAAGTGTTAAAACAGCAGCACCTATTTCCTAAGGGTGTTGTGAGGATCAGAGTACCTGCCTGTCACAGTCCCTGGCACATAATAGATTCTTGGTAAATGTCAGTTTCCTTTAATAGTGACACAGCCTATCTTTCCACCCCTTTCTCAACCTATTTTTACCTGTGAGCGAAGTATTCTACAAGGATGTTCATTTTTGAGTCTACATCATGATCAGACAGAACACCTTCTGTTCCTGAACAGAATCCTTAGGATTTTTTTCTTCCATCTGACCTAATCCTCCATGACACTACTGTCTAATAGAACTTTCTGTGGTGGTGGTGAAAATGTTGTGTCTGCGCTGTTCACTATAGTAGCTGCTAGCCACATGTGGCTCTTGAGCGCTTGAAATGTACAGTGCAACTGAATAACAGAATTTTTAATTTTAATTTAAGTAATCAAATATGGCAAGTGGCTGTTGTATTGGACAGCTCAGCTCTAGGGCTTACATCTTCTAATTCTTAATGAAACGTAAATTATGTGATATTGGCCACATGCAGGGAAAGTACAGAAAGAATTTAGAATGTAATAATCTTATAAATTGGTGTAAGTCAGCAGAATATCTGGTTGATACTTGAATGATATCCCATTATGTGGACTCTTCACTGCTTGTTTCCTTATAACTTGTGAGAAAATTATAGCACTGTTATTTTTCTCAAGAGTACTTTAGAATTTTTGAAGATATTAACCTAAAAAATTCATAATTGCAAATCTTACTGTTCCTCCAGTAGGCTGAACTATATATGGTAGAAAGCTAGGGATTTCAGAAGCATATTTTTGATATGGTATTTATTACTTTGCAAATTAATAAGTATTGTGTAGTTTTTTTTTCCACATAGGAAGAACTAATGTGATTGAATATGACTTTTCTAGTTGCTGAAAATGAATAGGTAGTTTTTAGAGAATGTTGAATTATTATGTAGTTTTTTTAGAGATATCCTTGTCTTTGATGATTTTAGAAAGAGTGAATTCATGAGAAGTGATAGAATTACCAACATATTCAAAAAGCATTTATTACTAATGTTATTGGCCAGGAAAATTTAGGTAATATTATAATTATCACATCTTTAGAAGGATTTTCCAAGAGGTAACGTTTTCCTTCTGGCTTCTAGAATGTTACAGTGAAAGTCAGCTATCATGAGTACTCTAAATTCAGCCTCTGTTTTAAATGTATCCTAGCCCTTTAAAAAGCTGTGCAAAGTACCACCTCAAATGAGGGCTGATTTTTCCCCTTGCCATTCTCCTGGCATACTAGTGGACCATTGAAAGATAAAAGACTTAAAACAGATTGAAATCAAGTTTGGAGATGATCATGTTGTACACGATTCCTCTCTTCTCTACCTAGCCCTTTTCAGCATTTTCATCAGTGACTTGGATTAATGACATGCCTGTCAAATTTGCTGGTGGTTATGTGGTTTTGACATTGTATTATACATTTGGAATCCAGAAGTATCTGTACAGTCTGTAATGATGGGTTGAAATTAGCCAGATACATTTTCAAAGGAACAACATACATGATTCCCTATCTGAACTTCATTACACAACTCTAAGAGTACATACAAAAGTGAAGAGCGTGACTTGTTGCTGCTTATATATAAAGAAGACTTAGGGATTTTACAAGATTGGTACTCAGTACCAATCAGTAGTAAAATGTGGTTGACAAAAGAGCTCCTGTTATTCTTGGTTTTGTTAATGGAAATACAATCAGCCAGAATAAGAGAGAGATGTTGCTCTTTCATTTAGCAACAGATAAATTTATTGAGTGAGGCCAGGTACATTCTGGGCAGGTATCACCGGGATATTTGTGTTTGGTTCTCTATTCAGTGAGACTTTGAACTGTGGGACCATATTGAGAGAAAGCTGAAGAGGGAATTCAATATCTTGGTTGAAGGGACAGGGCATGGAGGGTAGTAATTTGAACAAAAAATAGACATTGGTGTGAAAGTTGGCAGTGATGGCTGTCTTCACATAACTTAGAGATTTGTCACTTCTGTAGAAGAAGGATTTGACTTTGATGTGATTTTAGGAATATTTATTGGACTAGAGGGAAGATGATACAGAGAGAAAAATTTGGAGTAGAAGGAAAGTCAGAACTCCATTTAATAATGAAATGGAACTGTTGTCTTCAGTTGCTCAAGTGTCGTAACCTGAAGGGCATGTCAAATAAGAGATTTAAACTTTAGGTATGTGGTTAGATTAAATGGCTCGTACTGTCCTTCCATCCAGCATCCAGGAGAGTATGATCGGTGGAGAGGAAAAGAGATTCAGAAGCATTGCAAGCAGTTTGGGAAGGCCCATTCACATTCACAGGTTCTTTTTAATAACCTGTGGTTTGCTGGCATGCCCACCCACAGATTTTTAATTTCCTGCACCACTATTAAATCTAATTCTAAATTTACAGTTGAATGGTTAGGAGAGTACAAAAAAGAGAATCCATCTCTTTTTATTTCTTTGCCTTTCCAGCCATTACATCTTTTCTAGTTCTATAGATAGTAGAATCTCGTGTGGGGGGAGGAGGGAGGGAGAATGAGGGAGGAAAGGAACTTCTTAAGGGTGAAAAATAAGCTCCAGATAGCCTGTCCTTGTAAAAATCTTGTGCAGGGAGTTTGAGTAAAAGGTCTGTTAAGTGTTGAACCAAGAATGTAAAAGCATATGAACAGGTGTCAGTTACTTTAAGGGAGATACAGAATTAGAGTCTTGTAGATAGAAGAAATTTATTTTCCTGAATAATAAGCATGAATTTTGTGAAGTAATTGATGGAACGTTTTTCTTACCAGGAATGTTACGATTGAGGGATATGCCACCCATTAGTGTAGTTGGATAAAGGTCTCACCACATTCCTTCAGCCTTAAAAAAAATTTCTTTTGACTGTCAACAATTGTTTGAAAATAAGAAGTAGAGTGTGTAACAGTTAAAAGTTATACACCTAAACCTGACTGTGTTTAAATTAGAGGTGGGAGACCTTTAGGAAGTTACTTAATTTCCCTGTCCCTCAATTTCCCAGTATATCTATTGGGGGTGTTAATAATCCTACCTGTCTTAGAGCTTTGTTGTAAGAATAATTTAATATGTATGTAAAATAATTACATACAGCTAGTAAGTACTATATAAATCTTCAGTGTTATTTAATGTGCATATATGAATACACTTTTCTACATTGCTTCAATGCTGAAGTCTTCTCTTCATTTATAAAAAATATTGCATGTCCACATAATCATAAATGTTGTGTTTTCCTGGGTTCAGCTTATGTTAATATTAGCAGTATCATCAGAAACACTTGTTTGTTTCTCTTTTAAAACCACTGAAGAAAACAGGCTTCTGAATCCTCCTTGAATAAGCTGTATTCTCAGCTATTGTAAACAGGGGTTAAAAACCCCCACAGAGGAGTTGGAAACTAGTGACTGGAGAAGGACAGTAAACTGTTAGGACTGTGGGGAAACTTTGCCCATATCTACTTTTCTTGCTTTGCGCAAGTTAGTAACACCGTGTCTCTTCAGGCAGTAAATCCTCTTAAAAAATTTGATGGTAATATAACCACAGTGGATCATCACCTGTTGTGTGTGATACTCTCCTTGTCTTGGCTGCCCTCTAGAGTTGTGGAAAAAGTTATCTTACAGGAATAAGATTTCTGTCTGCTGCATCTAACATGGAGTAATGCTCAGGAAGTTGAGCAGATGAATGACTATCCTCTCTTTGAGGCCTATGACACTTTTGTGGCTACTGACATAATAACCAAGTTAGAAAAATGCTTCAGTTCATTCATGTAGTGTTTTTACAGCTCACATACATTGATGAATAGTAGATTTATCTTCTGTGTAATTCAGAGAAATGAAGTGTAGAATGGCAAGTTTACTAGTGCAGTGTTCTTGGTTGCAGCCAACAGAATTCTTCTGTCTGTCAACAAGACTGTTCAGTGGAGATAAACGTGAGACTGTTGTTGTCGGTGTGGCCCAACTCAGGTTCCTGTTAGCAACTTTGCTTCTTGTACTTTCTTTTCATCTCCATCAACCTACTCTCTGTGGCCTTCTGCATCTGGTTCCCCCATCCACTCCATTCTCCTGCTGTACTGTCTATTGCTTTTCTGTGACTTAATCTTTTTAGGGCTTTCTTTGTCCTGGGTTATGAAGGCCAAATGGGGATGAGCCTTGAACATTGGATCCTAATTCTTCCAGTTCAGCACAAGATAAAAAGTTATTTCTTCTATCTGTGGGTAACTTGATGCTTAAGAATAAGACAGGATAAGACCTGAGTGGGCCCAAAGGTCAAAGCTCATCCTTGCTTAATTTGGACCAATTGCAATCAATATTCATGTCTGGAATTGTGAGACAACTCAAGAGATTTTGGAGCTAGACCACATTTTAAGACCTGTTTTATGTTTCCCCATTTTAAAGCTTTAAGTGGCCTCTTACATGACGTATTAGTTGAGAAGAGCAGGTTTCTGTCCTGAAGGGTCTAATATATTTTGAAAAGTTTAGTTACTTCTTAGGATGCTTGCAAACTTTAAAATAATGAATGACACTTTTATTATTAACTCTTTTCTCCATTAAGGATGGAGAGTGGATCATAGAGAAGCTAAATAATGCCAGGTCACATAATGGGTGTCTGTAGAGCCAAGAACAGGAATCAGGAATCATTCCCATCTGTACTTGAAAGCAGACATATCCCTTCAAGCTGTTAACAATTTGTGGCTATGATTAGAATATTTTTGCCACTGGATTTATTTATATTCAATTAAGTGTGATTCAGTTCTTCAATTCCATGTGTCCTTGAATTCTCAAGTGGAGAATTGTCATTCTGATTTTCTAATCTTCCTTCTTCTCCTATTATTACTGAATAGAAAGATATTTTTGTTGAGCTGCATGCTATGTCCTACCCCTTCCTACTGATCTATAAGCTTTTCCATTGGCTTTCTTTCTGTTTCCTGCTGCTTTCTTGCTTCATAATTGAAGGGAGGATTCAGACCCATCCAGGTAACAACTACTGGTTCTGCATGGCCTCTTTATTACTCTGTTCCCTTACTATTATTACAATGAGATTGGTTGTTTGCTGATGAATATACATGAATTCACAGTGGGAATTTATTATTGATATATTGTTTCAAGGCTTTTAAGCCTGCAGTGAGAGCCATAAATAACCACAGGTACTGGCTGCCATTTGATAAATTTTGAGTTCTACTCCTTCCAGACCATTCTTAGGTCTGTCTAGATTTTCCACTTTTATGGCAAACTATTCAAGATAGCAAAATTGGGTTCATTTTAATATGGGGTTGCCACTTTTTAGAAAAGGAAGGCCATTCCCATCGTGACAATCAGCATGTGACAACTCTACTGGTAGTTTTAATTTAACTTGACTCTGATAGACTGAGATAAAAATCTTTATGTCTAGAAATATTTTATAAATTACTTGAATGGTAGTTTTTTAAGGGACTGCTTTTAATTTTAATATAAGTACTTTTATACAGTAAAACAACTTTTAGAGAGACAGAAGCTACCCTTTTGTTATATTTTATACATTTTAAAATTAATAATTATGGTATATAATTTTTCATTTAAAATAGCTGAGGCTTCATTTTAAAAGTGAGACTGCCCAACTGTTTTCATATGTGTGACAGCACTGATCAAAACTTGACTTAGTGTGCCTAGTGTAGAATATTTTTAGTGGTCCCAGCCACATGCAGTTTGGCCTCTTTTCATGTATATTGTATTTCCAATTCAGTTGGTAACATTTTTATTAGTGGAAAAAAGGAGAAAGCTCAAGATAGTAAAATTTACATATTCCCCTTTGTAAAAAAATAAATATTTTTTTCTCTCCTCCTCAGTTTTTTCAGAGGCCTCAGATACAGCCTCCTAGAGCTACCATCCCGAACAGCACTCCTTCCATTCGTCCTGGTGCACAGACACCCACTGCAGTGTATCAGGCCAATCAGCACATCATGATGGTTAACCATCTGCCCATGCCGTACCCAGTGCCCCAGGGTCCTCAGTACTGTATCCCACAGGTAAAGTATCTTTCAGGTCTCTCTTGTCCAGCAATAGAGTGGGAATTAACCCAAATTCTCATCAAAGGAAGCAGGGAGGGTGGGTGATGGCATTGGTTTTTAGTGATATGTGAACTTTCTGTTGGTTATAAGTCTGCCATTTTGTCATTTTCCATAATACTGTAAGGAGCTATTTCTGCATCTCTGTAAGTTTTTCTAAGATGTTAGAGAAATTATTTTTATCTTCTAACTTTTACCCCATCCCTTCCCCATATCCATCTGCGCTAAAACAGACTCAGTAATTATGCTGTTCCTGTGATAACATTCAATTTCATTAAAAGCTACCAGCTTGAAATAATTTTATAGTGAACTGATGTCTGTCTGTGCACTGATTTGCTGTGTGGTTTTTACCTAGTGCACATCTTTCTCTTCATCCTCATTGCATCTTGATGGCAAGCAAGCATTTTTGAAAGTATTTAACCAAGGGTTTTTTCACCTTATTTCAGTAATTCTCTCTCTCTCTCTCTCTCACACACACACACAACTTTGTTTTTTAATAGTAAGCTATCTTCATATTATTTATAAATATCTTTAATTTCTCTTTTCTAGTACCGTCATAGTGGCCCTCCTTATGTTGGGCCCCCACAGCAGTATCCAGTTCAACCACCAGGGCCAGGGCCTTTTTATCCTGGACCAGGACCTGGGGATTTCCCCAATGCTTATGGTAAGTATGAAATATTGAGCAATTTCTGCTAAAACGGATTGCTAATCAGTTTAGGCAGTGAGGTTTAGTGGTGTAAAGAATTTTTAAATAAAATGTTGCTAACAGTTCTGAATGGAAAGCTTTTTAGAGAGTGGTTTACAAGGAAAGAGTATTACAGAAGTATTCAGTTAATGACACCATCTGAAAGAGCTGGTAATTCTGTTGCAAAGAACCCATGTCTCAAGGTTCTGAATTTGCAACCAACTCATCATTACCTAGATTTTTATTGGATTTTTGCTGATGGAATAAATATACAGTTGACTGTTGAATATCACAGGTTTGAACGGCATGGGTCCACTTATACATAGATTTTTTTTTTTATAAATACAGTATGGTACTGTAAATGTATTTTCTCTTATGATTTCCTTAACTTTTTCGTTTCTCTAGCTTACTCTTTTGTAAGAATATATGTAATACATGTAACATAGGAAATATCTGTTAATCAGCTGTTTACTTTATTGGTAAGGCTTCCAGTCAGCAGTAGGCTATTAAGATTTTGGGGCTTCAGAACTTATACAGGGATTCTGAACTGCATGCAGGTGAGCAGAGGATGCCCCTGATCCGTGTGTTGTTTAAGGGTCAGTTATAACTTATCTCCCTTCCATGATTTTTTTTCTCCAAGCGTTTATCACCATTTACCAAAATTTTGTTTGTTAATGTTTTCCTACTAGAATGTACTACCACAAAGGCAAAGAATTTGATTCTTTTGTTCACTGCTCTATCCCTAGCACCTAAAACAGTGACTAGGTATTGGTGTGGGATGACTGAGTATAACTGAGTACCTCTGTGATTCATTTTCTGCAAAATTGTGATAAGATCTGTGTCCATAGGAAGGTTATGAGGATTAGTGAAATGAAAATGCCTCGAAAAATCACAAATATTTTTAATGTAGAGAAATAAGTGCCATGTTTGTACTTTGTGAACTAGTACTAAGCTAGAGAGTAATGAAAACGACTTATTCAATAAATTTCTACCACATACTTGCTTTATTACATAGAAAGTGAATTCTAAGGGATAAAACCAGCAAATACTAGAAAAATTAAGCTTTGGGATTCAGTAAGCATTGATCTTTTTTTGCTACCAGTAAGGACATATTAAAATTTTAACTTGTTCTTTTAAGATATAGTAATCTAGTATAGATAAACAGGTATCTACTAACCAAGTTCCTAACATTGGGACTTAGTGTCTCAATTAGAGACCTTTACATCAGAATTAATTGGCATTAGAATATCCAAGAACATTTCCCTTAGGATTTGAGGTGAAATAGGCCAAGGAACCAAGTGTTGTTACCTGGTTTTACTACTTCTAGAAAAGGGAAAACCTTTCTCTTACCTTGGTTACTATTGCTTTTGAAGCTGCCAGTTATAAAATGATACACTTCATAATGTCATTAAATGTCGCAAGTGTGTATATATGAAACATGGCTTTACTGAAGTTGTATTTTACTAGGAAATATTTGATATTTTCAAAACAACACGTTATATATGTGTGTTTTAAAGTAAAGTAATACATGTGCATCACCCAGCTTTGACATAGAATGTTGCCAGTACTGTTGAAGTGTCCCTTGTGTGCCCCTTGAACTTAGTTTTCATACCACCTTAGTGCCTTTGTATTTGTACTTATTCTATAAATTTAAATCCAGTTAAAATTATTTTTCCACTTTAAAAAAGATTTTATTTACTTATTTACTCATTTATTTGAGAGAGAGAGCATGCAGTGGGAGGAGCCAAGGGAGAGGGACAAGCAGATTCTCCTCTGAGGGCAGAGCCTGACACAGGGCTCGATCCCAGGACACTGAGATCATGACCTGAGCCAAAATCAAGAGTCAGATGCTTAACTGACTGAGCCAACCAGGTGCCCCCAATTAAAATTATTTTTAAGTGTAAAATTGGCAGTTGATATTATCAAGAATTTATTGAATAGAAAAACTATAAGGTGAGACTGGCTGTCGGAGTAAACATGCTAAAATCTCCAGACTTTTCTCTTTGAATCCCATGTTGTAATGGGAATGCAGTTGTATCTTCTAATTTGCAAAATCATTTTGAAAGGTGTCTCACTGAATTCTAGCCTGTTTATTTACACATCATATAAATGACTTTTTGATGCAAAATGTTGTCATTAAAATTCTATTATAAATCTGTGCCAGCCCTCTTTATTGCTCTTAATACTACTGCAGTATATATAGAAACAATATAGATGAGTTTACTGGTAGGGAAATATTTTGCTGATTTGGATATACAATATTATAACATGTTTGGTTTTATTTCTGTTACATATAGACTGTATTTGTTTATTTTCACAAAAAGCAGGATATTGAGGGGCAGTTGTATCTCAAATATTTGTTGATATCTGTTCCCTTTGTTAGATACTCTTTCTTCCCTGGGAAGTTCTTACACAGATCCAAAATCCATCAAGTAAGCAGTTCGTCTTATAGATTAAAACAGTTCACCTAGTTAACTTAAGATGAGAAAAACAATCTTGAAATAATTTTTCATTATGAAAGTAACCAAGTTAGTGAGAAAAATAGAAATAATATGGACTATATAAAGTTGAAGTAGCCAGTTTTTTTCCCTTTCTCCACTCCCTAAAGAAACAATGATTTAACAGATTAATACATAACTTTTTCATTTATATTTAAACAATTTTTAATATGTATGGCCACATACTATTTATAATGTTCTAAAACTTTCTGGTATTTTTCCCCCCATCTCACAATATATTCATGGACATCTTCCCATTTCATTACCTATAGAATTTCAAGCTATATAGTATTCCATTTTAGGGATGAATCATAGTGTATAATCCAGGCTTAGATTATTTTCATTATTTGGGCAGATATTTTAGTTTTAAGGCTTATCACTAGTTAATATGCTTTTATCAGACTTAAAAGTTCTGATCCAGTAGTTCCCATCAATTATAGGTCCTTCTGCTGTACCACCGTGGGACAGCTACTCTGGCCTTACCGTCTACTGGAAGACATAAACATCCCCCTTCCTATTTTCTTGTTTCGGAATCCCTTCTTCTCTTACCCTTCCACTCCCAGTTTTTCATTTCCCTCTGATCCCGGTCCCCCCTTTTTCTCCTTCCTCTTCTTCCTAATCCGGGGTTCAGGTTAAAAGCAAGTATAAGGAATGGAATCCTAGTTCTCTGTCCTGCAGCACAGCAGTCCTGTCTTCTAGGGCAGAGGGCCTTCCTCTGGCTGAACTGGTAAGGAACGAATCCTAGTCTTGTTCCTTCCTGCCCTACTGGTGGAGCTGGAGTTGGACAGTCTCTTTTGCGGAAGTCTTGGTTCTTTTTCCTTAGCTTACATTTCACTCTAGGGTAATAATATTTTACTCCTCTGTTCAGTTTAAATCTTGAACAGTGATTCTCAAAGAATATTTTTGCCCTTACTGAATGAAGTTCAGTAACCAAGATCATAAAATTTTGTTTATACATTATAAGTCTTGGAGTGTTTCTATAGTGTTGAGGAAAAATAACTAATGAGTAGTATTTGATCAAGGTCACTTTTCAGTTTTTCTCTCATCAGTGTTTCTTAAATATTTTGATGCCTGTTATATCAGAAAAATACCTCATGAAGGTGATAACCCAAGGTGTAAAAATTTGGGTTTGGGAGCAAAGAGGTGTGGTTAGCAGTGATACTGGGATCAAGTCCCCCATTGGGTTCCTTGCTCAGTGGGGAGCCTGCTTCTCCCTCTGCCTGCCACTCCCCCTGCTTGTGCTCTCTCTCTCTTTCTCTCTCTGACAAATAAATAAAATCTTAAAAAAAAAAAAAAGTCCCGTTCTCCTTTGCTTCAAACCAGTATACTTTCCCCTTTTCTCACTGTACCATTTTCTTCCTCCCTCTTTCATTTTCTTTTCCACTCTTTTCCTGAGCTCTGTGGGGGTTTGGACCTTTTTTAGGTCCTAAGAGTTGAGGGATTCATTCACTGTTCCCCAGGGTGTTTGGAAGTGGGAAACTCTGGCATCCGAAATTGAATTTGATTGTGTGTTCATGGAGTGTTAATACTGTGATTGTTGGGGTGCAGTTAGTTAAGCAAGCAACTCTTTGTTTTGGCTCAGATCATGATTTTGGGGTCCTGGAATTGAGCCTTGTGTTGGGCTCTGTGCTCAACTTGGAGTTTGCTTGAGGTTCTCTCTACCTGTCCCTCTGTCCCTCCTGCTCATGCTCTCTTTCTCTAAAATAAATAAATCTTAAAAAAAAAATACTGTGATTGTGGATGTGGTTGTATACTGACGTTATTATTCTAGGATATTATGGCATAAACTGATTTTTATGTGCGACTTGCATACTTAACCACTATCTTTTTATTTGTTTCTATGGGAAAATTCAGTTTTGATAGGTTTTTGGAAGACCTGCAATGTATAAGACAGTGTACTAGGTATTTTGTAGGATGTAGATGTTGAGATATTCTCCTTGCCTTTCAGGATCTTACAGTGCATTTGTTTGATATTTGTGTTTGGGGTTTTACCATTGAGAACAAATCTAAATGTTGACTAGACCACTGGTTCCCAGATTTTTCAATGTCCTAGTCAAATAAAATTTTTAAAAAAAGTAAAGTAAAATAAAGGAAGAAACATATAGAACTATTACCTTTTTAATTTTGCCACAAAGGCTTTCAAAGAAAACTTATTTAATGTTAGTAGCATTTCATATAGGAAGGCTGTTTGAACAACAAAGGAACAAGACAAATAATTTCAAAATAGTAACAGACCTTTCCAAAATGTCAAATTAGCAAGCCTATAGTTGTGGCTGTGTGTGGTTAGTATAGTAATGTGGTTATTATTGTGTAAATTTTGCCATATATCATTGACACATTTTGTATTGACTGGAGTTTAGAGAACCACTGATCGAGAACAAGGATCAGGGGAAGAAAAGGGCCAGCCCTTTTTCTATAAAGGGCAATATTGTAGGTTTTGCAGGCCATATGGTCTCTGTTGCAACTATTCAGCTCTCCCATTTTAGTGAAAAGGCAGCAGTAGGTAACAGATAAAATACTGTATGTAGGTGTATTCCAATAAAACTTTATTTATAAAATTGCACTGGATTTAGCCTATTGGCTTTAGTTGACATACCTCTAATCTAGATAAACCTGTTACATTCCATGCATAAGAGGTTGGGGACATTAAGTAACATACCTAATTAGTAAATGGTATGTAAAAGTTATTCACATTTTTAATAGAATAAAATAAATCTTTTTAAATGTCTCTGACTATATAGGAAGTTGAATTAGTATTCTATAAAAGATAATCATTATTTGCTAAGTTAGAGGGCCCACTCCACTGGGGTCCACAGTTGACTTGATGTTTTACTAATTGTGTTTAACCCCATTATTGAGATATCCTATGCTTCCAGGTTTATTCAGCTGGTATTTATTGCATGTGTACTATCTGTAGTCTCTACCCCAGTCATGTTGACTCAAAAACGTTTCATTAGAACAGTCTAATTTTTTTCACCTTTTGGATCTTTGTCACTTAGTTTAAAAAATATGGCAAGGTGAGCAGACTGTATTGCCTGTCTAGCAACATTTGAAACCAATTTTAGGGGATTGTTTTCTGAGTTTTGGAACTAGTGACATTATAGGGTAGTGTAGAATCGCTTATTTAAGCTTGACTTTGAGAATACTGTATATACTACCAGAAGCATGGCTAATAAGGTGTTTTTCTCTTTTTACATTGAATTAATTGAAATCCTAGCCATGCCCCCTGTTTAGATCTTCTCCGAATTTGATTGAGACCTGCAGAATTCTGGTACCTTGAAATGTGGTACTGCTTCCAAGAAATTACCACTTAGAGACTATTATGATGGTGGGGATGGTTTGATGTTGATGATGACAGTGATAATAGAGCCAACATTATTTGTTTACTAACATACCAAGGATTTTACCTGTATTAACTACCTATACCTTCATGTTTTTCCTTCTTGTTATCGTGACTCAACCATCACTGTTGCTACCAAAGGCCAGTCTTCTTGTGCACTGGATCCCATCATGTACACATTTAAGGCTATTACTCTAGCTGTTCTCTTCTCTCTTTCTGGCATTATCATTTTCTTTCTCTCTGCTGGATTAGTCCCTTCAGCATACAGGTATATAGTGTTTTATTTCCATCTTAAGACAAACAAACAAACAAACAGCCCAGCCACTTTTCTTCATTTCCATCTCATTCACTGTTGAGCCCACCCTAATCAGGATGCACTTTCCCGCCCCTCCACCCATATAACTTTTGTCAGGGTCACCTGTGCATCCTACTTTGCTGAATCTTGGTTGACTCTCAGTGCCATTTTATGTAGTTATGCATGCTCCCCATTCCGGAACCATTCTCTTTACTTCAGCCACTGCCTTGATTTTCTTTTTCATCTCCTTTGCTAGGTTTTCTTCATACCCGTGATGTCTGAACAACATAAGACTGCCCCAAAATTTCGTCCTCGGGTTCATTCTCTATTTGTACTAATTTCCTCAGTCACCCAGTCTCATGGTTTAAATGTTGTCCATACTATACTAATTCCAAAATGGGTACCTGTTCTCTGACTCTGGGACTTGTGTCTCTTCCTGCCTACTTGCTGCCATCTGCTTTTGAAGGTCTAGTAAGAATCTCAAACTTTACATGTCCAAAATTGAACTCCTGATTTTTATGCTCTAAACTCCACTCTTTCTCTAGTTTTCCTCATCTCAGTAAGTAAATAAATAGCACAGTAAATAGCATTTTCATTCTTCCACTTACTGCAACAAAAAACCTTAAAGAGTTTTCCTTGACACTTCTTTCTCTCATAGTCACATCTACTCTATCAGCAAATCCGTAGATTCTACTTAATGTATCCAGTATCTGACCCTTCCTCATCACCTCTTCTCTTAGTACTCTGGCTTAATAGTAATTATTTTAATAGTCAAAGTTTTAATGTTAAGAAAAGTATTCATTGAGAGTACAAGGAGTGAGTGGAAGAAGGTAATTTTAGCATACCTTTAGCATAGTCAAAGGTATGAACAATGTTGGAGAGATTGATGTACTCAAGGGATAGTAGTAGGTATAGGTTGTTGCTAGAGCTAGAGAATGGTACATAAGGTAGTTAAAACCCTGGAACCTGGACTCTTAGTATCAGACTTCATTTTTCAGCTGTTTGTTCTCAGCCTTTTTTCTGCTCCAATAGTATGATATTGGCTGAGCCTTAAAGGTGGTTCCCTATGACAGTGGTTCTCTGAAAGTAGGGAGAAAAATCAGACCACTCCCACTCCACAAGATGATCATATATATTCTCCTTTCTCTGACCAAACCCCCACACAAAACATATTCACACAAACCCTTGCTTGAGAATCACATTGCAGGGAATGGGTAGGCCCCTGGAATAGATTTTTTTAAAGGCAGTGCTATAGTATGATTAATTTTTTTGAAAGGTGCCTCGAGTGGCAATCTGCAGGAGTTGGTTATTTAGTTGTTTTCATATTGGATGCTGACAAAAAGGTGTTTTGAGTTTTGGGGAATCATTCGTTGAGCACTTCAGTAAATAGAGGGAAGCTATTGGATAGAGATGATTAAGTGGGATGTTTTTGTTATTTATTTTTTTAACTGATTGTCCGGAGACACAGTGCCATTAGTAGTCTTACAGTGGTTGACAAAATAACTGAATGCTTCTTTTCATTGTTTTTTTCTAATTCTTTAGGAACGCCTTTTTACCCAAGTCAGCCAGTGTATCAGTCAGCACCAATCATAGTGCCTACGCAGCAGCAGCCCCCTCCAGCCAAGAGAGAGAAAAAAACAGTAAGAGATATTTATTAATTTTTCTTATTTTAAAATCGAATATCCAGTCCCTTGTCAAATATGTTTACCCACAGCTGTAATCATTATTCTTCTGAGTTCACAAATGATTGCCATTTTTTATTCTTCACTTACATCCTTACCGCTAGACCTAGACAATTTGTATGGACATATAAGTAGAAGTTACAAGAACCATTTGCTTAATATCATTTTTCAACATGCACTGAGGTAGCTTTGCTAGATGACAACATGCCTTCTTTATAACTGGGAGGCTTTAGTCTGCTAAGATCTTACTAAGTGGGAGAAATTTGAGCTCTATTTTCACATACTGATTATTGTCCTTTAATGTCAGTCCTAATCAGCTCTACATTCAAATATGAACTTACAGGGGGAAAAACAGCACAAGTGAAAATGAGCAAAATGTTAAGGACAATAAGAAAAATCCTCCCTGTGGAATAGATTTATTTTTAGAAATATCAGAATTTAGAAAATGTATTCTGTTTTTAGGAAGTTACAGGGGCTTTGCCTCTGTCTAGAAAGGCAGGCCCAAGAAAATTAGAGTGCACTAATATAAAGTTCACATTGCAGGACATCCTGTAGAAGAGTGGCTTGCAATCTCTTACCCATTAGGACACACAAAATGAGATTCACAAGGGTGAGATACGTGGGAGAGATATCATAGCAATCAGTACTCTTGAAAGTACTCTCTGATAAAAATAACAGGATTCCAAAACTTAGGCTCTTTTATTATCAGAAACAGATTTCTTGTGCACACATCATAATAAGCAGGACATGCCCATATATCAGGACACTGAAGTTGAGAAAGTATGCTTTAGAAATGTTGAAACAGCATGGTAGATGATGGATGTGAAGAACACCCAGGATAAAGAAACATTAATAAAGAAGGTGATGAAAATGGAAGACATAATAGATGTTACTGAACAAGAAAGTAGAACAAATGAAAGAGAAGCAATATTTAAAATTGTAATAGAAACAAGTTTCTGTATCTGAAAAAATAGCTGATATTAGAAATCTTACTGAAGAATTCCCAAAACAGCTTCCAGAACCAGGTGATTTTATTAATGAATGCTTTGACATTTCCGGGAAGCCAGGGCTACCTTGGTTTCACTTTGGAGGTGGTGATAGCAGAAGGGGTCTTTAGGTCTCAGCACTGTCACAGGATGGAAGGCCTAGACCCAGGTGCTCCGTCTCCTTTGCAGCACCATTTCCACTGACATCTGTAAGCATAGGTCGCCTTTAAAAAATTGAAAGAACACCATACACATTGTTCTGCATCTTGTAGCTTTTTACTTACCAATACATTTGGATGATCATTCTATATCAGTACATGTAGATCTATTTCATTCTTTCTATTGGCTGATTGGTATTTAATTGTAAGGATGTAGCATACTTTTTTAATTACTATGTTCTTGATCAGCCTTGAGCTTGTTTCTGTGCCTTTGCTCTACAAGCCACTATTGCAGTGAACATTCTTGTATACATATGTAAGGTATCTGCAACATAAATTATTCCTAATTACTGGGATAGGTGCATTTTTCATTTTGTTGGACAACATTTACAACTCCTAAAGCTTTATTCTACAGAGTAACATATATTTTAAAACGATTTTATTATGAATGTTACATTAAGCATTGTAAATAAAATCAGTTAATTTGGCAGTTCTTACAAGACAAGCGTTAATTCTTTGCCATTCTGACCTAGAAATTCAGCCAACTGCGTCTCATTTTAGCTTGTTGTTCTAATTAATTCAAGTCAGAACTAATGTCCTAAATTTCTCTGAATGACACCATACGGTTCAGTGATTGAAATAAAGTCAAGTGTGATTATCAACTTTGATATTTGATAGATTTCCCACTTTATACCTTTAACCATTTCATGGGCCTATAAATGTACTACATAGATAACCATCTCTCAATATGCCATCTTATTCTGACCTTATAGATAAGAATTCGGGATCCAAACCAGGGAGGGAAAGACATAACAGAGGAGATTATGTCTGGAGGTGGCAGCAGAAATCCTACTCCTCCCATAGGGAGACCCACTTCCACACCTACTCCTCCTCAGGTAAGACAGTGAGCTGTGAGGGATGACACTGTGTATTTGTTCACTAACCTCTGCTGGGCTCTTCTTCTTTCTGTAGCCACTCTCTGTACTTCTCATGTCCATCAGTTGTCTCATAGCCTCGAATATCTAAATGATATATAAGTAGACATGTTCTTTCTCTTTACAAATTGTTATAACTTCCAGATTTTTATTGGTAATATTTCTATATATTGTCTCCACATTCAGAGCATAGCTGCTGCCACTCTTCCTAACGAACTATTGCATGATACCAAAAGGAGCTGCAATTCCTATGGAAACCTCATCAATAATTGAGTATTTCATGTTTCAATATGGAGCCGTAGGAATTAAATGCTGCACACTATGTTTGTGAAAACTTTAAGGTTGAAAATTTAAACATTGTTACTTAACAGTATTGTTGGGGACCAGTGCCCGTGTAATTCAGAGCACAGATAGATGTATTTTAGGTATACCTCTTACCTTTCAGGACTACATAAATGAACTTTTTGATTAGAGGGTGTCTTCTTTAGTTATTTACATGGACTATTAAGAAATTCTGTCAGCTAAGCACCTTTTTGTTCCCATTGCAGAATGTGGTTATCATAGTCTTCTAAAAGTTGACTTTATTGCTTTTAGAAATCAAGATACTTCAGGAAGAACTGGAGTTTAGTAAACTGCGGTACAGGCTGGAAGTCCCCAAATTTGCTAGGATTTATATTTCATCACTTGGTCACTTTAAATTTTGATAAGCCATTCAGAAGAGATGAGTGATTTTCAAAGTTTTAAAATACCTAAACTGTGAGAGCTCAGCATATAAGACAGAGAAAACGAAAGTTACTAAGGAGTAGAGGTCTGCTTGTTTCCCCCTTTGTGGCTTGATGGTGAGGTATTCCTCAGGGCCCAGTTTATGAACAAGTGATAGGCATGATTAAATATCATTTTAGAATGGTGGACTATTGACTTGATTTTAGTAGCATGGGTCAAAAAATGTTGTTAAAAATGTTCTTAAAAATTGAGATCACAGGGGCGCCTGGGTGGCTCCGATGGTTAAGCGTCTGCCTTCGGCTCAGGTCATGATCCTAGGGTCTGAGATCAAGCCCCACATCAGGCTCCCTGCTTGGCGGGGGGCCTGCTTCTCCCTCTCCCTCTGCTGTTACCCCTGCTTGTGCTCTTTCGCTCTATCAAATAAATAAATAAAATCTTTAAAAAAAATTGAGATCACAAATACACAGAGCCCTTGAAAATGTGTGAATTTATTTAATTTCCTCCCTGTAGGGACAAGTAGTATTTACACATTGAAGCTTTCTACTTAATGTGCACAGTTAGATAAGGCCATACTACAGAGAAACCTGGAATTGGTTGATTAGGGCAGTTAAATTTTGATCTCTATTTTCCCACATTAATTCAAATATTGTTACTTTCAAGCTATATACTTGACAACCTTTTGTTAATTAGTGTTTGAATTCTCAACTCGAATATATCTTAGTATATCTTTTTGCATTTTAATTCCCTCTGGTTTGTTTTTCTTTAATTATTACCAAGCTGGATATCCTACCCTCTTTTGGTTACCCTTGGCTACAGAAATCCTTTTGCTCTCTATTTTTCATCAGGGACCACAGGCCTGAATGAATACAAGTATATTTGTTTGTGTAAACATAAAGCATGTTAAATGTATGCTTTTAATTGATAAAGGCCACCAGTCAATAATTATAATGTAGACAATACTTCTTGATGAGTAATATTGTCATGAAGCCTCAGTTTATTTTATTAGTTATTTTCACTCAAAACCACATTAATGTGTAGCCTTTCCAAATACATGAAATTCATGGAATGCACACATAGCTTTTTAATAGAGACATACATACTAGAAAGATTTCATTTTCCTCTTAAGAACAACCACATAAGCATGATGATGGCGGGGCACCTGAGTGGCTCAGTCGTTGAGCATCTGTCTTTGGCTCGGGTCATGATCCCAGGGTCCTGGGATCGAGCCCCGCATTGGGCTCCCCGCTCAGCAGGGAGTCTGCTTCTCCCTCTCCCACTCCCCCGGCTTGTGTTCCCTCTCTCAATAGCTCTCTGTCTCTGTCAAATAAATAAATAAAACCTTAAAAACGAAGCATGATGATGGCAACTGATACTTGGCTTCAGTTTTGGAAATATAGAGAGAGTTGTGCACATAGAGTGGGAGAGGACATCCCTGGTTAAAGTAGGCAGTTATTACTTCCTGACTGTTGTATTATGTAAAAATGTTGACCCAGTGTTTCAAAAGAAGCTAGAAATCTTTATTTATGTAAAAAATCTGCACATTTTAAATCTTGGCGGCTAATTCTACCAAGAAATAGCACTATGCCAGCCTAAGAAAACCCATTAGGTTTATTCTAAAGATTGGTAGTTTGTAACTGTGGTCTAATTCTAGATAGATCCTGCACCACATTCTAGTTATTAAGACTACAGATGAGACAACCCTCTGCTTTAGAATTTATGACTGAAGAGTAAGTACTCTATTGCTTTTGACCTTATCATATATCTGCGTTAAGCCACAATTGCAGGTGCCATGAATAGCAAAGCCTTTTCCTACCATTGAGGTCATCCCAGTCTCATTGAGACAGAGGACACATTAATATATGACTGGACCTCCTGTGGAGTGTAAACAAAGAAATACGAATGCACAGAAGTGACCAAGTGGGACAGAATTGCAGCACAGGTTCAAATGTGTTGCATCACAGACACCTGTTACTGGTGGTGCTGGTGTGATAGTATAGGGGAGGGATTTAAAAGCTTTGGCTCAGAACCAAACATACTTGGTTTCACGTCCTAGATCTACCACTTAATTTTGTAAGTTTAGCCAAATTACTGAATTTTCCAGAGCCTTAATTTACACATTTAAAAAAAATGAGGAAAACAAAACCTATCATATAGAGTTATTATACTATTAAATGAGATTAAATACCTAAAATTGCTTGAGCTCAGGGCACAGTGAGCATTCAGAACACACTTCCTATTACTAATATTTGCAGTTGTTGTTAGTGCAGGAGGCCCTGAACATGACTGGAAGATTCTGGGAAGGCTTCAGAGCAGAAATGACATTTGGTCTGAGTTCCCAGATTGGTATTCACACAATGAAAAGAGAGAGAAGGATATTCCAGGCAGAGGGGCAGCATGTGCAAGAAGGTGGCATGTGGAGATGGGAAATGAGATGAAGGGAGATGATTGTCATTTCATGTGACAGATTAGGGAGTTGGCTGAAGGGAGAGGAAACCAGTTAGAAGAATATACGACAGTTGGTTACTAAGTAAGGATTATAGAGTGACCTTATAATTTATCATCTGAATTGGGGCAGTTTTAAAATGCCTTTGGGATGCTGTGAATCATTTTGCTGGGCAGCAGGCATAAACCAGTACTGTCCAGGTAAACAGGATGCATGGTTCCCCTAGGTGTAAAAGAGAACAGTCAGAGGTTGACTCTGCCAGCTTAGATACCTGGACTTTTAGTAAAACATAACATGGAGTATACATGGGGATGTTTGAAGAGGGGGATAAAGAGTTTCATTTTGCCAAGCATTCAAGATAAGAAAGAGTTAATTTAGGGAAACTATAGTAGGTGTATATGAGGAGAAGGGAGAGGAGAAGCAGGCTTTGCTGCTACTGTTTTTGCCCTAAAGAGTAGATTGAATTTGAAATTGTCCTGCTTCCTAGGTTTTAAAATGATCTGTGGAATAGCACCTGAAGATTTTATATCTCAAATATATAAAAAATACATGCATGTGTATGCATGTGCTCATTCCAGTGATCACAGTGCCCTAAGAGGGGTGCATGTATAGACCTCATCGAGTACTAGAACACTTTCTACAGGTCTGTAGAGCTCTGTCACTTAGATTTATGATCTTAGGTCAGAACATTAAGTTCTTTCAACACCTACTTTTTCATCACTAAAATGAGGGATTGTAGTAAGCTCCGAGTTTCCTTTTAGCTTTTAAATGTTGAAGTGGGAAAGAAGGGGGATGTTTTTGTTACTTTCCCTTAGCATCACAATCTCTCAGCTGTGTCTCCATTGATAGCAATAAGGCACAAGGAACATTTCTGTATTAAGAAATGTGCTAGATGCCTGGAAGTTTTTATGGGACCCCTTAGGATAAAAATATATACATGATGCTGTATAGGCAAGGCTTCCAGAATTGTCTACTTCCAAAGGCTGGGGTGGTGAACCAGAAATTACTCAGTTTTTTAAATGAACTACTTTATATATCTTTCTTCCTCTCCCTATTACCTTCGTTCTTTTTTCTGTTTTAAAAATCACTCTTTAAAAAAAATTACTCTTATAGTGAAGTACTGCTACAACGTGTGAGAGTCCTATGCCACAGGGTATAGGAGCAGAGAAAAGGTTGGAAACTATGGATCGATGGAATATCTTAGGAAAGATATATAACCTCCCTTGTCATGTGGGAAAATTGCTAAAGTCAGCAAGTCATTCGGTCTTTTGAAGAGCTTCTTATTAACATGATAACTGGAAACGTTAAATTCTGACCATTTGTTAATTTTATAGTTTTAGCAGTAATAGTTAAGTTAGGTTCTGAAGCTTAGACAATGATACAAGTAATTGTATAGTATAAGTAGGTAAGTTCCTACGTAAAGAATTTGAAGGAGGGGCACCTGGGTGGCTCAGATGGTTAAGCGTCTGCCTTTGGCTCAGGTCATGATCCCAGGGTCTTGGTTTCGAGCCCCACGTGGAGCTCTCTGCTTGTTGGGGAGTCTGCTTCTCCCTCACCCTCTACTGTTCCCCCCTGCTCTCTCCCTCTCTCTATCAAATAAATCTTAAAAAAGAAAAAGAATTTGAAGGAGATACCCATGTAATATAGTGCTCACTTCCGGGCTCCCTGCTTGGTGGGGAGCCTGCTTCTCCCTTTCCCTCTACTCTTCCCCCTGCTTGTGCTCTCTCGCTCTATCAAATAAATAAATAAAATCTTAAAAAAAAAAAAAAGAATTTGAAGGAGATACCCGTATAATATAAACAAACCCAGTTTAAGTTTTTATTTTTAAAGATTTATTTATTTATATGAGAGACAGAGCCCGTGCATGCACAAGAGGGGGGAGAGGGAAGGAGAATCCCAAGCAGACCCCCTGCTGAGCACAGAGCCCCACACTGAGCTCGCTCTCAGGACCCTGAGACCATGACCTGAGTCGAAATCAAGAGTCAGATGCTTAACCGACTGAGCCACCCAGGAACCCTCAGTCTTAGCTTTTAAAATGTCACCTGTTGACTTAGTCATAGCACTAATAAGTTAATATCCTTGTCTGTCTTGAAGCACTAATGAGTTAATATCCTATCTGCCTTGAAGCACATAGGTATGCTTTTGTCTTAACTGTTGTCTGCAGTAAAGATAGTAGTCATTGAATTAAATCACATCATTTTTCATCTTTAATAAAATAATTTCCCATTATTAATCTCTTGGCTTAAAAATGGTGCTTTTTGGGGTGCCTGGCTGGCTCAGTCCATAAGGCATGTGATCTTGGGGGTTGTAAGTTTGAGCCCCATATTGGGCGTAGAGATTAAAAAAAGAAAAAAGCACAGACCGGTACCTCTGAAACAAATAATACATTATATGTTAAAAAAAAAAAAAAGAGGAAGAAGATAGCAGGAGGGGAATAATGAAGGAGGGGAAATCGGAGGGGGAGGCGAACCATGAGAGACGATGGACTCTGAGAAACAAACTGAAGGTTCTAGAGGGGAGGGGGGGGAGGGGTTAGCATGGTGATGGGTATTAAAGAGGGCACGTTCTGCATGGAGCACTGGGTGTTATACGCAAACAATGAATCATGGAACACTACATCAAGAACTAATGATGTAATGTATGGTGATTAACATAACATAATAAAAGAATAAGAAAAAATAGTACTTTTCAATAGTATGTAAAGTGTTGTAAACTTTAATCAAGTAACTAGGTAGGGGGCTGACTTAAAAGCTTTAAATGAGATGTCACAATGAACAAAGACCCTTAATAATTAGGGTTAATCTGTTGTTGAAAATGAATTTGTACGGGGACAGCTGGGGTCCTACTTAGAGTCATAAAGCAGGGTTGTTGATTTCATCAGGTCTGTCTCCCAGCAGGGTTTTATAAAACTGTCCTGAATTTTTAAGAACACCAAGATTCTCCAGGTTCCTTGCCTGTGGGAACCTCCTAAAGCCAGAAAACAAAATTTGACATAAGGCCATTTTTGAGATACCTTATCGTTTTAGAAACTGGTGGAGCAAATGTGTTTTAAATCGTTTTGGCATCCCAGTAAGATCCACTTATGAGACACATTAATAATGTTAAATTTTATTTTATGTTCAATGATTCTTCATTTTTACTTGAATGACATTTTTACATAGTTCTTCAAATTTTGTGAGAGTTTTTGCTGTTATAGTGGTGTGATTTTACCTTAGATACTCTAAATCTGAATCCTAATTATAAAGAAGGTGTAACTTCAGTTTTTACACATGTAGCACAGTTCCTGTCCCTTGCCACCTACTCCCAGACATTGAACAGTGGTGTGTTGCAGCTTACAATCTTCTAGTAACTATGATGTCTGTAGTTCTAAGGGTCACAGGAAGTGTTACAGAATTTCACAAGAAACCATCAGGTTTCATCTTTTATCTGTTATTGAAAATGTATTTTCAGAATTTAAATGACTTCAGTTTTATATGTGTATAAATTATAAATCTTCATTGGAAAAGAATAGTAAAGGAAGAAATTGTAGCCTTAAATCTTACTACTCAGAGTTAGCTGTTGTTAACTTTTTGGTGAATATCCTTTCAGACATCTTGTAGTGCATATATGCATATCAATATCTATAATTTAATATATTTGGGTTTATTCATGCCATTTTATAAATACCATTTTTTCAGTGGTCATGCGGAAACGTTCATGTTTGACTATAGGTATTATAATTTTTATTTGCTACGTGGTATTTCATTGAATATACCCTTGTTTGTTTAATTAATGGGTATTTTCATTCTTTTCCTGTTTGTTACTAATGCTAACAATATTGTTATGAACAACTTTGTGGACTTATTTTTGGGTTATAATGTTATCTTACCTCCGGAAATGTACCAGTTAATCTCTGACCAGCAGTTTAAGAAAGAGCCCTTTTCCTTATTTTATATATTAAAAAAAAAATCCCATTTAATTTTTATTTATTGATTTGTAGAACTAAGATTTTTGACGTTTGCTGGTTATTTGTGTATGAAATATCATGTCTATTGTACACATTTCTTTTGGGGTGATGACTTTTCTCAGATTTGTAAGTGTTCATTAGAAATCCATTTGACATATGTAATATTTTTTTTCTAGTGTGATAATTGTGTTCTAACCTTTTTTTTTAACCAAATGGTTTGTCCCTTCTTTCAGTATTATTTATTGAATAGTTCATCATTGCCTCCTTGTTTTGAGATATTGTTTTAATTATTTACTGAATTATGTATACTTGAGCTTGTTTCTGGAATTCTGTATTCCTCTGATGCTGTTTTTCTTTTTTAAGCTGTTTGTTTGAGAGAGAGTGAGCGAGCACCCATGAGCTGGTGGAGCAGAGGGAGAGGGAGGGGAAATAATCTCAAGCAGACCCTGTGCGCTGAGCGTGGAGCCCCACTCGGGGCTCAATCTCATGATCCTGAGATCATGACCTGAACCAAAGTCAAGGGTCAGATGCTTAACCAACTGAGTCACCCAGGTGTCCCTCTACTGATGTGTTTTAATACCATTATACTGCCGTCTTCAATACTATAGTTTATAAGACATTTTAATATTTTAGAGAGAATTTATCCATATTATTCTTGATTCTTAGAGGTTTACTTATTTTATCCCTCCCTGCCCATTGGAACCGTAAAATCATTTAAGTCCTATAGGTTAGCCTGACAGTTTTTATCTTGAGTGTCTGGGTTTCCTTCATCATTCCTGACACCTTGGCAACCATTCCTTGCCTTCAAGGGAGAGATTCTCTCTATGGCATATATAAATTGTTTTATCAGATTAGTGTTTTCACCAATCTGAATGCCTTTAGCCTTAGCATGTATTCTTCTATTACTATTTTGCACCCTTGTGCATTACACATTTAGGTCATCTCTTGGTTTTATAAAGACATTGGAGTTTCTGAACCCGGTGTTACTATTTTTTCAGGTGTTTGGTGTGTGCCTATGTTTTGTTTTTGTTTTTGTTTTTTTTCAGTAAATTATCCCTCAGTCTACCCCAGTTGCTGAGATGATAAACCTAGAAGTCTTCTTTAAATCATCTTTATCTCCTATTCCACAACCATTGTATCAGCAAGTCCTATATGGCTCATTCTCACCCTTTTTACTGCCACTGCTAGATTCTAAGCCACTTTGACCTTTCTCCTAGATAGCGGTCACTTCCCTTCTCTTCTCCTCGCATCTGTCTTGTCTCTTTTCTTTTATTCTTTTAGAAAAATTTTTATTGACATATAATTGACATGTAACATTATATTAATTTCAGATGTACATCATAATGATTTGATACTTGTATATATTGCAAAATGATCACCACAAAAAGTCTAGTTAGCATCCGTCACAATACATAGTTTCAGAAAAATTTTTTCTTGTGATGAGAACTTTTTTTAAAAATTATTTATTTGAGAGAGAGAGAGAACACAGTGGGGAGGGGCAGAATGAGGGTGAGAGAGAGTCTTAAGCAGACTCTGCTGAGTGTAGACCTGATGCGGGGCTTGATCTCACAACCCTGAGATCATGAGTTGAGCCAAAACCAAGAGTCGGATGATTAACTGACTGTGCCACCCAGGCACCCCTATGATGAGAACTTTTAAGATCTACTGTCAGCAACTTTGAAATCTGCATTGTAGTATTATTAACTATAGTTACTTCCTTATTTTTTTTAAAGATTTTATTTTTAAGTAATCTCTGCACCCAATGTGGGACTTGAACTTACAACCCTGAGATCAAGAGTCACATGCTGTACTGACTGAGCTAGTCAGGAGCCCCTAGTTACTTATTAAGCATATGACTTACTTATAACTGGACTTTTGTACCTTATGACCCATTTCACCTGCTCCCACCCTGGTCAACCTGTGATATCACCAGTCTGTTCTCTGTATCTATGAGCTGCTGCTTCTACTCCTCCTCCTCCTCCTCCATTCCACATATAAGATCATACAGTATTTGTCTTCTCTGACTTATTTTGCTTAGCGTGAGGTCCTTAAAATCCATCCATGTTGTTGTAAATGGCAAGATTTCATTCTTTTCTATGGCTGAATAACATTCTAGTGTATGTGTGTGTATATATACCACATTTTCTTTATCCATTTATTTATTGATGGACACTTAGGTTGTTTCCATATCTTGGCTATTTTAAGTAATGCTGCAGTGAACATGGGGTGCATATATCTTTCTGAGTTTGTGTTTCTGTTTTCTTTAGCTAAATACCCAAAAGTGGAATTTCTGGATCATACGGTAGTTCTGTTGTTAATTTTTTTTTTTAGGAATCTTCCAACTTTTCCCCATGGTCCCCATACCAATTTACATTCCCACAAACAATGCACAAGGGTTCCCTTTTCTCTACATCCTTACCAACACTTGTTATTTATTATCTTTTTGATAATAGCCATTCTGACATGTGTGAGATGATATCTCTTTGTGGTTTTGATTTGCATTCCTCTGATGATTAGTTATGTTGAACACCTTTTCATGTACCTTTTGGCTATCTGTATGTCCTCTTTGGAAAATGTTCAGATCTTCTACCCATTTTTTAAAATTGGATTGTTTTTTTGGCTATTGGATTTTATGAGTTTTTGACATATTTATATTCTGTGTCTATTTTTTATACAACAGCCATAGTGAGTCCTTATAAAACATAAATCTGATCACATCGCTTCCCTACTAAAAACTATCCAGTCTCTCTACTGGTGACTAAACTGTTTAAGAGTCCATACTTGTAGAATTTTGGAGGTCTTTATGTGGTCATACATTATCTGGCTTCTGGCTGCTTCTCTAAACCCTGCTCCTCTCCTTCTCTTCTCTCCTCCATGACAGTGTATTGCTACTGGCCTCCCTGCCCTTCATCCACAAGCTTCATTCTACCTTTCCACTTTTGCTTTTGCTATTCCTTATATTTGAAATGGTCTTCTACATCCCAAGTATGTCCTTTTTCCCCTTTCAGGTGTCTCTTCTAATATCATGTCATCAGGAAAACAATTCCCAATCACTTTGAAGTAGCACCTTCACACCCCTTTCATTCTCTGGTCTTTACTTTCCTTTAATTTTATTCATAGCATTAAATTTTGTCTGACATATTTTATGCTTAATTTCTGGCTTCTTGTTTGTCTCTACCACTAGAATGTTAGCTCCCTAAACATAAGGAGCACCGTGTCTTATTAAGCCTTATACGCCCAGCACCTAATTTATTTTTTTAATTTTTTTATTGTTAATCACCATACATCACATCATTAGTTTTTGATGTAGTGTTCCGTGATTCATTGTTTGTGTATAACACCCAGTGCTCCATGCAGAATGCCAGCACCTAATTTAATGCCTAATCCTTGGTAAAGATAGGCGGTTTAATTGTGTGAAGCTCTTCCCCTTAGAAGAGATAAGATTCTTGTTGCAGAGCCACCAGAAACATATGGGGTGAAAAGACTTGTCCAGTCCTGAGATGGGTTCCACCATTGGAAGTAGTAATTTCATGTTACTAAAATGTTTTGAATAGAATTGTAGTTTCTTGGGAAAAGTGTAGAAAGAATAAAAGAATTGATCATGTGGTTGATGCCTTTTCTGATTCATACATCTTGTGACCTATTAGATTCTAGCATTAGAAATCAGTGCATTATTGTTACCCTTACATTATTGCTGTGATCATTATTTATTATGCATTATTGTCCTTGTATTAAAATAGGAGGTATTCATTGTGTCACTCCATAGATTGCTTACATAATGAATACTCTTTTGAGCTTCAGGTTACATACCCAAATTTCTACTTGAACTCTATGGTCAGGTATCTCACAAGCATGTCACACTCAAAACTCGAGTTCATGGTCTTCCTTTCCCCTGCTTCTTGACTCCCAAAACTTATCTCAGACTGGCACAAATGTCATAAACCAGAAATCTGTGTTTCTTACCTACCATAACTAATCAGTTACCAAATCTTGTCAGTTTAACTCCTGTTTATAGGAAATGTATTCACACACACCCCTTTTTTGCATCATAATTATTTCTCTTGGTCTACTGTAGTAAACTTCTATGTTATGTCCTTATAACATTCTTCTTTCCCTCCAGTTTATTCTCCATGCAGCAGTCAGAAGGATTTTTTAAAAACATAAGTCTTATATCACATTTCTCCTTAAAATTTGTTCCTGGGTCATTGTTGAGGGGATAAGGACCAAGTTGGTTCATGTGGCCTCTACTTCTCACACCAAGTTCCCCAGCTCTTCCTCTGTTCCTCTCCGACTCTCCTAAAAGCAAGTTGATATTTAACACGCTTCCCTTCAGAGCCTTCACGTGTGTTATTCCTTCTGCCTGACCTGCTTCCTCCTGCTTCCTCCCATATACCTCCCACATGCCTGCATTCACATTGATTCTTTGGAATTCAGCCTACATTTTGCTTCCTCAAAAAATCCTCACACACATACAAATTCAGAACCTCAGGATATATGTTATCTCTGTACCCTTACTACTCTAGTGTAGCATTAATGGCCTTGGTAATTAAATGATTAATTTTTTGGGTTATTTTTTTTTAATTTGATGCAAAAATAATTTTTTATTGAGGTATAATTGATATAGCACATTACACTAGTTTCCGGTGTAAAACGTAATGATTCAGCCCTTGTCTGTATTGCAAAATAATCATTGCAGTAAGTCTGCTTAACATCTGTCACCATACGTGATTACAGAATTGTTTTTCTTGTGATGAGACCCTTTAGGATTTATTCTTATCAACTTTCCCATGTGCAATACAGTATTATTAACTATAGTCACTATGCTATACAGTACATCTGCATAACTTACTTACTTAGTTAACTGGAAGTTTGGCCTTTTTGATTCCCTGTACCCATTTTGCCTACCACTCACCCCCCTTCCTCTGGCAACCATCACTCTATTACTCTGTTTATGTGAGCTTGGTTTTGTTTTGTTTAGATTCCACATATAAATGAGATCATATGGTATTTATCTTTCTATGTCTGATTTATTTTACTTAGCATAACACCCTCTAGGTCCATCCATGTTATCACAAATGGCAAGATTTCATTCTTTTCTGTGGGTGAATATTCCATAATTGTGTGTATGTGCTTTATACTTTTATATGTTTCTGTTGATAAAAGTGCTATGAAGCAAAGATTTTTGTCTATTTTAATCAGCAGTGGGTTCTTAATGTTTTGTACATGGTAGACACCAGAAAGAAACACACACAGAAGACTTCCCTCCCACTTAGGAAAGAAGCATGTTTTGGTCCTTTTTTCTGGCATCATTTATTATTATTTTACTTCTTAATCTTCATAATGTTTCTCAAGGCAGGGTGGAGGAGGGCTATATTTGTTTATTCCCAGGATTTATAGATGTTCTAAAACATGTGAGGTATTAGAACGATTATTTTAATGTCATGGGATGCAAAACATTCAAATATAGTCTCTTGTGATAACAGTGAATTATATCAGCATCCTATTATATTTGCATCACTACTTAAGTCTCTGGTTTCTCTCAGTGAATTGTAATAGGTGTCAGCAACCATTTTCTATAGAAGAGCAGATAGTAAATATTTTTAACTTTTCAGACATAGTCTATTTCACGAACACTCAACTCTGCCATTGTAGGATGGAAGTGGCTATAAAAAATACATAAATGAATAGCCGTGACTGTTCCAATAAAACTTTATTTGTGGATACTTAAATGTAAGTTCCATATAATTTTTAAGTATCAAGAACTTGTATTCTTTTGATTTTTTTTTTTTTTGCAACTATTTAAAATGTAAAAAACATCTTAGGGGCAATACAAAAACAAGTACGTGGTCCCTGGGCCGTAGTTTGCTGACACTCTGTCTATAACTACCTCTGTGCTTAATCAAACTGTCATATACAAGATTAAAATAGGGAGTAAAAGGAGATGGCCCCTTTCTGTATAGAAATAGTGTGGGCTATGTAAAGGGATGGGAATTTTTAATTGTACAAAGAATTGCTTAAGGACAGTTCTTTGGATTTTGTTGCTTGTTTTACCTATTGGTAAACACTATTTTTAAAAAAAATTAATTTCTCCAGTATTTGTGCCCTAATCTACTTATCTCTTGAGGCCAGCACTTCAGATTTAATATATAAATCTTCAAAAGAGTAAATTTTATTTTTTTTCAACCATAGATTTTAAAAAGAATTTTTAGTGGAAATTAATTTCTTTGATACTATCAGGTATCTAATATCTTGCCATATGGTAAGTTTCCTTATAAGTGTAGTTGAAAAATGAGAGAGGTATTTTTCTTCTGCTAGTTGGAGCCTTAATTTTGAAATGTGGGGGTAATGGAATTTAGCATTGACCTAAATTATGAATTGTAACAGTGTGTACTTGTCATATCAACCCTAACCTTTTAACTCTGAATTTCTGAGCATCTTTATTGAATTATTTGGTTTTTTTATTTTTATTTTTATTTTTTTTTAAGATTTTATTTATTTATTTGAGAGAGAGAGAGAGCATGAGAGGGGGGAGGGTCAGAGGGAGAAGCAGACTCCATGCTGAGCAGGGAGCCCGATGCGGGACTCGATCCTGGGACTCCAGGATCATGACCTGAGCCGAAGGCAGTTGCTTAACCAACTGAGCCACCCAGGCGCCCGATATTTTTATACTGATTGCTCTTCCAGAATGATTTTTACAAATTTTCATTTCCTCCAATAGTGAATGTGAATAAAGTGGAGTGATTTTGAAATTCCTTAAATATATTCTGAGCACGGTAGATCTTAGGTAGTAAATGCTACCTAAGTTGTCCAGCTACCCAAAAGCTTCGTTTCCATATATGGATTCAGATGTATACAGCATTGGATATGATGTCTTCAGTCGCAATATTCCAAGTTTGTTTCCTGATTTTTCTGATTTATCAATTAGATAAAATAATCCATGATTAATTGTACTGTGGAATGATAAGGAACTCCTTTGTTACACGGTGCCTGTAGTTATTTCATTAGGTGAAAAGAGATGAAATTAGAGGTTAATCTAAAATTTGAGATTACCCTACAATAAAATTAATGTAAACAAAGTGAGAGTATTGAATTATATTGATGTGAATATTATGTTTTTGTTTTCTTGATGCTTTTAGAGGCTTAGAGAATGTTAAACCTGAATGGGACTTTAGGATCTTTAGGAGGATCTTTATTTAGTTCCTTTTCATTTTATAGCTGAGGGAACTGCGAGGTCCTTTCCTAGCAGGTTGTGGTTGTGTAACTTTGTTCTGGATGCTTGGGTTTGGAATTGGGATTTAAATAGCATGTTATCTCAGTCCTTTCTTACATTTTATTTTTTTTTAAAGATTTTATTTATTTGAGAGAGAGAGAATGAGAGAGAGAACACATGAGAGGGGGGAGGGTCAGAGGGAGAAGCAGACTCCGTGCTGAGCAGGGAGCCCGATGTGGGACTCGATCCAGGGACTCCAGGATCATGACCTGAGCCGAAGGCAGTCGCTTAACCAACTGAGCCACCCAGGTGTCCTTTCTTATAAATGTTTATATGCAAAATCTTCTAGGACTTTGTTAATTTAAAAATGTCTATGCAGTTGAATATGATTGCAGATATTTTATTCTGACCTTGAAAAACTCTGATCAACACAGATGTATAGGTGTCAGTAGCCTTTTACTGTCTTAAACATCTCACCTTAAGTATCGCTGTCATTTTGGTGACCTGGTTTTCTCAGTTTCCCATTTTTGAGGTTATTAATTTCCCAGGCAACTGGAGTAGTTAATATTTTCTTCCTTTTAGGTAAATTATACAATTTACAGGTCTTTATTTCCTGTTTAATAAATGCTAAGTAACTTAGGGCTTTTCCTTTGTTCTAGAGCTATTTTCAGGCTTAGAACTGAACGGAGTCCCTATTTTCATTTATAGCTATGAAGAGGTCCAATTTTTGAGTTTTAATAACACAACTTTTTTCCCACCAGAACTAAGGACTCAGAGCAATCATGGCAGTACTATTAATTTATTTGATTCAAAGTGAAAACAGTAACTCTTTCCATTTTTTATATATAGAAATATAATTTTAGTAGTCTTTATTTAGAAATAATTTGGAGTATGAGCATTCTCATCATCTAACGAATAGGTGAATTTTCCCTATTCCTGTTATTCTGTACAGTCCAGATATAATCAAATGTAAATTGCATGTTGTACGTTTTGAAAAGTAGTTACTTAAATGACATGATAAATGGTATGTGTCTGAACTGATTTATTTTATATTCCTGTTCTCAATGAGACTTATTGATTTGAAAATATTTTTTATTAACACTCACTTTTTTAAGTGGCCCTACTCACCCCAGATTCATTCACACCTTTATTCCCCCTCGTGTCTAAAACACACACCCACTCACACAACAGACAATCAGAATTGTGCAGGGACTCTGCTGTGATAGCACTGATAGAATTCAATGTAGGAGATTATAGCTAACGAGAAAATGACCTTAGATCTCTGAGGAGAGACATAGGTTTGTTTTTTGGCTTTTGTGTAACCCTCAAATCCAAAACAAATACCTGCATGGAAAGTGATGTAGAATGAGTGTTCTTGTCCTTTCTTGTGTAATTCTTGTTCCTTCCGAAGTTGAACAATGGCTGCAATTTTTTCAACCTACTGTGCTAGTATTTCATGGCCATTTTTGATTCCAATAAAGTGGCTGAATGAAAATGAAGAGTTTCCTCTTAGCTCTGAAAAACAGGTATTTTACTCAGATTTCTGACTCTGAAAAGATACCATCCTTGTCCCAAAATCTAAAGACATTTTAAGGGGAAAATCCTTTAGATACTTTACAAGTAGTTGCATTTCACCTGTGTGATTATGTGGACAAATGACGAGGATCACCCTTCAATATTGTTTTCTTGAATCAGTGACTGGTTTTAAAACCCATCATGTTTTGTTTTTCTAGCTTTTGTCAGATGAACTACTTTGCTAGGTAGTTTATAAGTGAAGTTGACCACATCCCTTTGGTCTTTGACTTGGAGGAGGTTAAATTCCCTGTCAGATGTGATGTCTACCATTAGGTGGAAAGTCTGTCCTTAGAAGGAATCCTGGAGAATGCATTTATATTAATGATTTTTGTGCTGTCTTCTCTTGCCGTGGTTAATAGTAATCATCTCTTTTCCTTCCCCTTTTCTGCTGTTTCTTTCCTTTTCTTGCTGTCTTCTGTACTTTTTGAATTATTAAATTGGCCTATATATTTTTTCCTTGCTTTCTTTTTTTTTTTTTTTTTTTTTTTAAATTTTGTGATCTCCTGCCCCACTCTGTGTTCCCCACTTGCTTGGGTTCCATGTTGCTAGTTTTTATGTTCGCACGCTCATTATCACCCTTTTTTGTACTTCAAATCCCAGCAGCTGTCCAGCCAGGTCCCTGAGCACAGCCCTGTGGTTTATGGGACTGTGGAGAGTGCTCATCTTGCTTCCAGCACCCCTGTCACTGCAGCTAGCGACCAGAAGCAAGGTTTGTGTATAACTGTTTCCTTCACTTTTTTTTTTAATTAATTATATTGCCCTCAGCATTTAAGAGCAAGAGTGAAACATCTAAGGGTTATTTAGATACCTACTTGTAAACAAAGCTTTGAAATGGAAAATCAAAGCATTCTACCTCCAGGAAAGTAAAGTAGGGTTGATGAGTAAAATTTTTTCCTGTATTTTATTAATGCCTCACTGTTGATACATATTTATAGTTAAAAATTTAGTTGCCTGAAACTGGTTTTGTTTGTTTTTTGGTGGGAAGTGGAACAAGGTTGGGGAAATAAATCAAAGTATATATTGCTTTACAATAATAACATAGTTTTATTTATATATTTAACATGTTCCTGTGTATTTTGCTGTTTTTAAAAACATGAAATATTTCTTCTTACAAATTTGGCTTCTGTAGCCTCAGTTCTGTAGTACTGAATTTATTCTGGCTCCATCATGCACTAGTATTTGGTATTGATGAGTCATTATGATGTGTATCTTAATCATACTGAGGTCTCTGCGCCTCTTTACCTTGAACACGAAGTGTAAAATTTTTGTTGAACTAAATACACACATTGCCTTTTGGATTATAAAAGAAAACTGTAAGGGAAAGCTCATGTCAGAAAATGGGATATCACAGTCTTTCTTTCTTACGTTGCTGGATTTAGGTTGACCTTAACCAAAATTGGGAAATTTGGAAAAACACAGGAGAAAATGTGACTTGGAGCATGCTACTATAATGTTTCTGACTTCATTGTAAGAAATGAATAGAAAGCTTATATGATTTCTAATTTTTTGACTTATTCATTCCTCCAAACCCCTTCATAGGTGGATGTTAGTAAATGTACTTTCTAAAAATTATTCTTTAAAAAGTACTTGAGAATTGGCACATAACCTAAGCAATATTATTTAATATTAACTGGGTTTTTTGTATAAGTTTTCACACTTAGAAACTTATGTTTGATTTCAGTGTTTTCTAGAGCATACAAAGATAATAGGATGTTTTTCCCTTTTAGTATTGAGGAACCTAGTAAACTTGAACAGAGATACATCCTATGTTTTGTTTTATAAGATTGTTCCAAACCAAAAAGTACATAACAAACCGTAACTTGGCCTGCTTCTAAAAGTTGCTCTGTCAGATACTTCTTTGAGCAGTGTTCAGACGGGAGAGACGAACCATGAGAGACTGTGGACTCTGAGAAACAAACTGAGGGTTCTAGAGGGGAAGGGGGTGGGGGGGTGGGTTCACCTGGTGGTGAGTATTAAAGAGGGCACATTCTGCATGGAGCACTGGGTGTTATACGCAAACAATGAATCATGGAACACTACATCAAAAACTAATGATGTAATGTATGGTGATTAACATAATAAAACTCCCCCCCCCAAAAAAAGACTTATGCATGCTTAGGGTTAAGTTTTTTAATACGAAAGCCATTCACCTTGCAGGAGTGCACTTGGTAGGTATTGTAGAAGACGCTTTCTATTTTTTGAGTCAAAAATCGGAATGTTTTCAGAGTAGAGAAGAATTTTCAGGGTGTTCTCTTAAAAACTTTATTATTTAGTTTGCACAGTTGTAATCTTTTTGCTAGTTAGAACTATGCTAAACACATTGAATACTTACCATCCAAAGAGGCCTCACAGTGTATCTATGGTCTATGCAAACTTCAGCTGGGCCACTATATAAAGAATTCATAAGATGTCTTAATAATGATAGCTCCGCCCTGCTACAAATTTTAGATTATGAAACACCTTCATTTTGTCATATTTAGGCCTTGATTTCCATAAGGAAGAATGCAGAACCCTTGGTTTCCTCTCGTTTTTTTAAGATTAGTTGAAATTTGAATAATAAACATTCCAGATTGATGTTCAATATAGATATGAGTGCATTGAAATGTTTTAGGTTACCTTGATGGAAAGAAAAATCTGAATTTTAAGTATATTTTGTAGTGCTTATAAATAACTCTGGGAGACTACTGCCCTTTCCTTCTTAGTACCAATTATTTTCCAGAAAACTCAGTTAATTCTGTTTCTAATTGTACCCATAGTTTGCCAACATACAGAATAGTTTTCAGAGTAATTTTTAAACCAAATGTATGTAATTCAAATAACATTAGAAAGGACTCAGCAATTTTCAGAAAAAAATTTTTTACAGTTAAATTTAAACATTTTCTTCTTAATTCTAGATTCCTTTTGAAATTAAAGATAGGAAAATGTACTGTTTTCAAAGATTGCTGGATTACCTTCAGAAATAATAGACTCTGCATTCTGCAGTCAGATTGGTTTTTCTCTCAGTGGAAATGTCATTACTGTGGATTTGCTTTGAATCACATGTTAGCCCCAAAGTCTCCTACCAGTTTGCTTCACCTACGTACTTCTTTTTCCATACACCTTTGTTTTTTTCCCCTGGACTGAAAACATGTGGGATTTTGAATCATTTTCAGGTTTCAGCTGACCAGTTGTTAGACCTATGACTTAATCTGTAAAACACCCAGTTTCCCCATCTGTAAAACAGGAACATAATAGTTTCTACCCCAGCAGTGGTTGTAAGAATTAAAGGACACTATGTATGTTTTGTGTTTGGCCCAGTCCTACCATATAAGAAGTACTTAATAAATGTTAGCTACTATTAATAAACTTCTGGTTTTCTCAGAGTTTGTGATATGAAAAGCTGAAATGGTTACATGAACACCAAATTGCCAGACAAATATGACATTTCCAATTACTTGGTATTTTATAAAGGTACAGAGACACAGGGAAGACCTTCAGCTTCGTTTGTAGAGAGAAAGCCATTGAATGTTGAATAAATTAAAATCATCAATTGGCGTTGATGATGTCTAGACACAGCTTGATTGTTGTTTGCCATTGTTTGAGTAGGTACATTCAGCCCAGTGTGTGGAGGATATGGCATGGACAATGAAATGCAAATAAAAGTTACTTGTTCCTTAGTCTTAGCCTTAGTGCCTTCTGAAAGCACTTAGTATAGAGTAGATATTCAGTGAATGATATTCTGTTGTAATTCAGTGATTTATAGCAATGTTGTTCATTTGGGGCTCCCCTGGAACTTAGGACAGGACTGTTCTCTGTCAAGTGAGGTTGTCCCTCAAGTTGCAGGATGCTAACCGTTCCTGGTCTCTGCCCATTAAGTGATGGTATCACCTTCTCAGTTACATGAGACTCTTGGCAACCAAAGGTACCCATCTAGGCAGTTGGTTCACTGCCATCTGAGAATAAAGGGAGCAATTTTTTTCCTTATAAATCTGGCATTCATTGTATAAACTATGGATAAGTAGAAAGAGAAAATATCTCTTTCTCATTATCTAGAGCTATTGTTAGTAAGCTTAACTCCACACTTTCCCATATGCATGTGTTAGTAGCATATATTTTTTTAAGTTACCAAATTAGGTTTATGTTCTCCATACAGTCTTGTGCCCTTTTTAAAAAACATCTTTTATTATAAAAATACTTTCTATATCATTACTGTTTTAAAAGCCTATTTTAAGTGTTTGCATAATATACCATTATATGGCCCACACTGTTAATTCTTTAATAAATCCTTCATGTTAGATCATTTCGTCTATTTCTCTTATTTTGGTATTATGCAGTTAATATAAATAGCCTTAAATCTTCCAGACCTCTATCTTTGCTCCCTCTTGCATGATTATTATGGAATTCCCACAATTTCCTACTTCTACAAATGGTAGAAGTATTTGTAATGCAGTATATTAGATTTCAGACTATCATGGCTTTGCACAATATATTCTTAATAGTAAAAGTTCTTAGATAAAGTCAGTGTTCTTTATTTAGGTTTACTGTAGTATACTTTCAGCTTTCTGTATTAAAACTTGAATGAATTTAAAGGAGTTTTATTTCAGAATGAGGACCTCTCAAAATAAGGTTTTTTTGTTTCTAATTTTCTTCATGTTAGATTTTTCTCAAGAGTATATAGAAATTTCAGTCCTAGGTCTGCTTTTTTTGTTTTTGGTATCAGAAATTTTATTTTTCAAAATTAATAATAGAATTGACATACTTATTAGATTATTAATGTGAGAATTACTTTTTACTATTTACTGCTTCTAGGTTTCATTCAGTGTTTATAAAGGGTGTTACTCTGATGTGCTTTCACAGTGCTTTCATGTAATCTGGGTGACCTTTGTAGCAGTTACTCCAGTGAGTTGAAAATTATTTTCATGAGCAATATTTTAATAAATGTGTATTTATTATATATTTCTTACATATATATAATACATATAATAGATTTCTTTGAAATATTTTTGTCTTTTGCCCTGACAACATAGACTGAGGGATTTGACAGTGAGAGCCTAATGATCCTATTTCTCCTGTACAATAAATAGGTACTGTACTGGTCTCTGCACCCATAAATTAGAATGAATTTTAAGGCCAGCAAAAGTAGTTAATGAATGATGAATGATAAATGATATTAAAGGATGAGTTATTCTTCAACAAATTAATGGTAATATTTAACCATCTGTTTCTCTGATTAACAGAGCATATTTTCTATGACAAACTTAAGTACAATAATTTATTGTAAAGACTCATTTTCACTGATGTATAGAGATTTCTGGCAGAGAAAGTAAAGTCCCTTTCAGTTTAAACTGTCTTTTAGTAGTGCTTAAAATTTTTGTTATTTGATGAACACACTCATGAGTATCTTTTTCCAGTGGAGCCTGTTTATCATGCTACAGAAGTATCAGGCTGGAAACCAGTCACTCTCCTTTGGCTTCATCCACCCTGGAATGAATCACATATCAGTTACCTAGAATTTTAGAATATGGAAATTTTCATGAATTACAGTCTCTTACATGTTTCTGGTATACCTTTATTGTGATCATCAGTTTCTCTCTTGCTCTCATTCTTTTTCATCTATACACAGATACACATTTTATATATTCTCAGGTATTTCAGATGTATGTATTATGTTCTTTTTTTAATTGGACTTGATTAACTTTGGTTTCTCCTTGAAGAATATTTTTTTACAAGATAAATTTACATTTTTATATTTTCACATTTCTGATTATATACATGCTGCCTCTTTTGAAAAATGAAAGTTTAATTTGTAAATGAATTTTTATATTCAGGGACCTGATTTCACAGATAATAAATTGCACTGATAATAAATGACACCATGATAGCTTCTCTTAAAACATAGTTTTTTATACAAGTAATACACATTCTTTACCGAAATTCTCCTAAATGCAGAAATGTATAAAGTAAAAATACCAGTCTATAATAATTTAATCTGTACTTATTTGTTCTTGAGCTGTTCTGACACTATAGTGTATCTTTGGTAGAAAAATCTTCTATAGGGAGCAAGATGCAGTAGAAATGAAGGTCTTTACTTAGAAAAATAAAAGCCCCATTCCCAATTCTGGATGGTTTAGCTTCAGTTTTGATGAACTTTTCTGTTGTATTCTTGATATAATTATATGGTTAATATTTGATTCCTTCTTTTACTCCAAAATTAACTTTATGTTTATTGGTAACCAAGTAACACTAAGTATAACTAGAAAATATGACAGGGTTTTTTGGAGTGGCAGAGTAAGTCTAATTATTTGGTCTGTCTTTTGTTGCCCATTATTTTGGGTAAGAGATTAAAAGAACTAGCCCAAAATAATACAATATAATCTCTGATCCAAGAATTATTCTTAAACTCTTTTGTTTTTTCTTCCCCAGAAGAGAAGCCAAAACCCGATCCAGTGTTAAAGTCTCCTTCCCCAGTCCTTAGGCTAGTCTTTAGTGGAGAGAAGAAAGAACAAGCAGGCCAGACATCAGAGACGACTGCAGTAGAATCCATGCCAGAGCTTCCTCTGCCTCCATCACCTACCACTGTTTCTCCGCTTGCTCGAAGTACAATTGCTTCCCCCACTTCTGCTGCTCTTAGTAGCCAGCCAATATTCACCACTGCTGTAGATGACAGGTGTGAACTCTCTTCCTCAAAAGAAGACACAATTCCTGTACCCAGCCCTGTATCTTGCACAGAGACATCAGATCCATCACCAACAGATGTAATTGATGATGATATATGCAAGAAATCTTGTAGTGTAGCACCTAATGATATTCCACTGATTTCTAGTACTAATCTAATTAATGAAATGAATGGAGTTAGTGAAACATTACCAGCCACAGAGAGCATTGTGGAAATAGTAAAACAGGAGGTGTTGCCATTGACTCTTGAATTGGAGATTCTGGAAAATGCCCCAGAAGAAATGAAAGTGGAATGTGTCCCAGTTCCCCTTACCCCTTCCACAGTTCCTTCCTTTTCTCCATCTCCTCCAACTCCTCCAGCTCCTCCTCCTCCCACACCAGCCATTGTTCCTGCTGCTGCCACTAATGTTAGTACTGCTGGTGTTCCCACCACAGTCCAGAGGGTCTTAGAAGAGGATGAGAGCATAAGAACTTGCCTTAGTGAAGATGCAAAAGAGATTCAGAACAAAATAGAGGTAGAAGCAGGCGGGCAAACAGAAGAGATTGTGGATGCCCAGAACCTAAGTTCAAGAAAGAGCCCCGGCCCAGGTAAGCTGTTGTGCCATTAATTATTTTATGCTTGCTGAACATGAAAAAGAAGCAGTGTTTGAGTTATTTTTTAATTGGCTACTTTCCTTGACTTCCAGAAACATCAAATGAATGCTGACATTCGTAGTCTGATTTCTTCAATGGTGTGTTTATGTTTTAGTGCAGCCTGCAAAAGAGTTACTCCATTGTCTAAAAATGCAAATGAAATTTCAAATATACAAAATGCCTCCAAGGTATATGTCACTGTACATGTGTTTTTTGTTTTTCTTTTCTTTTTTTTTTTTGCCTTGTTCATATGAATCAGTTCCTCAGTGGTTAATTTAGTAGCTTTGGGGCTGGAAACCAATTAAAACAAGCATACCCTATAGTCCTTAATCCTGTCTTCTCCAAATTTTAGAACCCAGTCAATCCTAAACATAAAGGAATTCATCTCTTCTTTAATCTGGGATTTAGAAGAATAGCAATCACAATGTTGAAGTTTATAACTAGTTCTGAAAAATGAAAATGCCCTCTCTGATTCAAAGAGAAATTTAATGCTCTTCATTTTTTCCTTTAGAGGTTTCGTTTTTTCCTGGAATACTAATTTTATCATTATTATTGTCAAAGTATTATATTCTTCCCAGTTCAAAATTATTTATTTAATGTAGCATCACCTAGGATCTTAGGAATATTGGATTTTTATAATTCTTTCTGAAGATTTTATTAGAGCACGCAAGAGAGAGAGTGTGCATGAGCTGGGGGGTGGGGCAGAGGGAGGGGGAGAAGTAGACTCCCTGCCCCCATTCCCCCCCCCAAGCAGGGAGCCCAACATGGGGCTCAATCCCAGGACCCTGAGATCATGACCTGAGCCGAAAGCAGATGCTTAACCAACTGAGCCACCCAGGTGCTGTCCCTTTTTTTTAGAGAGGAAAAGTGGGGGGAGGGAGTGCAAGTGAGCTGGGGTGTGTGGGGGAGGGACAGAGGGAGAGGTAGAGAGAGAACCTTAAGCAGGCTTCACGCCCAGCATAGAGCCCACTCAGGGACTTGATCTCCTGACCCTGAGATCATGACCTGAGCAGAAATAAGAGTCGGACGCTTAACTGAGCCACCCACGTGCACCTGAATTTTTATAATTTTAATCAAAAATTATCTGAGGCTTATCAACTAGAGTCATTAGCCCATAAGAATATGGCCCATAAGAATAAGTCAGCATAGCCTATCTGGTGCAGTAGTGCCCCATGCAGTATAATTTGCTCTGTCTATACCCCTCAAGTTAAATTATACAATTAGAAAATTGCATGCTCCCCCAGCAGTTGTTCTAGAAATGCACTGGGTGGGGAGGTTTTAGTCATCAGCATCCTCGGTGTTTATTGTCTTTTTTCAGCTATCTAATCCATAGGAAAACTTAAATCAAAAACCTGATCCCTAGTTTTAAGATCTAGCTTTCCTACATAGCTCAGTTCTTGAGGCAGTTTTCTCCTGAATTTCTTAGGGGGGTTGTCTGATTCCTTAGAACAGTAGAACATCTAGTTCAACATGGTGCAACAGTGCAAGGTGGTGGGGACAGGGAGTAATTTATCATAAAGTTTGTAAATCATCTGTTTCCTCAAGAGACTGGCCTCCATCACATCGGAATTCACGATGTCATTACTATTTTAGGAACCTTCTTTCTTGGTGGGGTGATGACCTGGGGCTTTTTGAAAAAACAGTTTGGATGTAGTTACAGGTGAAAGCCCCCCAAGGAACACTCCTTTGTTGGAGAACAGGAGTTTGTTTGACCCTTCATTGTCTCCCTTCACATAACTCACCTGTGAATTGTCATCCAACAGCTAGTGATGTGGTAGTTCCAAAATTAGGAGAAGCTATTGAAGACAAATGTTTAAAAAAACAAAAGACAGAAAGAAAAACAAAATAATCATAGGTAATACAAGTCATAGATACAAACCATTCCTGCATCCTGAAATAAGCAAAGAATGAGCCCATACCAAACTCATACTTCCACTCATTCCTGACATTGATTTTTTAAGCAGTATGTCAGTTAGGTGGCCTGATATTTGCAAGACGGTGCCCAGGGATAGATGGACAAACAGATTTTAGGGCAAGTAATTTTCATACCATGGTTCCTTTTTTTTTTTTGAAATGCCAGTACTCTGGGAATTAGTAATATAAGTCCCTAGCAGCTTAGTGAAGGAATGTAGATACTTCAGCAGTAACCAGAGGATAGCTAGAAAAGAACAAACTCTCTTTTGCATGATTTAGGGGTGGGGGTAGAGGTTGTAATATCAGGAAGTAAAGCGTCCTGGCATTTTTCTAGTTTTATGATTTTTTTTAACCTATAAATGTATTATATATAATGAACTAGAAGTTCTGTGATAGCCCTTGATTTCTTACACTCGCTCTTCAGAATTCAAAGTAAATGAACCTGAAGAACCCATGTAAATAGCATTTTCTTTTTAAAGATTTTATTTATTTATTTGACAGAGAGAGACACAGTGAGAGAGGGAACACAAGCAGGGGGAGTGGGAGAGGGAGAAGCAGGCTCTCCGCTGAGCAGGGAGCCTGATGTGGGGCTCAATCCCAGGACCCCAGGATCATGACCTGAGCCGAAGGCAGATGCTTAACGACTGAGCCACCCAGGTGCCCCGTAAATAACATTTTTTAAACTATAAAGCTACCAAAAACATTCCTGGCCCTCTCATTTCTATACAAATGTTTTTTGTTATTGCCACAAAAGTTATTAAAAACTTAAATTATCATCACTCTTGAAGATATATCCATTTGAAGTTGTCCTGTTCTCAGTGACTACAATCTTATTTGCACTTAGTCATTTAGTACCTTGTTTATTTTAAGAGATTATTAAATCATAACAGTTTGGTTTGGATATCAGTTTTTTGTTGTTGACTTTTTAAAAAAAATTATTAATTTGAGAAAGAGCAAGAGCAGGGAGAGAGGAGCAGAGTGGGAGGGAGAGGGACAAGCAGAATCTGCACTGTGTGCAGAGCCCCATCAGGCTCCATCCCAGGACCCTGAGACCATGACCCTAGCCAAAACCAAGAGTCTGACGTTCAACCAGACCGAGCCACCCAGGCATCCCTGTTGTTGACTTTTGAGACTAGGTCTCACTGCGTCTGCCTGAGGATAAAGCACTTTAAAGCTCGCTTCAGAACACATTTGCTTTTGACAGGTGTGATGCATAAGAATACTTAGGAGTTGGTATAGAGATACTTGTTTAAAGCTGTAACTTCAGACATTAGGCATATAGTCCCTTTTCTTCTGTCTTGCAACTATTCTAGATCATATTTCTGACTGGAACAAAATGCAGCAATTCTGGATGCTTAGGTGTTGAAGAGCAAGCCCTGTGAAATGAGAATTGTGTTTATGTTCAGTTTATGTTCAGGTTTTTCTCTGAAAAACCTCAGAGATTGGCCAGACTTTTACTTAGTTCATACGATTGGTTCAGGAATTAAATGTGCAGAAATCTGTATTGGGTATTTCTTGAAGTCTTAGGGTTTTTATTATGGTTTTTGTGTACTTGTGGTGTAATAAAAGAGAGTTTCAGAACTTGTGGAAAAACATTCCCCACTCATCATCCAGCAGTTCATTTTTATATAATTCCCTGAATGTGTGTACTATGTAATGTGCATGCCGTGTGACATGAACTTTTCCCTTTTGAAAATAATGAGTTTAGTTTTTTTATTATCTCTATTTGATTATAAAAGTATTATTTGAAATTCCTTTGGCAGAGGGACATTTCTAATCTTTCAACTTACTGTGTCTTCTGGCTCTTGCTCATAGTGCATTGTTTCTTCGTATATCTTATAAATTTGTTTTATGAATTCCTCTTCAGCAAAACTTTCCTGGATGTACACTATGGGCAGGTCATCCCAAAGCAGGTGTGTTTGCTTTATTTACCACGTCTTGAGGAAAACATTAGCTAAACCTCAATCTGAGTTTAATGTCCTAAATCTCCTTTCATATTCCAAACAGCTGTGAAGGCATTCCCTGTGGATACTATTTTTCAGGATGACAACAGTCCCTTTCCACCTAGGTGAAACCAAGTGTCCTTCCTTGTCTTTACTCTGTGTTGGTTCACTGGTTTATTTTGTTCTCTTTTATTGTTTTAGCTACCTTTTCACTGAGGCTGTCACTCTGTTTGGAGTCTCAGGGCTTTTTGTGAGAACCTCAATTCCACATCCTCACTTCGCTGGGATCCAAGATCTTTTTCTCCCACATTGATATTAAAATGTAAGCTCCTTGCTTTTAGAGACTGGCATAGCATCCCATGTTCCCGGTAGTGTAGTGACTACAGTAGTGGCAACAACTCACCTTGTGTATGTGGCTTCCAGGAGTTTCCCTTATATTCTTGGAAGCTCAGCTAAGGTTGAAGGATGGTTCCCAGATTCTGTAGGTTGCAAGATGAAAGATTTACTTCTCAAATGGAGGTACGTTTGTATGTTTTGAGGGTGTTAATAAAATACTGATCCATACAGCCAGTAACATTGCTGTTCTCTCTTTTGGTTTTGATTCACTTCAGTATAAAAGGAGCATAGTTTAGCTTAGGAAAGTATGTTTTAATAATAATCCTTGATTTATTTTCACCTGTGAGAATATTCACAGTACCTTCAAAGAAATAAAACATAAGCATAAATGCAGAGAAATAAAAGCCTTTCAGTTTGGGTAGACTAACCTGAGTCTCATGTGTAAAACCATGATCTGAAGGTCAGCAGCAGGAATTAGAAATCTGAAATTTATTCTTGCCTTTGCTTAACTTACACCTTCTAAGAAATATTTGAAACATCCCTGGAATATTTAGTTTCTGCGGGTAACAACAGATCACCTGTGATTTGATGTTCCACAAGCCTAATCCCTCCCTTAATCTACACCCTTACAATTTAATTTCTCACATTCCTCTAGAGAAAATACGTTCTTTTTTTTTAATTAAAGATTTTATTTATTCATTTGAGAGAGAGAAGAAAGCACAAGCGGTGGGGGAGGTGCAGAAGGAGAGAGAGAAGCAGACTCCCCGCCGAGCAGGGACCCCCCCCTGCCCCCCGCCATGCAGCGCTCTGACCTGACCTGAAGGCAGAAGCTTAACCAACTGAGCCACCCAGACGCCCCTAGAGAAAATATGTTCTGAAGCCTTAAGTGCAGGACTTCTTACATGTTCCTGGTTCCAGGAAATCTAAAATCAGTAGAGCAGTTTTTAAAACAAGGGCTTTTGGCTCCCTTTTTCAGAGGCTTGAGTTGAGTGATCCTTAGGGATAAATAAATTAAAATGATTGACTTTCCTCACCTTATTTATAAAAATACTTGAAACAAAGCTGCCTTGGAAAGTACATTTCTGCTGTGATTCCTACTTTCTTGTTTCTCTTCACAGTGAAATCTAAAGCATTCTCTGGAAAATACTGGAGTTGGGTCAAGTTCTTTTATTTATTTGTTTATTCATTCACTCATTCATTCATTCGGGAGAGAGCAAGCAAGAGTGTGAGCCAGTGGTGGGGGGTCAGAGGGAGATACGGACTCCCCACTGAGCAGGGTGCCCAATGCGGGGCTCCATCCTGGGACTCCGGGATCATGATCTGAGCTGAAGGCAGACATTTAACTGACTGAGCCACCCAGGTGCCCCTCAAGTTCTTTTTATTCTGCAGAATGAACCCAGACACCTAATGGTGTAACGTACTAACAGACTGAAGTGCCAAGCCTTCTGGCAAGCCCCTTGTAAAATCCCTCATCTTCATATGATATACATTTTCCTGCTATTTATAGCAGTTCATTTCTTTGCAACATGAGTCTCAAAAGTTTCATTCGTTGGATATTAATAACCTTAGTCATACATATCTCCATGAATAGACATGGATTCTTTGTTCAGAATTCAGCCGACTTTTCCCCAGACTTACTAATTTACTTTCAAAAGAAACCATTGTGCTTACCTCCTTCCAGACAGAGTAATCCAGACAGCTTGGGAATTGCTATTCTCTGTCAGGCAGAAGAAAGAGCTCTCTCCAGGAAAACCTAGTCTTTCTAAAAGTGTTTTCTTCTTCCAGTGCTGATCTCCACCTTGCACACAGTAGTCTTGAGAATGGTTTCTAATACTTTTGACAAGAAAATTTTCCTTACAAGTGCAAAAAAGAGTCCCAAATACATTTTCTTCAACATTATATCTTTTCTCTATTTACTATTGCTATATTATTAGTACTTGCTAATTTTGTTGCAATCATAATAAAGTGTTACTTTTTAAATTTTTACAGAGCCTTTTCTCAGGCATTAATCTTATGATTTAAGCAATTATTCCTAGTATAGCATTGTTCCTATTTTGCTGATATAAAAAATAAGCCATGCAGTGGCAAATTGGGTTTCTCAGAGTCATAGGAAGAATCACAACTCAAGCCTTTCTTTACCTCACATTTCTGTTTTTTCTTTTTCTTTAAAGATTTTATTTATTTGTCAGAGAGAGAGCACAAGCAGGAGGAATGGCAGGCAGAGGGAGAAACAGGCTCCCTGCTGAGCAGGGAGCCCGATGCAGGACTTGATCCCAGGACCCTGGGATCATGACCTGAGCCGAAGGCAGCTGCTTAACCAACTGAGCCATCCAGGCATCCCTCTATTATTTTTTCTAACATGCTTTCCATATAGCTATAAAGTTCTTTGAATATTTTTGGGGTTAGGGGCTGGTGACCCATGTTCAGAGGGAGATGTGGAAGCCCACCTGTTTCAACCATACAAAAAGTTAATGAGGGCCTACTATAAGTCAGTTGTTCTGGGCACTCAAGGTTTCCAAGAATTGAAGAATCCAAAAGATCTCTGCCCTTGTAGTATGTTAGAAAGTTTTTTGTTTGTTTTTTTTTTTTTTAAGATTTTATTTATTTATTTGACAGAGAGAGACACAGCAAGAGAGAGAGGGAACACAAGCAGGGGGAGTGGGAAAGGGAGAAGCAGGCTTCCTGCTGAGCAGGGAGCCTGATGTGGGGCTCGATCCCAGGACCCTGGGATCATGACCTGAGCCGAAGGCAGACGCTTAACGACTGAGCCACCCAGGTGCCCCTTTTTTGTTTTTTTAAGATTTTATTTTTAAGTAATCTCTACACCCAACGTGGGACCAGAACCCACAATCCCGAGATCAAGAGTCGCATACTACACCAGCTGAGCCGGCCTGGTGCCCCGTATGTTAGAATGTTTTAAGTGGTATAAAAATAACCACATAGGGAAAGGAATGTTGCAAAGGCAGCAAGTTTTAGTGTTTAAATAACATAATCAGAGTTGTAGTCTTCAAGGAGTATGAGATTTAAGTAGAGGTGGAAGAGAATGATTATCTGAGCTATCCTCTTATGAAAATCTATGGTTTTCCTACCACCTTTTCCTTTTGAGAAACATTAGTTAGCTGTACCCCATCTTCTCTATTCCTAAATTCCAGTAGGCAGAGTACTACTGGATAATACCTGCCACTGTGAATGTAGATATAACTACCAGTTCATGCTCTCTGCGCAGTCATTCCTATATGACTTGCCTTTTATAAAATCCTATACTCAGCCCAACCCTCCTAACCCTCAGCAGATGACCTTGTGTCTTTGTGTAGACTATTGAGTGCATTAAGTATGCCTTTTTTAACCTTCTGCTGGAGCTACCAACCTGACCCCATCCAAACTTTCTTTTTTTAAAAAGAATTTATTTATTTGACAGACAGGGAACACAAGCAGGGAGAGTGGGAGAGGGAGAAGCAGGCTCTCTGCAGAGTAGGGAGCCCGATGCGGGGCTCAGTCCCAGGACTCTGGGATCATAACCTGAGCCGAAGGCAGACACTTAATGACTGAGACACCTAGGCGCCCTTTCATCCAGACTTTCATCAGAGTCTCTTAGTTGTCCCTTACAGTCTCCTTATATATTCACTGCCTTCCCATAGATTTCTTTGTCACTGTAAATCTGCTGAAGTCTATCTCATAGTGAAAACACACCCTCAATCCTACACATCCACTTAGCTGTCATTGAAACTCTCTTCCTTGTCTCATCCAGGCTTCCCAAGAATAGTCGATCATTTCTGCTACTTCTCTGTTCACTCTCAACTAACATCATCTGCTTTCTGCTCCCAGCATGCTATCTTACAGTCTTTTCACCAAATGTAACACTGCTCATTGTTCTCTCCTTTTTTTTCTTTAGTAAGATTTAGTGCATATAATTTCTTTGCAGTTATATTCACTCCCTTTAGCATTCATTTCTGTGAATTATTTTTTTTTTTAAGATTTTATTTATTTGACTTAGAGACAGCAAGAGAGGGAACACGAGCAGGGGGAGTGGGAAAGGGAGAAGCAGGCTTCCCGCTGAGCAGGGAGCCCGATGCGGGGCTTGTTCCCAGGACCCTGAGATCATGACCTGAGCCGAAGGCAGTTGCTTAAACAACTGAGCCACCCAGGTGCCCCTCATTTCTTTGAATTTTGACAGACACATAAAGTCATGTAATCACTACCAAAGTCAAAATATAGAACAATTCCATCACCAAAGACAGTTCTCTTGTATTTGGGTCATGTTGTAATTCTGTTATCATTCAACACATTCTTCACGGTTGATTTCATCTACCCTGGTGGTAGATGACTTCCAAATTTTTATCTCCATACTCAACTTCTCTTCTGAGTTTCTGTCTTCCATTTCCTCTTGCCTGCCAAATATCTCCATTTGGAAATCCCAAAGCCAGCTCTGATTTAATATGTCCACTATAGAACTAATCACCTAGTTCCCTAAACCTGTTCATGTGTGTGTGTGTGTGTGTGTGTGTTATGTTAATCACTATACATTACATCATTAGTTTTTGATGTAGTGTACCATGATTCATTATTTGCGTATAACACCCAGTGCTCCATGCAGAACATGCCCTCTTTAATACCTATCACCAGGCTAACCCATTCCCCCAACCCCCTCCCCTCTAGAACCCTCAGTTTCTTTTTTAGAGTCCATTGTCTCTCCATGGTTCATCTCCCCCTCCAGTTTCCCCCCCTTCATTCTTCCCCTCCTGCTTTCTTCTTCTTCTTCTTCTTCTTCTTCTTCTTCTTTCTTTCTTCTTTCTTCTTTCTTCTTTCTTCTTTCTTCTTTCTTCTTCCTCCTTCTTCTTTTAACATATAATATATTATTTGTTTCAGAGGTACAGATCTGTGATTCAACAGTCTTGCACAATTCACAGCACTCACCATAGCACATACCCTCCCCAATGTCTATCACCCAGTCACCGCATCCCTCCCACCACCCACCACTCTAGCAACCCTCAGTTTGTTTCCTGAGATTAAGAATTCCTCATATCAGTGAGGTCATATGATACATGTCTTTCTCATTCTAATGATTGACTTATTTTGCTTAGCATAACACCCTCCAGTTCCATCCACGTCTTTGCAAATGGCAAGATTTTGTTCCTTTTGATGGCTGCATAATATTCCATTGTGTATATATACCACATCTTCTTTATCCATTCATCTGTTGATGAACATCTTGGCTCTTTCCACAGTTTGGCTATTGTGGACATTGCTGCTATAAACATCGGGGTGCACATACCCCTTTGGAACCCTACATTTGTATCTTTGTGGTAAATACCCAGTAGTGCAATTGCTGGGTCGTATGGTAGCTCTATTTTCAACTTTTTGAAGAACCTCCATATTGTTTTCCAGAGTGGCTGCAGCAGCTTGCATTCCCACCAGCAGTGTAGGAGGGTTCCCCTTTCTCCGCATCCCCGCCAACATCTGTCGTTTCCTGACTTGTTAATTTTAGCCATTCTGACTGGGTGTGAGGTGGTATCTCATTGACCTAAACCTGTTCTTTATCTCAGTTAATGGCACTGGCTTTACATAAGCTAAAATCCTGAAGTCACTGTTGATGGACTTGAGTTACTCATCTTTTGTGTATAATCATTTATCAAGGTTCTCTGATTTTTACCTGATGTGGTTGTTGAATTTTTCCCTTCCTCTCCTTTTCCTGCTCTCACTGCCTTAGGATCTCTCATGTCCCTGGGATGTCCAGTTTTGCCCCCCTTCATGTTCATTCTCCACCAGGCAGTATCTCTTTAAAATATCGATCTGACTTTACCACTCCTTTTTCATATCTCTGCTTAAACCGTTCAGGATGTTGGGTGGTATTCAGGGGCATTCACCTTCAAAACAAACTCTACCCTTCTACTTTTTACTACAAAATCTTGTTATATTTAGTTATAGTAGCAATCTTCTGTATATATATATATATATATGCATAGGATCTGTATGTTACTTTTTGTGTATTTAGTTAATCTCAACACTGTTAGTAAAGTATTGTGGTCAAGATCAAGACAATAGAGTCAGACACTCCTGCACCTTAGCCTTTCCCCTGTCTGTGTCTGTGACCATGGGCGAGTTTCTTTCTTTTTTTTTTTTTTTTAAAGATTTTATTTATTCATTTGCGAGAGAGACAGAGAATAAGCAGGGGTAGAGGCAGAGGGAGAGGGAGAAGCAGACTCCCTGCTGAGCAAGGAGCCCGATGCGGGACTCGATCCCAGGACCCTGGGATCATGACCTGAGCCGAAGGCAGATGCTTAACCATCTGAGCCACCCAGGCGCCCCATGGGCGAGTTTCTTAACCTCTGAGTTTTTCTCATCTAGAATTTGAAGATGATAATTGTATTTACTTCATATAATTCTAATAAACATAAAATGTGATATATGTAAAGCACTTAGCACAGTGTCTGACACATGATAAGCACTCTGTAAATGTTAAATATTAATATTTCTATATTCAGCTAGTATTAGGGGACCAAATGTTCCCTTTGAACTATACTAATATTACACAGAATAAATCAGTGTCGTTATCACTGTCCTTAGGAATTTATGCTCCAAAGAAGAGAAGCTCAACAAGATGATACCATCTCAAAAGTTCTTAATTAAATCTTGAGCATGAAACAGTAGAAAGTCCTTAACAGTAGTCCCTATGTGTGCATAAATTTGATTAGAGGCTTTTGTGCCCATTATATCATTTAACCTTCACAATGGCCAGTCACCTCTCATGGTAACCTCTGCTGTCATTTGGAAGGGAGGAGGTAGGCTTAGAACAGTGAATTTTACCAGGATAATCTGTACTATTGAAAAGCTTTAGGCATGCATTTAAGAAGAGAATACTAATAACATTAACTTCCTATTTAGGACAGGAGTAGAAAATTAGGAAGAAAAACAGAGAGAGAAAAAGGAATGGGAAAAAAATGAATTGGATAGCCCCAAATTGGAAACAACCTAAAAGTCCATCAGCTGACGAATGTATAAACAAATTAGGGTGTGTGTGTGTATATAATATGGAATATTATTCTGCCATGAAAAGGCATGATGTACGGATAAATGCTACAACATGGATAAACCTTGAAAACATCATGCTAAGTGAAAAAAGTCACAAAAGACCACATATCGTATGATTCTGTTTATGTGAAACGTCCAGAATAGGCAAAGTCTTCGAGACACAAAGTAGAATCATAGTTGTCAGAGGTAAGGAGATGGGGAGGGAGTACTAATGGGTATAGGCCTTCTTTTGGGGATGATGAAAATGTCTGAAGTTAGATAGTGGTGATGGTCACACAACTCTGTGAATATGCTGTTGTGAGATAATAGGAAATAACATATTTATTTTGAAGAGTTTATTTGGGAGACAGAGCGAGCAAGAGAGAGAATGCTCGAGCAGGGGCACAGGGAGAGGGAGAAGCAGACTCCCCTGCTGAGCAGGGAGCCTGACATGGAGCTCAATCCCAGGACCTGAGCTGAAGGCACACGCTTAACTGTTGGAGCTACCCAGGCACTCCAATAGAAAATATATATTGCTCTCTGTCACTCCTTACTGGCACAGAGCTCCTAAAACCCTTGTAATTTACTAAGTGATAAGAACACTAGGAGCATCTCTTGTTCTAATGTTGGTCTTTTACCTCCATCGATGACACAGGGCTCCTAAAAGCCTTGTAAATTTCTAAGTGATAGCACTAAGATTGTCTTGATCTACTGAGGTGACTCTAGGTAGGCTCTTGGTTGGCTCCTGGATGGGGGCTGGTACCAGAAAGACCAAATCATTGGAAGTTTGGAATTTTCAGCCCCATCGCCCATCCTAGAGAGAAGAAAAGGGACTGCATATGGAATTAGTATTTGATCATACCTATGTGAGGGAGCCTCCATAGAATCTCAGGGATAGGGGGTTCAGAGAGCTTTGAGTCCAGCAACCATGTCCACACCAGTAATGAGTAATGTACTCCAACTCCAGGGACGGAAGCTTCTGCACTTGAGACCCTCCCAGCCTTGCCCTGTCTATTTATATCTCTTCATCTGGCTGTTCATCTGTTCATTTATGTCCTTCAATAAACTGGTAAAAGCAAGTACATGTTTCCCTGAGTTCTGTGAGCTGCTCTAGGAAATTCATCGAACCTGAGGGGAGGGTGGTCATTGAAACTTCTGATCTATGCTGGTCGGCCACCTGGGCTTTCCACTGGCGTCTGAAGTAGAAGGAGAACAGTCTTGTGGAACTGAGCCCTAACCTGTGGGATCTGACATCCTCAGGTTGATAGTGTTTGAATTGAGTTAAATTGTAGGACACCCAGTTGATGTCATGGAGAATTGCTTGTTATGGAAGGGAAAACCCCATATATTTGATGACAAGAGGTTTCAGAAGCGAAGTGTTCCAAGTGGTAAACGAAAACACAATAGGAAATAACTGAGTTTTTCCCTACAAAGGGAAGTGGAAAGACTGGAGTTTTTCCATTACAGCTATAAACAACTGAATTGTATAAAAAGGTGAACTTTATAGTGTGTTAACTATTTCTCAATAAAGCTATTATTTTAAAAAAATGAATAAGACTTTGAGTGGTTGTGTCACCAGCATGTATAAGGATCTGTCAGAGGCATCAGCCTTAGAATTTAATGCTGAAAACCCTGAAGCTAGAAATGAATCCAGTTAGGGAAGTTATAGCTTAGAAATTTAGGAAATAGATTTCCACAAAAACATCATAATCGGCGAGCTTGGGGCGGTAGCGACGGCGACTGCAGCCACTTCGGGCGGGCTCTGGGATCGGGGTCCTGGGCAGCGGTCGGCCTGGCCATGCTGCAGCTGCAGGACTCGGTGGACTCGGCGGGCACGAGCCCCACAGCGGTGCTGGCGGCCGGCGAGGAGGTCGGCGCGGGCGGCAGCGCGGTTGGGGGGCGGCCGGGCGCGGGCACGCCGCTGCGCCAGACGCTGTGGCGGCCGCTCAGCATCCACGACCCCACGCGCCGCGCCCGTGTCAAGGAGTACTTTGTGTTCCGGCCCGGCACCATCGAGCAGGCAGTGGAGGAGATTGGCGTGGTGGTGCGGCCAGTGGAGGACGGCGACATCCAGGGCGTGTGGCTGCTGACCGAGGTTGACCACTGGAACAACGAGAAGGCTGGTGCTCATCACAGGTCAGGCGCTTCTTATCTGCAAGTACGACTTCATCAGCCTTCGTGCCAGCAGGTGGTCCGCATCGCCTTAAATGTGGTGGACACCATCTCCTGCGGAGAATTCAAGTTTCTCCCGAAATCGCTCAACAAGCAAGAAGGTTTTGGGATTCGCATTCATTGGGACAAACAGAGTCGCCCTTCCTTCATAAACAGCTGGAACCCCTGGTCCACCAACGTGCCCTATGCCACGTTCATAGAGCATCCGATGGCCGGTGCGGATGAGAAGACAGCCGCTCTGTGCCAATTGGAAAGCTTCAAAGCTATGTTAATCCAAGCTGTCAAGCCCAAAAAGAGAGTCCTCTGCCGGGACAAGCCAACGGTGTGCTGGTCTTGGAGCGTCCCCTCCTCATTGAGACCTACGTGGGATTGATGTCCTTCATTAATGAGGCTAAATTGGGTTATTCCATGACTAGAGGCAAAATAGGCTTCTAGACGCTGCCCACAGGCAGACCTGGGGACTCGGGGTGTCAGGCCAGTTCTGCTGCCCCTGGCAGGGTCGGGCTGTTAACCTTTCAGGAATCTGAGCGCGATTAGAATAGTCAAATGAATCCTATACTATAGCTGAATCTTGGACATCTGGTAATAGGAGCTACAGACAAAAAGCAAGACGAATCTAGCTGTTCCTGTCCTGGCCGGTCTTCCATCTTCTAGAACCTGTTTCTGTGTTTTTCCTGGAGTGTCTGCATTTGGCTTCTGATGGTCCTTCCCAGCCCAGCACTCTAGCATGTTAATAAACGTGTGATCCCACTAGAACCTCCCTGCTAGTGCTTCAACTGTGTAGATTGTTCCACCCAGGGAGGTCCCTAAATCCCAGTGCCTGTAGTTGCAAAAACCTTTATACTTGGTGTCAAATTTTGTATTTTGAAATTTAATTCATTTTTTTAAAGCTAAATGCAAAACAAGCCGACTGTTGAACTAAAGGAGAGACAGTCTGCCTCCTCAGCTCCTGAATGAACAGCTGCTTTTGTGTAAATATGTGTTTGACCTAAAGTCACACTTTTTCTAAAATTATATTGCGTTAATACCTCTGGCATCTTTCCCAGGCCCAGAAGTTTGCAGGAAGTCATTTTTAGACAATTCATTAATTTGAGAGTCACCTTGATGGTTCTTTGCCAACAATTTGACAACTATGCCTAGTCTAGATTTGTATTCTCATACTCATTTAAAATGGGGATTGCTTACTTTGCTTTTAAAGAATGCCCTTTTAAAAAAAAGGGACTGTATTAGATTCTCATCTCCTTTGCTGCTAACCCCTGGCTCGGTGACCGCAGTGCCCATGCAGACCGGAGGCTGTCAGTGTCGCCCTGACCACGCCTGAGCCGTGGCGGCCTGCAGAAGAGCATGTCCATGTGGGAACCAGGGCACGCTACCCATGCGCCCACCCATCCTCGGCTTGCTGGCTTGACTGGGAGCATTTGTTATCAGCTTGAAGTGCTGGCTCACAGGTTTCTTCCTCCATATTTACAACTCTGGTGTAGCTTTAGTCGGCATGGTTGTGCTCCAAATGCAGCAGCCTATGAAAATCGAAAGGCTGCTTCCACACCACCTGGGTCTTGAACCTTCGTTTTTGGTCTTGTAGTAAAGACATTTACAATCGAAAAAAAAAAAAAACCATCATAATCAACAGTACCAGACATGGAGGAATGTTGGGGTACAACCAAAAACCTCATTGTCTTTTGATGTATTTTATGTCTGAACTATGAATTATTTTTACTCTATCGTACTGTTTTACTAGTAGCTACGTCTTACCTGAGTTTTAGAGGGTGTTCTCAGCTAGGTAGCGAATGCACCACTATAGTAGCCATTCTAGGGGCATTGTTTGATGTCACAAATATGGAACACCTGACTGGGCTGTGAGAGCAATGTTAGTATTTATGGATGAAACACATAAGACATCTGTGTTTTAGAAGTAATGACTCTGCATTTCTTTAGTTCTTAGTTAGCTTAGTTCTTGTATATTTTTGCCTCGGTTGAGCCACTCTGGGTAAATCCTCATACAACTTGACCTTTCTTGCCTTTCCAGCTGTCCATCCCATTCTTTATCCATCGAACTAACTGTTTGATCCCCTTGCCTTTCTAGTCCGTTTCATAGACTAGCAGATTATTACCCCAGCTATCACAGCTCTTTCTGCTTTGAAACTCTCTAGTAAAGTCTTCTAGAGAAAATAGTTTCTGGACATATCTATCCAAGAGTTGTTTAGACAGTTGTTGTTTCAAAGGTCTAAGATCCAGACTCTTGGGTTAGCCTTCAGCTAAGGCTCTGTGTTAATCCTCATCTCTCCCTAATTTTACTTGGTTTTGGCTAGTCCTTCACACCTGTTTGGTAGGTGCTAATTCCTACGTTGTTGCCTTGATGCTCTCTTCTCAGCCTACACCATGCTAAAGAACCTGTTGACAATTTTTTCAATATGGTTGTCTTCACAAAATTTTCCATTCTGATAATTCCTCGACTCTTAACACCTAAATATAATTTTGTCAGTTCACAATATTTGGAAGCTCCATGATCTTACAGAGAGACAGATGTGTAAATCTAGGATGGGTAAGGTGAGGAAATGAGGAAGTACATCTGTTAGGTTGTGTTTTATTACTCATAGTGGCTCCCCCAGATTAAGGTTTCAGTAGTCTTGGGCACTTTGCAAAGCACTGGCAATGTGGTCTCACTGATGATCAAATGGGAAGGTGTTTTTTTATCCATTTTCTTGCATATTCAAGGCAATGAGCCTTAGTGTTGTATTTAGAGGTGAAAAGCATTTAGTAAACAGAAGGACAGCTACTTGTGTTGAAGTCTATTGTCTAATTATCTCTTTGTGCTGTAGTGATTGACATTTCTTCATCTGTGCTGGACGTACCTTCAGTTGTAGTCTATTTTGATTATGGTAGCGGTGATACAAAAGCATTTGTTAAAATGTAGAAATGCCTAGGTTAATGCAGAAAGAGCAGTAAAATACAATACAGACACTTAGAAAATATGTTGATGGTCTTATTGGAGTCATCTTTGTTCTTACTGCTGACAGAATTGCATATGCACTGTCCTCTGACTTTTGGGAACAGATCTTTTCCTTAAAGTCACTTTGCCATTTTATTTTCCTCATGACTTGACATACTATGCCATATTGGTGACAAACTGTTCTTCACTGTACCCTCCCTTGTTTAACTCTACATCCTCTCATGCTACATAACAAAAGTCTTATTAACCAAAATGTAAATGAAGTTGGAATTCAGAGGAGAAAGTGTAGGAACAAGCCAGAGTTAAGAGGCAGGGTGTTGTATTGGGAAGACAAGGGCTTTTCAGTTAAATCTGTGTTTTAATTGTAGCTCCAGCCTTTACTGTTTCTGGGGTTGGGGCAATTGAGTTAACCTCTCTGTATTTCAGTTTCCTCATCTCCGAAATGGAATAATATAATACTTCCTATCGCACAGAAGGAGACTGAACCAGTGTTTATTGTTGTAGACAGAGACATTAACTTTGGATTGAATTTTGCTTGCAGGGCATTTATTCCTTAACAGATTTTCAGTGAGCATCTACTATGGACTAGGTGCTATGTTAAATGGTGGATATACAGAGGAGACCAATAAGATGCAGTCTTTATCCTCAAAGGGTTCAAACTCTTAATATTGGATTCTTAACTTGTGTCCATGCCTTTGATTGTGTAGAATAGCAAAGACACATTAAGTGTGTTGGTGGTAAAAATTTTTAGTGCCGGTGGGGCAGGAAATGGTCCTGCAAGGTAGAAGGTAAATTCGTAGCTTGGATATGCTTCAGAAACTACAGAAATGTGTGGTCTTAAAGATTGTGAAGTAGATGATTGCTAGTAGTAGAATTATTCTCATCCAAGTGAATCCGTTTTATTTTTTTTAAGTTTTATTTATTTAAGTAATCTCTACACCTAGCGTGGAGCTCAAACTCATGACCCCTAGATCAAGAGTTGCATACTCTATTGACCAAGCCAGCCAGGCTCCCCCAAGTGAATCCATTTAATTATCTTTGGATCTTAAAGTTCCATATTCATAAGTTTTTGAGTCATTATCAAAGAAGAAGACTTTTCCTTGCCTTAACTTCAGAATAATTAATGCATGTTTTCTTTCATGGTTTTTGTGTTGATATTGTTTGTAAAAACAACACATATTCATTAGACAGTATTCATTACAAAATTTTGAATTTTGCCTTGGCAAAAACAGGACAGTGGGTGGTATGTAAAAGGTTAACCTGTCTGCAGAGTACCTGTGAATTAAAAAAAGAAAAAAAAGCAACAATCTAATAGAAGATTGAGTAAATAATAAAAATAAAAATTCATAGGAAAGAATGCTATTCCCCCCATGAGAAAGAAAGAAAATAAAAGATGCCCATCCATTATTGAATGGGAAATACCATTTTTTAGCTATAATATCAAGTATCTGTGAGAAGGGAAGAAATACAACACTCATGTATTTGTGCAAGAGTTACTTTTACCATCCTGGAATTAAATCTGGCAAGAAAATAGCAAAATATCTTTCAAGAGGAATTGTACATATCTACTCTGGAATATTATGCAGCTAATACATGAATGAGATAGAACTGTGTGATAACCTGGAGAGATTTTCATAATAAATTAAGGAAAAATAAAGCATTTTGCAAAATAACTTTAGTATGACTCCATTTTTCTATTTAAAATAAACATGTATTTGATTATGATTATTTGTATGAGTCATTAAGGGGTAGCCAACTGTATACCAAAGAGTGTTAATGTTGTTTACCTCAGGCCACTAGAATTAGTTACTTGGGGAAGGGGGTTATTACCTTTATATTTGTTTCAATTGATAGTTTTGTCATTTAAAAAAGGAAAATAGATTAAAAAGCAACAACAGGAAGAAAAAAGAGGCCTTGGAGTCCCATTACTTGGATGTACAGATACATATTTCTTTTCATAAATGGAAGAATACTATACAAGCTATTTCATAGTCTTTAAAAAATACTATCATTTTTTAGCAGGTTTATAATAGATACATGGGTATACTTATGTTTTAATTTTTTTAAAAAACCACCGGGGCCATTTTAACACCTTTAAAATAAAGTTAACATGTATATATTTAAAGTCTTGTATCAATTTTGATGTCTGTATATATGCTCATGAAATTATTACTACCATCAAGGTAATAAACATAATTATCACCCCAAAAAGTTTCCTCCTACCTCTTTATAAATCCCTCTGAGCTGCAGTACCCTCACTCCATTCCAAAGGCAAGCATTGATCGGCTTTCTGTCATTATAGATTTATTAGAATGTCATATAAATGAAATGAGAAAGCATAAACTGATCTGGCTTTTTTACTCAATAGATCTGTCCATATTGTTGCATATGTTAGTAGCTCATAAAAATTACTGATATACTATGGATGTACCACAATTTGTTCACCTATTGGTGGATATTAGAGTTGTTTCCAATTTGGAGCTCTTAGAGCAAAGTTCTGTGAACATCTGTGTACAAGTCTTTTTATGGATATATTTTGTCATTTCTCTTGAGTAAATACATAAGAGTAAGATGGCTTGGTTCCATGTAAATGTATGTTTTAAGCTTTGAATTAACTGCAAACCATTTTCCAGATATTTGTGCCATTTTACATCCCCACCAGCATTGTGTGAGAATTCAGGCTGTCCTGTCTCTGTTGAATTTTCTTAATACCTTTTCCCAAAATGTGTTATATATATTATATGTGGGTCTATTTCTGGATTCTCTATTTTTCCATTGATCTAGTTGTCTTTCTTGATGCCAGTACCACACTGTCATGATTTCTGAGGCTTGTAATAATTCTTGTAATGAGATAGTATTAAGTCCTCTAACTTTATTCTTCTTTTTCAAAATTGTTTTGGCCATTCTAGGTCTTTCGCTTTTTTATGGCAATTTAATTTAATTTAATTTAATTTTTTGCATTTTTATTAAGTTTTTTATCTTAATTCCAGTACAGTTAACTATGTTAGTTTTAGAATCAGTTTTCTCTACAAATATTTTCTACAAAAAAGCCTGTTGGTTGGGGCTCCTGGCTAACTCAGTTGGTAGAGCATGTACTCTTGATGTCGTTTAAGTCCCGTGTTGGGCATAGAGCATATATGAAAAAAAAAAAAAAGCCTATGGGAATTTGATTGGGTTTGTGTTGAATACTATAGATAGAATTGACATCTTACAATATTGAATCTTCTGACCCATGAACACAGCATATTTTCACAATTTGTCTTCTTTAATTCCCTCAGCAATGTTTTGAAGGTTTTAATGTACAAGTCTTTTTTAATTTTGTCAAATTTATATCTTTAGATGCTGTTATAGATGGTATTTTTCCTTTCAATTTTTAATTTTTCATTACTAGTATATGGAAGTACAATAGAGGTTTTTTTTTCAGTCTGTTATATTGCAATCTTGCTAAAATTCATTTACTAGTTTTATTAGCATTTTTTTATAGAGATTTCTTTGGATTTTCTATGTAAGTGCTTTTGTCATTCCTGAACAAAGATAAGTGAAGTAGAATTTTATTTCTTTTTCTTACTGCCCTAGCTTAGTACCTTCAGTATAATAATGACTGGAAATGATGAAAGTAAACATTCTTGGTTCCAATCTCAGAAAGAAAGCATTCAATCTTTTACCATTAAGTACGATGTTAGCTGTAGGTTTTTGAATTGTCTGGTCAAGGAAATTCTTTTTTATTCCTAATTTTTTGAGAGATTCATTATTTCAATCAGGGATAGAAATTGGATTTTATTGAATGTTTTTCTTAAACATTTTGAGACGGTCATGGTTTCTTTTGTTAACTACTTGCTTTATATTACTTGATATTTAAATAATAGACCAACTTTGCTTTCCTGAAATAAAATTTGTCTCTGAGGTAGGTTTTATTTGTTTGTTTTTACATTATTGAATTTGGTTTGCTACAATTTAGGTTTTTTTTGCATCTTAAGTTCATGAGGGATATTGGCTTGTGATTTTCTGATAATTTTCATATTTGGGCATCTGGGTAATGTTGACCTCATAGAATGAGTTGGTAAGTAGTCCCTACTATTAAGTATTCTAGAAAAGTTTGTATAGAATTGATAGTATTTCTTTCTCAAATGATTAGTAGAACTGACTGATGAAGCCATGGGAAAAATAGGTCCCATAATGAGAAGAAAATGAGTCAAAACTGATTTGTAACTGACAAAGCTGTTAGAATTAGCAGACAAAATAGTTATTAAGTACAGTTATTATAACTGCATTTCACATGTTCAAAAAGTAGTGACATCCATGACCTAATTAGAGAAACATAATTGATAGAAATAGTAGATAGAAATTAGTAAGGCTATAGAAGAATTCAGTAGCACAGTCAACCAACTTGACCTAATTGACACAAAATACTCAACAGATACATGAGTGCAGTTGTCAAATTTACCAAGATTGACCGTATTGTGACTTATAAACAAGTTTTAATTTCAGAGGGTTCAAATCAAAGCAGGTATGTTCTCTGACCACAATGCAATTAAATTGGAAATCAGTAAGATAAACATCTCTGGAAAATCCCCCAAATATTCAGACACTAAATTCTGTATAACCCAAGGGTAAAAGAGGAAATCAAAGGGAAATTATAAAGTATTTTCAGTTGCATGGAAATAAAACCCAAATAAAAATTTGTGCTTGTATTCATTTCCTCTTGCTGCTGTAACAAATCACCACAAACCTGGTGCCTGAAAACAACACAAATTTATTATGTCACAGTTTGGGAGGTCAGAAGTCCAGAATCAGTTTCATTGGACTAAACTTGAGGTAGCAACAAAAATGTATTTTTTGGGAGAGAATCTGTTCCCTTGCTTTTTCCATCTTTTAGAGACTACCTACTTTCCCCTGGGCTCTGGCCTTTCCTTCCTGTTCAAAGCCAGCACCATAACATCTTCAGATGTCTCTGATTCTCTTGCTTCCCTCCCAATTGTATGGACCCTTTTGATCACATTGGGCCTGCTAGGTTAATTCAGGATAAGAGTCTCCCTCCCTTGGGGCGCATGGGTGGCTCAGATGGTTGAGTGTCTGCCTTCGGCTCGGGTCATGGTCCCGGGGTCCTGGGATCAAGCCCCAGTCGGGCTCCTGGCTCGGTGGGGAGCCTGCTTCTCCCTCTCCCTTTGCCTCTCTCCCTGTTCATGCTCGCTCTCTCTCTATCTCTGTGTCTCAAATGAATAAATAAAATCTTTAAAAAAAGTTAAAAGAATTTAAAAAAAAGAGTCTCCCTCCCTTGAGATCCCTTAAGTTAATCACATCTGCAAGGTCACTTTTGTCAAGTAAGGTAGCCTATTACAAGGGTGCAGGGATTGGGACATGGACATCTTTGGCAGTACATTGTTCTGCGTACCACTCTGCTAATGTAGTATTTAGGTGGCAGTTTAGACCTCTGAATGCACATATTTAGATATATGTGGTGGCTCAGTCATTAAGCGTCTGCCTTCGGCTCAGGTCATGATCTCAGGGTCCTGGGATCGAGCCCCGTATCAGGCTCCCTGCTAGGCGGGAAGCCTGCTTCTCCCTCTCCCACTCCCCCTGCTTGTGCTCTCTCTTTCACTGTGTCTCTTTCTCTGTCAAATAAATAAATACAATCTTAAAAAAAAAAAGAAAAATGGTCTCAAGTTAGTGATCTCAGCCTCCATGTGAAGAAACTGTTCAAATAAATTATGTAAGATGAATAAAATCTGAGATCTACTGTAAAACATGGTGACTATAGTTGACAGCACCATTCTGTGTAATGGAAATTTGCAAAGAGAAAAGAACTTAAATGTTCTTACCACCCCCCCAAATATATATGAGATGATAGATGTGTTAATGAACTAGGTGGAGGGAGTCTTTGCACAATGTGTGCATATATCAGATCACCACAATGTGTACTCTAAATGTCTTATTATTTTATGTGTCAGTTATAGCTCAACAAAGCTGAGATTTTTTTTTAAAAAAAGAACAAATTAAACCCAACGGAAATAATAAAGATAATAGGGGAAATTTAAAAAATAGAAAACAAAACACTTAGGAAAAAAGACGAATACAATGAAAAATGTAATTATTGAGAACATTGAAAGTATTAACAAACCAAAATAAAAAAAAAAAGAACAAACCAACAGGTTGACTCTTACCTTCACAATGTGTAGTGTTAAAGCTGGAAGTAAAAAAAATTTTTCAACTTTACATTTTTATTTTAATTCCGGTTAGTTAGCATACAATGTTATATTAGTTTCAGATGTACAACGTAGTGATTCAACATGGAAGTAAAAATTTTTTTGTTAAAGATGTATGTTTTTGGTGGAATTCTGTCTAGAATCCTCATTTTGTTTTCTTTTTTGGTTCCAGCGCTAGACCCTGAGCAGACTAGTTTATACTATTTAACCTTATGTGAAGAAGTCATAGAGTATTTTAACATACGATGAGAAGCATAATCAACACGCCATCCATACATTTCAAATAGTAACTCCTGAAAAGATGCTGGAAAACAATGACAGACTTACTCCTTAGTGTTTTTTTAGGTTGACATCTCTCAGTGACCCATCAGTCTTACTTATCACCATTCTTAGTTTTTCTAGTTCATGTACATCTCCATTGTAAAAACTTACCTTCTCTCAACTGAGTTTTTTCTTTGCTCTGCCCCAGGTTCTTAGAAAAATCATCAGATTTTCCTAGGTTCTCATAAGGATCTATGGAAGAACAAAAAGATTAGGATCCCCAGCCTCAAGAAACTTTAGATAAAATTCTTGAATATATTGTAATTAGTATGATATAATGCCAACTTCTAGGAATTAAAAACCAGGATCTTAAAAAGGGAAATAACATGTGAAAAAATGATAGGAAAGAGATGAGATTAGAACTGGGTCTTAAGTGTGGGAACTCTGGAAGCTCCATTATTGGAACATTCTACTCTTTATATACAACTCTGTGACAATGTAAGGAGGCCCTTCCCTTACCAGTAGTGAAGTATCTATTCTTAATAAGTCTTCATAGTGTTGTGTCTCTTTAGTCCAGAGACTCAGACTCTGGACACACTCATCTTAAATCTTAGAGCTAAAGAGTTCATGTTATATTCCAAAAGAATAGAGAACTAGAAGGAACACGTGTTATAATTCAGGGTCTCTTATCTGGGTATTATGTGGCCACAAGATCTTCAGCTGATTCGTGCCATTTAGGCACTCCTGGACCATCTCATTCTTGTTACTGGATCATGGGGAAAAAATTAAAACCTCCTGCCAAACCAGAAAATGCTCTTCACAAATACAGGAAAGAAAGAAAATAGTTTTATTATTGAATAAGCACTAAGTGAACATTACATGCAACTCACTAATGAGATTACAGACAGAAGGAAATCTCACGCTTTCCTAAAGCCAGGCAAATACAATTCATTACATACATGTTCATACATGTACATTCATTACATGTGTGTACATACTTGTTCTCAAGATAATTTGTCCTCATGTAGCAAGACTATACCAGCACCATTGCTGCTGTATCTAGTTCCCTGGAAATTCTCCTTGTAGTTGGGGTGTCCATCTGTGTTAGTCATTTGCCTTTATCCAGAGGAGAAATTAAACTTTGCATGTTTATGATAAGCAGGTGGTTGCCTGGAGGAAACTCCTATGATTACAAGAAGAGATGGCTCCCAGACTCTTTTTTTTTTTTTTAAGATTTTATTTATTTATTTGACAGAGAGAGACACAGCAAGAGAGGGAACACGGGGAGTGGAAGGGGGAGAAGCAGGCTTCCCGCCAAGCAGGGAGCCCAATGTGGGGCTCGATCCCAGGACCCTGTGATGGAGCCCGATGTGGGGCTCGATCCCAGGACTCTGGGATCATGATCTGAGCCAAAGGCAGACGCTTAACGACTGAGCCACTCAGGCGTCCCTGGCTCCCAGACTCTTAAGAAAGTCATTCCTGAGTTATAAAGCTGCCAAGAGTCTTCTTTAGCATTTAAAAAGATTTACACATATATCAGATGGATAGAGGAAGGATTTACAATTACAAGCTTTCTCTAGGCAAAGATCTAAGAAAAGGGGAAGCAGAAGAGGTCTTTTCCCTTTTTGGCACCAGAAAAAAAAATGAAATTTTATTAACCCTTAATAGTTTACTGGGCACTTACTTGACTACTGAAGAAATAAATAATAAAGAAGAAGTGATCTAGGAAAGAGAAGCAAGTTTACCAACATGGTATCTTCAGTAAAAGTTGTTTTCAGATTTATATTGCATAGCTAGTGGAATATGTTGGGACTAAAAGTTTACCTCTCCTATGTAATTACCTCTTTCACATTCTTTTAATCTCTGTGGAATGATGATGCTTCCACTTTCTGGTGTAAAACAAATGCTGTTGAAGAGCTCCATGAGTTCTCCAAGTCCACTGTAGATCAAAAACCATATGTAAAATTCTAACATCTTTGGTAAGATTAACAGTTTGTTTTTTTTTTTTAGATTTTATTTATTTGTCAGAGAGAGAGAGTGCGCACAAGCAGAGGGAGTGGCAAACAGAGGGACAAGCACACTCCCTGCTGTGCAAGGAGCCTAATGCAGGGCTGATTCCCAGGACCCTGGGATCATGACCTGAGCCGAAGGCAGACACTTAGCTGACTGAGCAACCCAGGCGTCCTGAAAAGAGAAGATTAACGGTTCTTAAAATTTATTTCAGTAGTATTTTTATAAAGAGCGGTCCTAAAATCTAGAACAAAATACCTCCACTTCAGTCATATAAGATAAAACAAGATTGAAACAATTAGTAAAAATCAGTTTTAAAAGCTTGACTCTTTCATTTCTTCAAATTTTAAATTGTTACAAATATTGAAGAACAGAGGAAATCCCATTGTTCAAATATCGTAGTCTGAGTCTTAACATTAAACTTTTCCTCATTTCTTTCCAGACTTTACGTAAGTATTTTACATGGTTAATAAATGTAATACAGGTATAATTCTTTATGTTGCCTTTTCTCTTTCTTAACCTAATCTATTTTTAAGCCCTTAGCCTACTCTAACTAGCCCAAAGCCAAATCTTTGCTACTAGAAGCAGCTCATAAAAATCTTTGCTGCGACTTGGTCCTGGTCAGTTGATTGACACTTCAGCCGTGTAGTTCCATCTTACGGTGGACTTCCTACAGACCAGTCAGGAAGTTTTTCTTTCTTCCTGCTTATTTTTGACTAAAGTGACTTAATAAAAGTCATGTACATCTAACCCTTTTATAGTTCTTTACTGCCTGTTATTTTATCTTTCATGATTTACTTTCTTTCAAATACCAACCTGTGAACTTTTCTTTTCCTTCCTTAACAAAAATGTAGTAGATTGAACATACAGGGATTTTGACTAAGTTGATTTGTTAGGGCAGTTCCTATGGAAAGATCAAAACTATAAAGGTTTACATTCTTGTTTGCAGTTCAGTTTTAGAAAAACAAAGATTAGGGGCGCCTGGGTGGCTCAGTCCTTAAGCGTTTGCCTTCGGCTCAGGTCATGATCCCAGGGTCCTGGGATCGAGCCCCGCATCGGGCTCCCTGCTCAGCGGGAAGCCTGCTTCTCCTCTCCCACTCTCCCTGCTTGTGTTCCCTCTCTCTCACTCTGTCTCTCTGTCAAATAAATAAATAAATCTTTAAAAAATAAAAAAGATTATAAAAATATATAGTGTACATATTGTGTTTTTTAAATGCTGGCAAGAAATTCAGGCAAAATATTCACAATATCTCAGAGATAAGATATTTTTTCCAACTTTATATCTGTCTAAATTTTATAAGTGTTCCTCAATGGGCATATCTTACTTTTATGATTAGAAAAAAATACATGTGTGGCACCTGGCTGGCTCCGTTGGTAGAATGTGTGACTCTTGATTTCTGAGTCATGAGTTCAAGCCCAACGTTGGGTGTGAAGCCTACTGTAAAAGTTAAAAATTAAAAGAGAAAGGTTATAAATGTTTTTCTTATAAAACCCTGCATTTTGGAAAATATTTAAGGAAGCTAACCATTTCCATCCTTTTATACTAAATTTCTACCCTCCAAGCTCCCCCTCCCCATTTTGGGGAATTTTTCTAAGTCTTAAGGTGAATGATAGTCTGTGTATATATAGGAATTGTGACTGGCAGGACTAGGAGAAGAAAGAATAATCTAGATACAGAAATAGCATTGTGGGGGCACCTGGGTGGCTCAGTCGTTAAGCGTCTGCCTTCGGCTTAGGTCATGGTCCCAGGGTCCTGGGATCGAGCCCCGCATCGGGCTCCCTGCTCAGCGGGAAGCCTGCTTCTCCCTCTCCCACTCCCCCTGCTTGTGTTCCTTCTCTCGCTGTGTCTCTCTCTGTCAAATAAATAAATAAAATCTTTAAAAAAAAATAAAAGTGTCTGCCTTCAGCTCAGGTCATAATCCCAGGGTCCGGGGATTGAGCCCCACATCAGGCTCCCTGCTCAGCGGGGAGTCTGCTTCTCCCTCTCCCACTCCCCCCTGCTGTGTTCCCTCTCTCACTGTGTCTCTCTCTGTCAGATAAATAAATAAATCTTTTTTTAAAAAAAAGAAAGAAATAGCATTATGCTAGTGATAGGAGGCATGTGTGTCATTCTTCCACTTATTATACACTATTTCTGACATCTCTTAGAGTCAGGAGTTCAAATTAGTAACCAGGGCTTAACTACTTGGACTTTCTTTAGCCCTTATACGCCTGCAAAGAAGAGGCAGTGTACGTTCTAGATCATGTTTTACACACCATAGCTCTTCAGGATGCATTCTGCCTCTGTCTCTTAGCTGCTATTGATTCTTCTTATGTGATCTACCATTTTACATAATAGTTTTTCTCAGTATTCTAATTACGTCAGGCTTCAGGGAAGACTGTGCAAAGTTACATGGGTTTAATAAAATTCAGTCAACTTATGAATCTTCTCTATTAGCCCCCTTTCTCCAAGCCCAGCACTTACCTCCTGAGTTGCACAGGGTTAGTTGTTAGCTTTTAATTTGCAAGATTAAAAGCTTGACTCCAATAGAGGTCATATAAAAAGTAAATGAAAAACAAGGGACTCCTCTACTTACAGGAATGACTTGTCAGGCCTTTACCAGATGTCATTAAAATGTATTGCATTGTGCTTTCTTTTTTAAAAGAGTCGTTACCAGTTACAATAGTTTTGATAGGGCACAATTTTCTGGAGTCTGTGTTCCATTCCAGGGGGGAGAGTTGAAAATGGGAACATTTCTAACTTGATACAGTCTTAGCATAAATTCTAAAACCTCTGTCAGAGAAAAGACAAAGAATCTTCTAAAACCCAATCATTAAACTTCTCTGTGTCCCCAGTATTTTTCTGAATTTATATATTGGTCATTTCCTAACAAGAGCACTCAAGGAAAACATCATTTTTCTGCCAATAATGTAAAAATTTGCAGAAGTCTTGAAATCATAGTATTGCTTTTTTGTTTATGTTTCCTTATTTTGTATTTTAAAGTAGTAGAAATTAAATGTGCCTATAGGAGTTGCGTTTTTATGAGGGGTAAGGGAAGCTGCTTTAGGTATCTCTAAATTCAGATAATTATGAATCTCATACAGAGATTGTCCCTTGTCCTGTGGTGCTTTCATTCAAGACAAGGGGGAAAAGAATCCGTGTCTTTGTCTTGGGGTGTCCGTATTACATCTTTCACATAGAGCTGCTATTATTTCTTTAGTCAGCAAATTTAAGTGCCCACTTTGTGTAAGGAACTCTGCTTGGCATGGTGTATGGTGCCTTAAAGAATATTTTCAATAGAAGAATAACCCAGTCAGATCAGTTATTTGTAAAGGCCATTCATCAGTATTGTATATGATACCTTAAAGTAAGAATCAGAGACAGTTAAGAGACCATCTTACAGTAACATCAGTGCGGTAATATGGGCCTAATCTAAGGCATAGGCATTGGGAATGGACTAGAAAAGAAAGAACAAATCTGAGACAGTGTCTTAAATGTAATTCTCTTATTCTAGCTAATTCAGGATTAATTGTCCTGTAAATCAGAGTTGATGTCTCTGTCTTCCTCCCCACTCTTCCCTCCTCCCCACTATAGCACACCCAAAGTTTAGTGCACCTCTCCTTCAGTAATGGTAGGAGAGGGGATGTATATCCAGATCTCTTCAGACACTAGGTATGTATGTATCTGTGTTCAGGTTTTCAAAATTTTGTATATCTCCTAAGGAAGTGTGTGTTTTCTCTTACTTCATTTTGTGAATTACTGCTTTAAATCAGAACTTTAAATAGCCCCTTAAACAGAGTAAGAATTTCTGCTGCATAAGTAGCTCTTTTTTAAAAAGCATGTTATGTTGTCCATGGAAGAAATTTTGTTTTTGTTTTTATGGTTTTCGGTTGTGGGTATGGTTGATATATTCTTGAAAAATAAAGTTTATCCACATCTTTGGTTTTTGTTGTTTAGAGGAAACCACTCCTGAGTGTATATTTGATATGAAAGAATCCTCCAGAAAGTGGTCTTCCCCTTTTCTATGAATGGAATTTAGAGCTAAATTTATGCATACATGAAATAAAATTTAAAATAAAATGTACGTGTTTCCTAAGCTCTAACTCTTAAAAAGAGTTCTGCTGTGGAATCAGAATTAATCACATTTTGGAGAGATGCACATAAAACAGACTGGTTATATAAAATCAGAAGATCCATAAAAAATGAAAAGAGACCACTACATACATACATACATACATACACACACACACACATGAATATACATATTCAATAGAAGACTGTGAAGCGGTAGAAAATTTAAACCCATGCATGGTTACCACAATTTTAATTCCATATTTTGGGAAAATAGTTTACTTTGAGTAGGTCACCAAAGAAGAATAACAGTGGTCAAATGTTTTCTTGTTCATTAGGGTCTGTGAGGGGAAGGATTTAAAAAAAAAAAAAATTGAGGTGTGTGTAACAAAGGAAATTTACAAGGGTATTTTTTATGATGTTGCAGTAATTTTGAGAAGAATGTTAAATGTTTCCTTTTCCTTGTTCCCCAGAACAGTGTAAGTGTTCATATTCTGCTGTTCTTCTGAAAAAGAGTAGGCTGTCCAGAGAGATTAGTTCGTTTTGCTTAATGAGTGATCTTATATTTCTGTAGGGAAATAGTACAGGGTACCTTCAGCTTTTTGTTTATTCACTTTTGATAATGTCTCTATTTGTTAAGTGGCCTTTCTTTGACTCTTCTCCCTACCCATCTGCCTGTCATACCTTCTATCTGTTGACTCATGCGTTAACTTCTATAGGATCCTTTTAAAATATTCTATTTGCTATCTGATGTTTAGTCTTTAAATTGTACATCCAAATGTTGAATGATTTTGTGGAATTTGCAAGCCAAATGAATAAAAATCCTTTGTAGGCTTAATTTTCCATCTAGAACTTCTGATACAATATAATCAGTGAAAATTAGGTTATCTTTCTTTTCTCCCCAGCTGTATGAACGACTAGACTGATAATATTGATCTGAAATGAGAACTGAATGTTGTAGAAGTGCTGCCTAGCTAATGAAATCTTAGAGTGTTCTTTTATTGTCTAGAAAGCTTTAAAAAACAGAAGCTGGAATTTGATATTTTTTGTAGCTTAAAGGAACCTTAGATATCACCTAATCTCACTCCCCTCTTTATAGTTAAATATGCAGGTGCCTGAGAAGTGTGAGTTGCTTTAGATCACATAATTAATTAATAATAGAAGCAGACCCAAGTCTAGAATTGGCTGGTGGGCCAATTTCTTGGATAGATACCACATACTGAATTATGTGTCCTAACCATGAAATAGGAGGAACCTAGGACACTGGTTGGAAGGCTGTATGTGCTGATGTGAACAGTCTGTGCCTAAGACATGTGCCAGTGCAATCTCTGGGCCACAACCACACAGTTGTTCACTTCATCATTCAGCTGTTTCTTCCATATGGGTGAAGCCCTCTTGGGTTCTGCTAAATTTGAATACAGGTATCATTTTAGACTCGGTATTTGCAAACATGACTTTGCAGTCGGAAGTAATGGCCCTGATCTTGTATTTCAGCTCAGACAGCTGTAATTGCACCAAAGATGTGGAAGAAACCAAAAGACCGGACCCGAACCACTGAAGAGGTATTAGAGGCAGAAGTGGAGGTAAGGGGCAAAGTAAATCTCTTTAGCTTATCTTCAGAGTAGTGGTGCCATTTCCTAAGACACGTGTGGGTTTATATCACTTTTTTGAGGTACTGTTTTTCAAACAAAACGTGATATATCAAGCTCAGTCTGATTGTTTTGGTCCACCTACAGAATTTTAAAAAGATTTTTGATACCATATTCAATTTCATCAGATTCTTGTCTCTCTTTCAAAATTCCTCTTCTAAAATGGCAAAACTAAGTTACTGCTTAATTTTTGGTTAATCCCCCAACCCCCTCAATTGAATTTTTCCTTCTGTTAGCTAGATGGAAAAACTACTCTGGTAAAGAAAAATGGAAAGTTTTTTCAAATAGTAGCAGTGGTGGTTGGTAGAAATCATCAAGTACATTTTAGGGAAATTCATCTTTTAACTGCATCCCAGTAACATAACTTTTCACATATGATTTGTCTGTTTGAACTAAACCATGCCAGATTTTGCTGTAGGTTACAGCACGACAGGAGACCATGTAAAGAAGAAACAAGGGTAGAGTTACTCCTAAGGAGTGTCCTATCAGTTTCATAGTCTATAATCTCAGTATCCTTAGTGCTATGTTCTGAAGTTTATAAATGAAGGGTAATCTAAAAAATATGTATGTTGCTTTTTTCTTTTTGAACTCTTAACGTCTACTTTATTAAAATAATTTTTATTAGATACATAAGATGATAACAGAATATACAGAATATTTTAAAGTGACTTTAAATGCATTATTTCAAAAGGCTTTTCTCTCTAGTTTTAATTCTTACCCTTTCCAAGCAGTTCACAGTACCCCTTTGTTACTTCCCCGTCCTGTCACTGCTCTTACATGGTGCTCTACTGATGTCACAGTTAGTCCCATAGCAACCACTAAAATGTTTCATGGAAGTGATTTCATTGTGGTTATCACGGGGTAAGAATTGGCAGGAAGTTATAGAGGTGCAAATAGTTGCTGCACTTGTCTTGCAGCTGAACAAGAAAATGTTGCTCCTACAGAGAATAAAATACCTTCCAGAGGGAGGGGAATCTCATACATTCCTGGTATGGCTGTAAGAGCTTCGTAAACTGGTTTCTCTTTTGATTCCGCTATTTTTTATTCATTTTCTTCTGTTATACTTCTTATTCCTTTGCTAGATTTCTAAGCATTATTGAATATTAAATGGGTAGGCCGCCACTGCTGCAAATATTCATCCTCTTCTTTAGGTCAGGGGTTGGCCAACATTTCCTGTAACAATTTCTCCGCTCTGTTGCTATAGCCCAAACACCGCCATAGACAGTGTGTAAATGAATGATTGTGACTATATTCCAGTAAAACTTCATTGATGGACATTGAAATTTGAATTTCATATAATATTCATGTGTCATAAAATATTCTTCTTTGGAATTTTTTCAGTGACTACAAATGCAGAAACTGTGCTTGCCTTGCACACTGTACAGAAATGGGATGAGTGAGATTTGGCCCATGAGCCACAGTTGGCTAAAACCTGCTTCAGATTGTTATTCTTCATACATGGGAACTCTTTTGACTTATTCTGAATCAATCACTTTCTTCTTAACCTTATAGTTTAAAAGTATAATAAAAAAGAATTTGTTTACACACAGACCTTTTTTTCCCCCCAGAAATCCAATTTCTCGTCTTTCCTATAGTTGAACATTTACTAGAGTAGTTTAGTATATACTGGGTGTTATTATCTTTTTTTCACTGATCCTCAGGCTCTCCTTTTCTTACTAGATTTTTCACAGCCTTTAAAACAATGTGTTTTGGATATTAGCATATTTTAGGTTATATATTAGGTTATTATATCATTGCAAATATTTTATCAAATTCTATAAATTATAGCCTAGAAGGGTAACGTGCAGGGTGATTCATTTTAAAATTGCTGGTCAAGGCATCTTAAAATTTGTTTTAAAATTTTAGGATATTTCATCAGTTATTACACACATAGATGTCTGGTCTGACTTTCTGGCGCTTTAAAAACTCATGAGTTGAATAGGCAGTTTTATCAACTAAATTCTTTTTTTAACAGCTTCCTATAAAAGTTTAACCTTTGACAGTCCAGCCAAGAAGGTATTTTCTTTAATCTGGTTTTCTTAGTAAACAGTTTAGGAACTGTTAGACAGTTACAAACTAGTTTAATAGAGTGTCATCCAGCTAAAAGAAAAATAATCATCATAAATACTTAGTGCAGCTAATTTTGTGATTCCCTTGAAAAATATCCTTCTAACAGTGTTCCTCAGACACCTCAGTGATTTTGTGTTCTCTAAATTATGGTTTGTTGTTTATGGAACCAAGTTTCTTTATACTTCTTTTTCCAGTTAGAAATTAACTTTCCAGGTAATACATTCTCTAGTTATATCCAGTAGATTTTATTTTGCTGATTTTAGGTACAGAGAAGAGGGCCTGATACATTTTTTCTCCAAAATAATACTTTATTTTATAAGCTCTGAAAAAAGAGCTCCCTATGATTGTATAATGTAGTTATGCTGCTCTTGAATAAGTTTAAGTACCATCGACAGACTGTGATGCCAAATTATTTTTTTTTAAAGGTTTTATTTATTTTTTGACAGCGAGATAGGGAACACAGGCAGGGGGAGTGGGAGAGGGAGAAGGAGGCTCCCCACCAAGCAGGGAGCCCTGATGCAGGGCTTGATCCCAGGGGATCATGACCCGAGCCGAAGGCAGATGCTTAACAACTAAGCCACCCAGGCGCCCCTCTCATGCCAAATTATTAAAGATCTTGATGATCTATACTTAATTAGAAGGTGTCATTGCAAGGTCATTATAAGTAAGACTACAATAGAATAGAATAAGAAAAAGTAAGGTTGTTGATTCGTGATTCAACCTTGGGGGATCTGTTTTTTCTCAGACTTTAAAAGATGCTCACTCTGTGCCATGTTTTAAAAAGAAATTATTTAAGCCTTTATTTTCTTGAAATTTTTATGTCTGTCTTGCATTTGATGGTTTCCATACTGTGTTTTCCTGTTGGGCGAGTAGAGAAAGCACATGTGCACACAGAGGGGGGTGTGTGTGTGTGTGTGTGTGTGTGTGTGTGTGTGTGTGTGTGTGTGTGTGTGTGTGTGTGTGTGTTTTCAAGTTTGTGTTTGCATAAACTTTTTGTTTTCATTATGGAAGCAGGAGGGGTGTGTGTGTGTGTGTGTGTGTGTGTGTGTGTGTGTTTTCAAGTTTGTGTTTGCATAAACTTTTTGTTTTCATTATGGAAGCAGGTCCTAAAAACCATCTGTTTCTTTTGACAACATTTAAAAATTTTGTCTTTTCCCCATGATCTGATGTATGTTAGAAGAAAATTGACTAGTAGTATACCTGTTATAATATTTTACTTATGTAAGAAAGTAGGATTTGTTAACTTTAATTTTTTGAAAAAACAATTTTATGAATCAATTGGGGTAACCACTTGCTTTTGTATATGACGTTCTTTTATACAATCCTCTGTTGAATGAGTTCAACAGAGCCTCTATTTTTTGCTCTCCTAGCATGAATTTTTCACTTAGAATGTCTGTTTCCTCTGAATGCTTCTTGCAAAGGCTTGTTTTTTAGAGTGCTTACCCTTAATGGTAAAGGAAGACATAAAGTTCATGGAGAAGTGCCTCAGGGAATTTTGGTGGTTCAGATATGGTCCTCAAGAAATTTTTTTTTAAAGATTTTATTTAATTATTTAGAGAGAGAGTACATGCAGGGTAGGGTCAGAGGGATAGAGAGAAGAGAATCCCAAGCAGACTCTGCGCGGAGCAAGAAGCCTGTTGCGGGGCTTCATCCCAAGACCCTGAGATCATGATCTGAGCTAAAACCAAGAGTCAGATGCGCAACCAACTGAGCCACCCAGGCACCCCAAGAAATTGATTTTTGTTTGATATATATGAAACTATTGTGGTCAAAAATCATCTGCTGAATAACTTCAATTCTATTTTGCTTTTTAAAAATAGGGTGCATCAGCAGCACCTTGGTGACCCAGGCGGTTAAGCATCCTCTCTTGATTTTGGCTCAGGTTGTGATCTCAGGGTCTTAAGATCCAGCCCCGCATCAGGCTTTGTGCTCAGCATGGAGTCTGCTTGAGATTCTCTACCTCTGCCCCTGCCACTTGTGTGCTCGCTCTCTCTCAAAAATAAATAAAAATAAATATTTAAAAAATAAAAATAAGATGCACTTATTTTTTTTTTGAGCAAGAACCCAGATTTCTTCCGTAGAGGAATATATGCCAAGCACTTTTTTTTATATAATTTGAATAAGGTTACAACCACAGAGACTTCTAAGAACCAATAAACAAAGTAGATTTTAATTAACAAGTGGCCTCCTTGTAAAATGAGAGATGATCAACTTTGCAGGACTTAGATACTTTATTCATCAAACTCTCCATTTAGCAGCAACAGGAATACAAAAAAATACCTTCTAATGTTTCTTTTTATAAATTTGCTGAGCCTTAGTGGCAAGGGTAGGAGTGCTTGATTTAGATTTCTGACTAGGACTCTTTCATGTCCAACAAGTGCAAGGATTAACAGTTCTTTCCATTCGAACCTTTGGTACTTTTAGATTTCATTAGTCATGTTAAAGCATTTCAGTAGCCATGTGACTTGTCTTCTCTATGCCAAGAGATGAAGTGAGAAAAGTGTTTTAAATAAACTTAGCATTCTAGTACCATATGCTGAACACAGACATCCTTTTTTTGAGTGACATGTTTTCCTGTGCCTTTTGAGGGGATAGGTGTACGTTTACATGCATATTTACATGGCAAAAATCATGTAACCTCTGTGTTCACTTATGCTTTAGCCAAAAGCTGAAGAGGAGCTTTCAGATGACAAAGTACTTGAATCTGAACAGGATAAAATGAGCCAAGGGTTTCATCCTGGAAGAGACCCCTCTGACCTAAAAAAAGTAAAAACTGTGGAGGAAAATGAAGAAGAAGCTGAGCCTGTACGTAATGGTGCTGAAAGTATTTCTGAGGGTGAAGGAATAGATGCTAATTCAGGCTCCACTGATAGTTCTGGTGAAGGGGTGACATTCCCATTCAAACCAGGTAAGTGTATCCCTGCCTTCCTGTGCATGCCTTTCCTTCTCACCTTCTCTCTGTTACAATCTTACAGCAATGTTGTCTCCTTGCAGAGAAATACTGCATGGAAGATAAGAGGCTCATCACAGTGTAATATTTACAGAATAGATTAACAGGCATTACTTAGTGACTAGCAAATCCTGGGAGTTCTCTGTGGGCGGAAGTGATATCTGATGCTAGTATTCTGCTTTTACTGGCAGAGCAGCTGGCAGAGGATATCAGCCAGTGAGTGCTAGGCTGGTGGAATTCTACAAGAGGAATTTACTTTTATTTAGTTTAATTGAAAGGGCTGTTTCAGTGCTCCTTTGTGCTCATCATTTCACAAGCCTTAATCACTTACGCTTACTACATGTAATACACTGACATTTTTTACTCTATTCTCTTCTTTTAAAAATGTTGGGTTATAGGGTGCCTGGCTGTCTCTGTCGGTAGAGCATGTGACTCTTGATCTCGGGGTTGTGAGTTCAAGCCCCATGTTGGGCATGGAGCCTACCTAAAGGGAAGAAAAGAAAAAAGAAAAAATTTTAAATTTTGGTTGTAACTCCCTAATTTCACAGCAGAAATTTGTTGACAGAAATCACTGTGTAGAACTGAACTACAATCATCAGAAGCAGTGTGACTAGCTTATTAAGCACATGCAGTATGAAAAGTGTCCTGTGAAATACATGATAAGCCTCAGAGGCTCTTTCATCTTTAGGCACCGTCAAGTCCATTAAAGTCTATCCCAATCCTATGTAAACCCATGTTTAACTTTGAGATTTTCGGAGTGATTTGGCATGACATGTGGGGAAAGATGGTTCATTTGATCGAAAGTTTGGGGTGGGTACAACGTTTTTCTTAGTTTGCCAAATCTGAGTGACTTCTGTGTCAGATTGGGTTGGAAAGTAGAATATCAGACATCAACAATAATCTTAGACAAAAATTGGTGACATACAACCAACATTTTTAAAAATGGAGAATAAAAAATTGTCAGTGCGTTACAGGAGCAAGGGTAAATATTGTTTTAAGAAACTTTTATTTCTTTTATTTAAATTTGTATTTGTTCTGAGTTATATATGGTCATTATATTTCTTATTGTGAGTTGTAGTAAGAAATGTTTGAAAGTCACTGATTGATACCACCTTAATAAAATGATCTTTTCACTACTAGTAAACTGCTGCCAGTGGGCTTTATGAAATTGAAGGGCTATGCTGTAGTAACATTTTTTTTTTTTAATTTTAGGACTCAATATACTAGAATTACTTCTAAAGATCTAGGCTTGTATCATATCATGAAGCACTTGTGGCTACCACCAGTCCTTTAGGAGATTGAGACATTATTGTCATTTATCGGACTATGTCAGTGTTTGTGTGTGTGTGTGTGTGTGTGTGTTTTGTTTGTTTTTTGAGTAAGCTTTATGCCCAACATGAGGCTCAAACGCATGACTCTGAGTCCCATGCTCTACTGACTGAGCCACCCAGGTGCCCCCTATCAGTTATATTTTTATCCTTCAGTTTGGCAAGGAAAAAGTACCCAACCATAAGCCCCAACTATATTGAACAATTAAACTGTAATATACCCTCACAGTAATTGGAAAAACAATTTAAAATTTATTTATTTTTAAAGATTTTATTTATTTATTTCACGGAATGATAGAGCACAAGTGGGCAGAGTGGCAGGCAGAGGGAGGAGAAGCAGGCTCCCCGCTCAGTGGGGAGCCCGATGCGGGGCTCGATCCCAGGACTTTGGGATCATGACCTGAGCTGAAGGCAGATGCTTAACTGACTGAGCCTCCCAGGCTTCCCAACAATTTAAAATTTAGATCCCAATAAACTGCCTGCCTTTTAATGAATATGGTAAGACAATAAGGATTTGGTTGAAAATATCTGCAGTGTTCTCACAGACCATCATGAGTCTATCACCTACATATTAAGAATCACTAATATAGAAAAGGACCCAGAGTACTATCATGAAGTGATCTGGGGGCCTGGTTTTGATAAGAGTTTTGTTAATTAAAAGAAAAATACTGTGACATGCTTTTCTTACCCAACAAAAATTTCAAGAAATTTTCCAACTTTATATAATGAGATTAGGACTGTGAGAAATGATAGCTATAACAATAGTCATAGTAGCAAAGTGAGTGTTACGGCAAAAAACTAATTTACAATTAATATTGAAAATATTACTACTGATGGGAATAAAAATAGTGCCACTGCTATGGAAAACAGTATGGGGGTTCCTCAAACAATTAAAAAGAGACACCATATGACCCAGTAATTCTACTTTTGGGTATTTACCCAGCGAAAACAAAAACAAATTTGAAAAGATAATATGCACCCCTGTGTTTATTGCAGCATTATTTCCAATAGTCAAGATATGTAAGCAACCTAAGGGTCCACTGATAGATGAAAGGATAATGAAGATAAGTGTATATATGTGTGTATGTGCCTGCATGGTGTACACACACACGGTGGAATATTACCCAGCCATAAAAAAAAGAATGAAATCTGACCATTTGCAACAGTGTAGAGGTATCTAGAGGGTATTATGCTTAGTGAAATAAATCAGACAGAAAAAGACCAATACCATATGATTTCACTGATAGTGGAACCTAAAAAACAAACAGAAAAACAGAAACAGACTGATAAATACAGAGGACAGTCTGTGATTGCCAGAGGATAGGTAGATGGGGGTGGGCAGAAAAGGTAAACAGATTAAGAGGGTCAGACTTTCAGTTACAAAATAAATAAGTTATAGGGATGAAAAGTACAGCATAGGGAGTATAGCCAATAATACTGTAATAATTTTATATGGTGACAGATGGTTAACTACACTTACCATGGTGAGTGAGCCTTTCGTAAGGTATATAATTGTCAAGTCACTATCTTGTATACCTGAAACTAATACAATATTTTGAGTCAACTATACTTCAAAAATAAAATAAACCATACTCAGGGGGAAAATTATATATAGCTGCTTAGCCTTTCAGAATCTTACAGAAATTATTTGTATTTGTTTTGTGTCCTTTTGCCTTTTTTCCCCTCCAAAATAACATTTCCGGGTGAACAACCGAAGTATTCTTCTTTTACGTGACACCAAAGAATATTATAGATTCCTTATTTCTGAGATATTTAAAGGCTTGGTAGTTTATTTAATGAGTATTAGTACATGTTTCTGGCCAAAGGCTGCTTAATGTGTATATTAAGTGGTTTCTGTAGCAATTTCAGATTACTATCCAAAGGTATTCAGAAGGGATAAAGGAACATAAGACAGTTTAAAGTTTTTACATGACATTTTCTGACAGTAACTCAGTGTTTGCTTTGTGTTTTAGTCTACGACAGGGTAAAGTAAATATCGGAATCTAGTTTGTACTCTTACCTGGTTATCCATATAATGACCCTATAGAAACTTGTCTGTCTACATCCCTTTTTCTAGATTCCTGGAAGCCTGCTGATACTGAAGGCAAGAAGCAATATGACAGGGAGTTTTTGCTGGACTTCCAGTTCATGCCAGCCTGTATACAGAAACCAGAGGGCCTGCCTCCCATCAGTGATGTGGTTCTTGACAAAGTAAGCTGTATACGCAGAGAAAGCTCTGTCTTTCTATAGGGTACTGGTTTCAATTATCAGTACAAATATCTGAAGTATAAACAATTTTTAGGAATTGTTAGACTAAATGTGCTTGAATTAAAATATGTTTAAGTATTAGAGTTTTCCTACATATTGTTGGATTTGGGGTTTATTGTAGATTACTGTAACTTTGGGGTTTGGCCCATATTTGAGTGGTAACGAGTTAAAATTCATTAATTCCCTGCTTGTTATTGCTATTGCCTAGTGATGTGGTGAAAAATGTGTGTCTGCTGGGCCAATATGGCTAAAGTGATATGGAGCTCTTTATTCACTGTTCTAAAATTTCAGTATGGAATAGAATGACATTGAGGACAGGTCAGATGCCTAAGAGTGTATTTGGCAAATCAAACTTAAGTGGTAATCAAATAATACATAATAAATAATGTTGTATTTCAAAATTTCCCTAATACATGCTTATAGTGATTACTTTTCAGTTTTGGCAAATAAATAGGCACCTTTTCTCTTTACATCTGATCTTAATGGTGCATACAGGAGATTAGTACAGTGTTTATTTTGTCTTTATTAAATAAAAAGAGTAGAGTCAGATGTGTATCTGCCCAAGTAATTTTGTGTATATCAATGATGAACCAGTGATGATGACCAAGCTTAAAATATTTTTGTTTTGAAGAGAAAATATTAATCCTTATTGAAGTGTAGAGGGTAACTCTCTTTCAGAATGAGATCTACCTCTTTTTGAGATTTCCAGCAGCTCCTTATTCAGACCCTATGTGTATTATTTTCCTCTTTTATAGCAACAGGGTTTCTTATTTCTCTTGGTATCGAAGTCTTCTCTCTTAGGTACTAATGTGGCAGTGCTGATTTGAGACTACTTTAAGAGGGTAGGTTTTACATACACTAAATCAGATTATCCTCTAGAAAATATTCTTTCTTGTCTGCCAACCTTATTGGTTTCTGACTTCAAACCAATTTTTAGTTGATTTCTCCCTGAGCTACTTCACTTTGTTTCATATACAGTCACAATACATGCCTGTACAAAGCCAGATACCTCCAATTAACAAGGCAAATTGAGTGAGATTTTAAACGAGTGATCACACATGAAAAATATCTCCTTTAGAGACTTACTGTTCACTTGGAATATTTGCTTTGCTAACCATAAAACAACAGCAACAAAATCGACATATGTGACAGCAGGATTTTTCAAAGTAAGTGCTCTGATGTCCTGGTGAATATCCTGGAAAAAATCCCCAAATTTGTCCCTAGGTCATAGGATCGCATAGCTTTTCTTGTGCCATTCTGCTGGTCCTTGAATATGTGTTGAGCCAGTGTACTGATTGTGTCTAGCCTCCCCTCGGAAATTTTAGGCCTAATCAGTCCCAGGGCATCAGAAAATTATTTCTGGCTTAAGTCCAGAGAAGTTCCCATGATTCACATTGGACTTCTCTGCCTCAGAAAGCCAGTGCTCATCATTTTAGCTGACATAACTTTTAGTCTGAGTTTTTACTTTTTTGGTACTTGAATGTTTTGAAACTTGTATTAAGCTTTCCTTTGCTTCTTCATGCAGATCAACCAACCCAAATTGCCAATGCGAACTCTGGATCCTCGGATTTTGCCTCGAGGACCAGACTTTACTCCAGCCTTTGCAGATTTTGGAAGGCAAACCCCTGGTGGAAGAGGTGTACCTGTAAGTGCAAGTTCCCTACAATCCAATTAGTTAGAAACTGTCATAGACTTCATGACATCTTGTCTCACGGCAAGAGAGCTGATTCCTCTTACCAAGAAGTAGAAGAGGTGAAGACTGTCTTTTTTTCCATACTAATATTAAAGCAAATAAAGAATACACTGAGTCATTTTTACTTGAGAGAAGCTGGTCTGCATTAATTTGGTCTTGATATTTTTTTTTTCATTTTTTTTCAATTGACATGAACTGCAAATGGGTTAAAATAGAGCCAACCTCAAATAGGATTCCTGTTTTAGTTAAGGTCTCTGATGACATTCAGCTAATGGTCATCTCTTTGTCTTTGTTTCTACAGATTTGCAAAGTGCAGAGCAGGCATGGATTGCCAATTCTGGAACAGAGCAAAGCCCCAGCTTGCACTCCACTGGCGATGTCGCACCCACCCCTGAAGAGCCTGCCTCTAGGGGTGCGCTGAATCCTTTTTTTTTTTTTTTTTTAAACAATAGTCTCTGGTGTTATATTTTCTGTTTTGTTTTTCTCACTTACTATAGGTTGTGAAGTCAATATATGAACAAATGACATGTACAAAAGAGTGCAGTATTGGTAAACTGCAGGTTGCATTTACACCCCCAGTGGCAGGCTCTTCAGCGGTAGAAGTGACATCACCAGTGGAGTTATGCTGGGGCACTGCGCTGTGCAAGATGTGGCAGGCTGTGCCTACTCCATGCTTTGTAGACTTGCAGAAAGCATGGGGGAAAGTTGCCAGTGATGTGAAAACCTGTTTTTCCCAAACTAGAATGGTATAGAGAGCACTTAACTTAAACTTCTGGAGGAGCTTGGAGTTTGATGTACATTTGCAAATCACCCTATTAAGACTACTGTATTTTATGTTTGTAAAAATATTTTTATTTAAGGTGACACTTTTTATTTTCCCATCACCGTTTTATTTCTGGAGTGGCAACTTTTGAAACCTGCTTTGAAATAAGACTGTACCCATCAGGAAACAAATGTCACTTTGTAGATACTTGAATTATTTGTTGTTTGCCTGCAGCCAAACACTTATTAAAAATACTTCAGTGCCTACAATGTGTTGAAGGCTTTGTAAAACCTACAGAAAAATCTTCCTAATTTGAAGCGTATTTATTGAGCATTACCATTTAAGGATATCTCTGTGTGTGATATTCTTTTCTCACACAGGTTGGAAATTTAATCTTTATTTTCTGTAAATATGAAATGAAAATTTTTCTCAAGTTTTAATTACCTCACCAGAAAGTCTTTAGAAAGCAGTTTTCTAGAAACCATTTGATACCTTATTTTTCAGCATTATTTCCCTTTTTGGTGGTGTAAAGTTGTATTCTGTTAGCATTTATTTTTGGTTTTGTTTCGGTTTTGATTTATATCTTTGTTTTGCCAAACAGTAGAAATAATGTTGATGCCATTTTGATTAGTCTCTGGTTAACAGCATATGTCATTATCATATTGCTCTGTTTTGTTCATATGTCACTCAACAGAAGGTATGATTTGCCGCGTCTCCTCTTTCAGTGTATGCTGCCACTTTTCATCACCAGCTTGCTGTTGTTTAATAATTAGGTATAGCAAAAAGGAAGTGCTGTGGATTGAGAATAAGCTATGTCTCTTTCAAAATATTGAAATTAGAAAATGAATTTTAAAAGTACCAAAATGTATGTTTGCCCACTAATCTATCTGCTTACATATGTAAATGAGTTATTTGGTACAAAGTAATGTGATTGGAAATGAGCCATTATCAGGAATTTGTAACGTCTCCAAAAAGGTCAGCTTTAGTTATTTCACTTTCTTTAAATAGATCTGTCATGTGCCACAACCTAATTTTTAAGTGAAATTGTGATCTGTCAGACTAATACTGATATGTTAAGCCTAATGCAAGTAATTATTCTTCCAGCATCTCCCATAGCTAACAAACATGCTCCACTTAATTTGTCCTGCTTACCTTGGTATATTGATGTGAATTCAGATGGGAATTTCATAGGATATAGCTATGTAACATATAAAGGAACAGTTAATAATGCTGTTTGGAAAAAGTAGCAGTCCTGTGCTTCATCGTTTTTGGTTCCATACCTCTAATCATTTTTCCCAGCCTCCCAATTGGCTTATAAATGATTACCATCCAAAGATACTAAGATCTGCTAGACTTAGCTTCTTGGTGTGGCTTCAGTAACTATGACTCCTATATAAACTTATCTGCAAAAGACTTGTTACAAAATATGTTGAATGGGGAGCAATTGTTTTAACATGTCATATGTAGTTACATAACATTTTCAAACATAAAGGTCTTGTGATGGGTAGTAATTATAGATCTGTTGGAAGCACTCAGGCAGTATCTTCTCTACTTTTTTAAAAGTCAAATTACTCAGCAAGTGTGATGTTAATTTTAATAGTAATCTGGGCAGACATCACAGAAAGTGCCCCAAAAAACATGTATTGAGAGAGAGACAGTGGACCTAGACTAGTAATTTACCATTCATATTTATTTCAGTTAGCTTTGAGGTTAGCTGAGCTATTATAAAAATTCTAGGAGCAAAGAGGTTTCCTGAGCTTATATCATCCTTCCCTTTCTCCTTAAAGGAACACTTGGCTATCTCTCTTTAAAACTTGGTAGGATGAATTTTGGTCCTGTTTTCTTTGGTTATTCAGGTAAGCAGAGGAGTTTAAGGTTATAGTCTATGAATGAGGTAAGACCAATGTATACTGAACTCTAAAACAGAGATGGGTATGATTTTTATTTAATACATTTAAGAAAAATATATGAGAATGGGTAAAAAAAAATTTAAAACTCAGTTCACCTGGGGAAAAAAATGCAGCTCACTAGTTAATCAACGCCAAATTTTTTTTAAAGATTTTATTCATTTATTTGACAGAGTGAGCAAGAGAGCACAAGCAGGGGGAACAGAAGGAGAGGGAGAAGCAGGCTCCCTGCCGAGCACAGAGCCCGTCCCAGGGCCCTGGGATCATGGCCTGAGGCAAAGGCAGATGCTTAACCGTCTGAGCCACGCAGGAGCCCCAGTCAGCGCCAAATTTTGATGTTTCATTTGAGTTGTCACATTTTTGGACCCTGAGCACATTATACCTTAAAATTCCTCTGCCAGCCGGGAAGTTCCTCTTCCAATCAGGATTGTCTGTCCTTTAAGCAAGGAGACCAGGTTCATTTTTATATATATATACACTCCATACTCTTTAATTTTATGTGTGTTTAGTAAATAAATCATTCATTATATATGGTGCATCTTTTGAAGGATGCTATAAATTTGACAGTTTGTATTAAACTTTCCACACGCATGCACACACAAAGGACATGAAATGTTTGAGGTTAATTATATCAATATAGATAACACTTTTTAAAAAGTTCTTTTTCTTCTTTGGTATTGATGATAACTTACCTAGTTTTTAAGGTCCTTTTATATGCCTTATATCTCTGATCCGCATAATAACTTTTGTAGGTAGGACTGGCATTTAATGTATGAGAAAGCCTAAGTTCAACAAAGTTCAGAGACTTGCTCACAGTAACTTTGCTCATTAAGTAGCAGAATTGAACTCAAAGTCCACAGTCCTTTTGTCTTCTAATCCACCTCTTTTTTCTGCGGTTACCATAGTCCTCTCAGGCATTGATGTTCCACACAGTGATTTCATTTTCAGAGTATAAGCATTAGTACATTAGAGATTAATTTATTGTGTTAATCATTTGTAAGTATTATAGATCTGTTGAAGACTCAATATCTTTGGTTAAATATTTGTGAACAATATCTTTCTTAGTTATATCCAGTCAACCAAATAATAATTTTCAAGGTTGTCTTGGGAGCTTGCACATAGCTTATAATACCAACTTTATATCTGGGACTAACAGCTTATGCTATCTTTTCAAAACTTACTTTCCTTTGAAACATTGTTACCTGTTTAGTAATATTTCTCACATCTTTATGCAGTTCATTTAAAATCCATACGTATTTGTCTTGGAGCTAGTAGAGATTGAACACAAGTCATACTTACTTTCTAGATTCAAATTTCACTGCATATTCATTGATATTTCTAGTAAGTACTTTTTGGAAATGGAAATTTCATACTTCATTCAAACATGATTAAAATTATATCCCCAAATTATGATTTTACTCTGGCTCTTACCTGCTTTTGATATAATTACCTTTCATTATACCCACTAATCTTTGTTCTAGACAAATTTTTATGTGCAAATGCATGGATTAGTTTAAATGTCCTGTGATATAATTGTTTATTTGAACTTATCCAAGCATTGAAAAAGATTTTAACCCATACTAGTAATCCATTCTAGTTTACACTAGAATATAACCTGAATTATAAAAATCAGACAATATTTGGTGTGGGGCATTCTCTTATCAGAATTGTTTTGTTTGGGCTATTATATCAAATTTTCAGTTATAAATAAATGTTTTTATAGTAGTACTGTCCAGTTTAGCAACTGCTCCCTGTTGGTACTTTTCCAGTGTGATCTTCTTCAGTTCTTTTTTAGTGAAACTGTGTGTGGTACCTCGGGCTTTTTAATGTGTACCAAATATTCTGAGATTGTATCATTTATACTGAGTACTTAGCTGGATATATTTGACAAGATTGGTGTGTATTGCCCAGGAATTCTATATTTTGATCCTTGGTAATACTGCTATTACTGATTAGGGCAGATGGCGAAGTATAATTCTGAGAATGAGTGTTATTTAAAGGCTTTCAATCTTACTAGTTTTGACCTCAGACCATGTATCTCTTAGAACCTGTTTTCTTATCTAAAGCATGAAATTTGAGTTTCTACTTCCTTCTCTAAAGCTTCATATAAATTCAGAAGGGCAGTATTGGGGCACTAAGTGAGATATGATTCTGATCTCTATGTCTTATATGAAGTTTTTTTCTTCCCTCTTCAAGTTTAATTACATTATTCAACTCAGCATTTAGAAAATGGTATAACAGGGGCTTCTGGGTGGCTTGGTCAGTTAAGTGTCCGACTCTTGATCGCAGCTCAGGTCTTGATCTCAGGATCGTGAGTTCAAGCCCCGCTTAGGCTCCATGCTGTGCAGCCTACTTAAAAAAAAAAAGGAAAGAAATGGCATATCACAAAAATGCAACAGATCTAGAAGGAACAGAACTTACTATCAACCCAACATGTTTAATCTTGAAAAGTTATTTCCTAGCATTTAAGATAGCAACTATTAGGGATATTTTAATACACAGAATGCAGCTTTTACTTCATTATCTCTTGCAGTAATTGTTCTTAATTTGATGATCATTATGACATGCCAGCAAGTATTTTTAACAGAGTGAGTATAGTGGGACTCTAGCAGGAGCTAAGAACTGACAAAGAGAAGAAATTTTTTTCAGGGAACAATTTAGTTAAATCTGATTTAATGATTTAAGAAAGACTTATTTTAGTATTTCTGGCCCAGGAAATTTACAGGGATCCATTAAAATCTGTAGTAAGGCTGGATGTCTATGCTATAAAGAATTTTTGTGATAAAATTGTATTTGCATTTCACATTGGCAGAATAGAAACCTAGTTTTTGAAGCAGCTTTATAACTGTGATGATTAATGCCTCTGAATATGTATAATTATTCAAGTGAGCAGTCCAAAGTCACACAACTAGTAAAAAATAAAACTTCAGTTTGGGGGTACTCTTTTTTGTTAGGAACAATAGCAGTATCAAACAAAATTTTCCATCACTTTATCTAATTTAGGACTTTAGGATTAAAAACTGTAGTAGTGGAGAACATTACATTGATGGTATTCTAAGGTTGTCCTCTCACCTTCTCCCCCCAAAAAGATCACATCTAAATTGAGTGCTTAATATCCATCTTTGCATCTAAGAAGTGTTTAGTGTGATCATCAGGCTTGACTTGAGCGGCACAGCAGAGGCAGTAAATCTTAAGTACACTTTGTAGATATAATAAAGAATATTCTTGTCCTAGTTGTTGAACGTTGGACCACGAAGATCTCAACCTGGCCAGAGAAGAGAGCCCAGGAAGATCATCACAGTCTCTGTGAAAGAAGATGTGCACCTGAAAAAGGCAGAGAATGCCTGGAAGCCCAGCCAAAAACGAGACAGCCAAGCTGAGGATCCTGAAAACATTAAAACTCAGGTGGGAACAGAAGCACATTCTAACATTGTTTTGGAATTATAATGCTGTTGTTTTAATTTGCTTTAACTTGTTATTTTGTCCTATTAGTATACCTAGAGATTTTAGTTGAAGATTTTTGTAATTTTTTTGCTTTTTAAAAGCATTATTCTAGGGATGCCTAGGTGGCTTACTGGGTTAAGCATCTGCCTTCAGCTCAGGTCATGATCCCGGGGTCCTGGGATCAAGTCCCGTATCAGGTTCCTTGCTCAGTGGGGAACCTGCTTCTCACTCTGCCTGCTACTCCCTCTGCTTATACTCTCTCTCTTTGACAAATAAATAAATAAAATCTTAAAAAAAAAAAAAACATTATTCTAAAATCTTTAGCATAATGAGTGCCAGACAACCTGCTATTTTATTGTTTGGTTTTCAAAACAAATACTATATATCTAGAGGGTTTGTATGTCATGGACTCTGATCATTTAGGCTTAGATCAATGCTTGCTTTTCTTAAAAATGTGTTTTTAGATTATCAATCAGTATCCTATGCTAGTCTAGTTGCCATATTGCTTTTATGTCTCCTTGCCAGGCCTTCATTTCTAGTAAGTTAGAATTTAGAAATCAATCTTGTTTTGGAGTCTTTTGGAATAAAATTGAATTCTTTGCATCTTTCTATGCATACCTACCTGCAGAATTCCTTAGGGTAAATTGAATGAATTCCTTTAACCCAAACAAAATTATTTTTTTGTGTCAGATTATGTAGTCTTCATTCATCATTTGCTGTACACACAATACTATTTCCTATACTTGGGTTACTGCTACTATCTTTTTTGGATTTTTCGCTTCTAGGCACCAAGACTAGAGTCTCCTCTTAAATTTTGCACCTGTATCAGTGTTAGGCATCACAGATCATATGCTGACTTGTCAGTGTCTCGTTCCTTAAATATCTTTCCTCTCGTTGTGAATAGTTTAATACAGTAGTCAAAAGCTTCAACTCTGGAGACAGGCAAGTTCTATTAGGCAAGTTCTTAATCTCAACTGTAAAATGAAGATACTAATATTACCTACCTCATAGGGCTATTGTGAAGATCGAATTCAAGTAATATAAAGCCGTTGGCATGGTTCCTGGAGCCCAGGTACTCAGTATGATGATGTTCCTGGGTCAAATATGTGCCTTAACATGATGAACTTAACTCATCACAAAACCATGCTGTCAGACCTTAATTGGCTGTTTGTCTTTGTTCATCATTTTAGTGATTTCCCCAGATATTTGTCCCTAAGTACATCCTTCTCCAGGGTCACTGAATTCAAGTACCTAATCTTTCCTGAATTTCTTTTCAATGTGTCTCAACCTTTTTTTTTTTTTTTACAAAAACCTTCTGCATCTCTCCCTTTGATACCTCTGAGAAGTGCTGATTGTTAAGGTACCTAAATGGCTTGCAAAGATAGGTATAATTCCTGCTGAATCTTTTATCACTGAAGATGAAGAGGTCTTGTTTTAGTAGTTAAGGCATTTATATTAGTGCCTCATTTCTTAGATTCTTGCAGCAGCTATGAAGGAGGGAATAGATATTTTCCTTTTACATATGAGAAAACTGAAGCTTTGAGAAATTAAGTTACCCACAGTATTGTGGAATAGTCCATTTGTTGCAGTTTGTAATCTGCCTGTTTACTTTGTAACAAAGTTCTCCCTGTTATTGCCTAAAAATTAAGTTTTATTTCAGAAACATAATTTTATTGTGTTGCAGTATCATTCATTAATTGGCTAAGTTTTCTTTAGTGAAAAGATAAAGCAAATCCAGTGGAGAATTAATAGGCTTCTTTTTCAGGGCCAGTACAATCCTCTTGTTACTGATACTTTTCTTCTAAGTATGGTGCGTTTTTACTCCATTCCTTCTCTTTTTTGGTGTTTTCATTCTTCTCTTTTGCATAGGTATACGTCACGTTGACTTGGTGCTCCTGCTAATTCTGTTTCTTTTTTATTTTTTTAAGATTTTATTTATTTATTCATGAGATATAGAGGGAGAGAGAGAGAGAAGCAGAGGGAGAAGCAGGCTCCTCCCGATGCGGGACTCGATCCCAGAACCCTGGGATCATGACCTGAGCCGAAGGCAGACACTTAACCACTCATCTGAGCCACCCAGGCACCCGCTAATTCTGTTTCTTCACTTTTTTGTCAAATGGTGGTTTTATTGTTGCCTCCACTTCCAAAAAAACTCTTTCAGATCATGACCTGAGCTGAAGGCAGTCGCTTAACCAACTGAGCAACCCAGGTGCCCCAATAAATTACTTTTTTTAATCCTACTTTTTAAGCTTAGATTATCATCTGAAATATTTGAGGTATTTGAAGGTTGGGGTTTTTTTCCTTCCTTCCTCTCTACCTCGCTGCCTCTCTTTCTTTCTTTTTCTTTGTTTCTTTCTAAAGATTTATTTTACACTAGAGAAAGAGAATGCGGGGGCAGGGATGAGGGCAGAGGGAAAAAGAGAGAAACTCAAGCAGACTCCCCGCTGAGTGTAGAGCCCAACATGGAGCTCCCTCCCAGGACCCTGAGATCATGACCTGAGCCAAAACCAAGAGCTGGCTGCTTATTGACTGAGCCACCCAGTTGCCCTGAGGTTGTTGTTTTTTCCTTGATATAAAGCACAGGTTGTTTTAGACCTCATCAATATTCTCAGTTGGTAGAGGCAATTGAGAGAAGTTTGGTGATTTTCCCGCCCCTGAGAAACTCAGTTTTTTTAATAAAAGCAACGCTAACTCATTGCTGAAAAACCTGACTATATATAACTTTTAAAGATTTAAATAGATTTATTTACTGTCTCCTTCCTAGAGAAAATTGTTAACATATTGGCACATATTCTAAAAATCCTTATATTCAGATACCAGTTTTTTTATAGGGATCAAATAAAACATTTTATAGGCCTTTACAGTTATGTCATGGTTTCATGGATTTTTACAACTTGATATTTTACTGAGGCGTAATTTACATTTAGTAAGCTTTATTTTTGGTGTATAATTCCACAACTGATGAATACACACCACCACAATCAAGATATGCTATGTTTTTATCAGACCCCAGGAATTTCCTTGTGCTACTTTATGCCCATCTTCTCCCTAAATGCCCACATCTTGTAGTCAGTAGTCTGTTTGTCCCAATAGCACTGGTTTTTCCAAAATATCAAATAAATAGAATCATTTTGAATATAGCTTCTTTCACTTAGCATATTACATTTGAGATGCATCTGTAGTCATTATATATATGATTAGTTATTGATATACCACAGACTGTTTATCCATTCACAGGGGAAACAGTTTTCAGGTTTTGGCAATTATGAATAGAAGTGCTGTAATCATTTATGTATAGGATTTGTGTGAACATAAGCTTTTGTCTCTTTTGGGTAAAATTGTAGCTATGACATCCATGAATTGTCTGGTAAATATAGGTTTGACTTTATCAGAAAATGCCAAACTATTTTCCAAGGTGGTGTTATTGGACCATTTTGCCTTTCCACTGGCAAGGCTCTAGACTCTCAGTTATTCCACTTCTTCGCCGGCACTTGTTATTTTGTGCTTTATAAATGTGAACCATTCTAATGGATGTGTGGTAGCATCGCATTGTTTTAATTTGCGTTTCCAAATGAATAATATATTGAATAAACACATCTTTTCTTGTGCTTAATTGCCATTCTTATGTCTTCTTTGATAAAATTTCTGTTCTTTTGCCCTGTTTCATTGGCTGGTGGTTTTCTTATCATTGATTTTTGAGAGTTCTGTGTATATTCTGGATACAAATCTTTTATCAAATGTGTGTTTTGCAGAAATTTTCTTCCAGTCTGTCATTTGTCTTTTCATTCTCTAAATGGTGTCTTTTGCAGAAATGAAGTTTTTAACTTTGATCATGTTGAATTTATCAACTTCTGCATTTATAGGTTATACTTTTGCTGTCATATCTAAAAAATCTTTGCATAACCCAAGAATACAAAATTTTTCTCCTTTCTTGTCTTCTAGAAGTTTATAGTTTTAGGTTTTACATATCTGTCTGTGATCCAGTTTTAATTAATTTTTGTATTTCATGCAAGATATGGATCAAGATTCCTTTTTTTTTTTCCCTTATGTATATCCAGTTGTTCCAGCACCATTTGTTGGAAGGATTATCCTTTTTCTCAGGTGCCTGGGTGGCTCAGTCATTAAGCGTCTGCCTTCTGCTTAGGTCATGATCCGAGGGGCCTGGGATCGAGTCCCAAGTCAGGCTCCCTGCTCAGCGGGGAGCCTGCTTCTCCCCCGCCCCTCCCTCCAGCTCATGCTCTCTCTCTTTTGCAAATAAATAAAATCTTAAAAAAAAAAGTTATCCTTTTTCCATTCAGTTTTCTTTGCACCTTTGTTGAAAATTCGTTCATCATATATGTGTAAGTCTAGTTCTAGACTTACATCCCAGTGATATATGTGTCAGTCCCCTGGCCAATACCACACTGCCTTTGTATAGTAAATATTGAAATCACGTTGTATGAGCCCTCCAACTTTGTTATTTTTTAAAATCATTTAGGCTATTCTGACTTTTTTTTTTCCTTGTCTTTTCACATAAATTGTTGAAGCAGCATCTTGATTTCTATCAGAAAGCTCCAAAACCCTACTAGGATTTTTATTGTGATTGTTTGAAATCTATAGATCAGTTTAGAGAAAATTGACAACTTAACAATAATGAATCTTCTAATATATGTACATGACATAGACCTCTTTATTTAGGTCTTCCTTGATTTCTTTCATCAGTGATTATGGTTTCTTTCATACAGCTCCTATGGATATTTTGTTAGATTCTTAACTATTTCATGGTTTTTGGTGCTATTGTAAACAGTACTTTTAAACTATGTATTTCTAGTTGTTCGTTGCTAATATATAGAAATAAAATTGATATTTGTATGTTGACTTACATTCTGCAATGTTGCTAGACTCGTTTATTAGTTCTAGTATCTCTTTTTGTAGATTCCTTATGGTTTTCTACATAATCATATCTTTAATGAATAGAGAGTTTTATTTCTTACTTTACAATCTGTACAGGTTGTAGTTCTTTTTCTCTGCTTTTTTGCACTGACTCGGACCTCAAGTATGACTTTGAATAAGATGGTGAGAATAGACATTCTTGCCTTATTCCTTTTCTTAGAGGGAAAGCAGTCATTCTTTGACCATTAAGTAGAGTTATAGATGCTTTTCTTTTCTGGTTGAGGAAGTTCTCTTCTATTTTTAATTTGATGAGAGTTTAAAATACTCCTGCCTAATATTCTATACCATAATTTATATTGTATCATAATTTAGACAGATTTTCAATTTTATTTTATTTTATTTTATTATTTTATTTTATTTTATTTTATTTATTTTATTTATTTTTTTATTTTATTTTATTTTATTAAGGATTTTATTTATTTGACAGAGAGAGACACAGCGAGAGAGAGAACACAAGCAGGGGGAGTGGGAGAGGGAGAAGCAGGCCTCCCGCCGAGCGGAGAGCCCAATGTGGGGCTCGATCCCAGGACCCTGGGATCATGACCTGAGCTGAAGGCAGACGCTTAACGACTGAGCCACCCAGGCGCCCCCAGATTTTCTATTTTAGGACACTTAAGTTATTTGCTATAAAGGGGGTACTGATGGAAGTCATTGTGGCCAAAACCTTTTGTACCTATCCTTAAATATGAATAAATTTCTTTTTTTTTTTAAAGATTTTATTTATTTATTTGAGAGAGAGAGAATGAGAGATAGAGAGCACGAGAGGGAAGAGGGTCAGAGGGAGAAGCAGACTCCCTGCCGAGCAGGGAGCCCGATGCGGGACTCGATCCTGGGACTCCAGGATCATGACCTGAGCCGAAGGCAGTCGCTTAACCAACTGAGCCACCCAGGCACCCAATATGAATAAATTTCTAAAAGTATAATAGTTGTTTCAAAAGATACATCATAGTTTTTTTTTGTTTTGTTTTGTTTTAAAGATACATCATAATTTTAAAGCTTTTAATACACATTGCCCAATTGCCCTGAGAAATGTACCAGAGGATACTCCTGCCAGTGACTATACTTAGTTCCTAGAATTCTCATCAGTTATGGAAAAGAAGTGGTATAATTGTTTGATGTTTGTTAAAATAGATGGACTTAATTATTTCTGTGAAGAGTTCATAATCCTTGTTAATTTGGGAAGTTAAACTTATAAAAAAATATTAATCCTTACAGAAAGAATCATCCTGTCCAGTTATGATAACACTGTTTTCTTTTTTGTGGCCCTTCTAGGAGCTTTTTAGAAAAGTTCGAAGTATCTTAAATAAACTGACACCACAGATGTTCAACCAACTGATGAAGCAAGTGTCAGGACTTACTGTTGACACAGAGGAGCGGCTGAAAGGAGTCATTGACCTGGTCTTTGAGAAGGCTATCGATGAGCCCAGTTTCTCTGTGGCTTATGCAAACATGTGTCGATGTCTAGTAACGGTAAGAAGAGAGGAAGGAGTAAAACCAGAAATCTCCAAGAGGTATATTCTCCCCTCACTACACATTCTTCCCAGAAGTGTTATTGGGGCAACATAAAGGGGAGAATATATTTTTAGCACTTTTTAATATATTCTCAATGTATAAAAAAGAATCTTGCTTCATTAAAATGTATCCTCACCTCTGGAGGGGGATATGGAAATAGACTGAAATAGGCCTGATATGGTCCCACCCATTGTGAGCAATACTGAATAAGGTTTAAATTAGTAATATGAAATTATTGGCATGAGCAACCTACCTCTCCTGTTGTGTCTTCTTATAGAAATAAAGTGAATGCTTACATTAACATTTAATTTAAAACTGAAAATATATTGGTTCTAATTTGAGCCTTGGTTGAAATATTAGGATAGTTATGGTCATAAAAGGTTCAAAAGTGATCATTTCATCTCTTAGAAACTATTAGATTTCTTTCTCTTTACATTGTCCACAGCCATTTAATCTCTACAGCCTGTCAAATCTAGGGCAAGACAATGGGAGACCAAAGAGCTTCTGGTTAGTGTTCATTGTTCTCTATTCTGCAGTTAGAACACTACCATATACCGTCTGTGTTTTCTCTGCCTGTTACTGTTATCCAGGTACTTGTGTCAGAAACGTGTGTCCTTTAACATTTGGGTTTTTTCTTAATTATCACCATTCATTGTCATTTGCCTTGTTATGAAAATGCAGAATTCTGTCATTCTCCCAATATTTTTGAGTTCCTGTGTCAAAGATAGGTAAGTCTGTTGTGACCTGGAAAAGTTATTTCTTCTGTCTGTAAGGAATTTAAAATTCATATTGAAAAAAACCTAGCATTTAACAAGAAAACGATCACTTAGAGCATATTCTGTGACATTGCGATATGTTGATGTTTGAATGGATGTTCTAGACCTAAAAACCAAGTAGAACAAAAAAGAAATGACTGTGTTATTGGTAGAATGACAAACTGCTTCTGTGAAGCAGGTGGAGTTCAGGTTGGGCCTGAGAAGGTCGGGGTGGTGGGAACAAGTATAGAGCAGGGAAAGTTCATGTCTGCGGCAGCGCATGTAGCACAACAGTCACAGACGTGGGTTTGGCATCGCACAGTTCTGGCTTTACATTTTAACTTTAAAATTTCAACTTAAGTTCCTACTCTGTAAGTTGCTAACTTATAAGAATAAACTTTATAATAAACTATAATGAACTGTTATAAACTTTGTAACTTTATAAAATTACATTACCTGTTTAAACCTTATTTTTTAATCCAAAAAATAAGATTAAGTCACACAATTTGAGGCTATTACAATAACATTAATTTAATAATAATATAATTTGATGAGATTGTGTATGTCAAGTTCCTAGCTCAGTATTTGACCTGTGTAATCCCTAAATAATTCAAAATTATATTGGTGGTGGAAAAGATTGCAAAGGTCTTGAAATGCTGGCTGAATGAGGTTGATTGTAATAACAGAAATTATCTACTTAGTACCTACTGGGTTGCATTATGGGTAGATGCTTTACATATATTATTATTAATGGCTATTATAACCCTGAAAGGTCAGTATTGTTAGCCCCACTTCACTGAACAAGAAACTGAGGCTTAAAAAAGGATAAGTAACGTGCTTAAGGTCACATAACTAGGAAGTGGCAGTGCTAGAATCCAAGTCTGGGATTATTCAGTCACTTGCCATATTGCCTTCTAACATACCGTACTGTAGGTATCTGAAGGCAAACTAATTCTCCATCTCATGCCTCTCGTTTTCCTTGTGGCAGCCATGACATCTTGCAGTCACTCATTAGAACTAGATCCCAGAGCTTCTGGCTTATACTTTAGTGCTCTTTACTAATTTTAGTTTTAATCCTGTAGGCAGTGAAGGATTGTTAATTTTTTAAATTTTATTTATTTATTTGACAGAGAGAGACACAGTGAGAGCAGGAACACAAGCAGGGGGAGTGGAAGAGGGAGAAGCAGGCTTCCCGCAGAGCAGGCAGCCCGATGTGGGACTCGATCCCAGGACCCTGGGACCATGACCTGAGCCGAAGGCAGACGCTTAACGACTGAGCCACCCAGGCGCCCGGATTGTTAATGTTTTTTTCTCTTTTGTTTATTTGAGAGAGAGCACGAGAAGGGCGGGGAGGGACAGAGGGGGAGAGAGAGAGAGAATCTCAAGCAGACTCCCCACCAGGAGGGGTGCTACATGCGGGGCTCAATCCCACAACCCCGAGAACACAACCTGAGCCAAAATCAAGAGTTGGACACTTAACTGACTGAACCACGCAGGCGCCCCTGTTAATGTTTTTTAATAGAAGAGTATCCTTGATGAGAATGGCCTTTTGAAAGGCAATAATAGAAGTTACATTAAAATAGAAAGAAATTATAGATCAACCAACCACTTATGTGAATTTGGTTAGGATTCATCCCTTTTTAAATAAGATTGATTAAACTTTACTGGATTCTTTTAAATTGCAGAATAACCTTTTGGAGTAAGTCCAGTAGTATAGGGGTATTCATAGAAAAAGTTACTACTCTTCTTTCAGCCCCATCCAGTTACACTTCCCTTTGTAAATGGTGTTTGTATGTATACTTCCACAATTTTATTTATATTCATAAAATTATATAAAAACATATACATATGTATAAAGAATACTTTTGGTTTTATAGTAGTCGAATTAGATCATGTATGTATTTTTTTTGCAGTTTACTTTGTTTTCACTTAATATGTTTTGGGCATACCCCTACGTCACTACAGATAGATTTGACTCCTACTTTTTTAGTAGTTGCATAATATCTGAAGATACACACACACACACACACACGTGTGTGTGTGTATATATATATACATATATATATGTATATATATATACCATAATTTCCCCAGCCTTTTCTCTCTATCTCTCCCTCCTCTTTTTCTTCCATGTTTCTAGTTTTTTGGTTTTGAGGGGTTTTCTTGCAACCACAAGCAGCATCAAAGTATATTTACCCTTACATGTTGAGGGTTTACTTTTTTAGTATAAATTCCCCCAGAGTTACATATCAAATGATACAAGTTTTTAGGCTTTTTTTATTGAAATATAACAGACATACATGCTATTTGGGAAAAAGAAAAATTCCTCATTTGTTGCTTTTGTCAAATTTAATGATACAGTTTCTTCATGGCTGATTTTAAGCCAATGACAGTTTGACAGATAATTCACAAAATTTCGACTTAACAGTTGGCTCCCGTAAACCAGTACGAGCTAGCTTTAGCACACCATTACAACATGCATATAGAAGATTGTACAGATCATTAGTGTACAGCTCAGTGTATATCAATGAAGTGAGCATACCTACCACCCTGGTCAGTAAATAGAACTGTACCCTTCCTTCTTCCTGAAAGGTAACCACTGTCATGACTTCTAGGACTTTTGAGGTACCGAAATGAAAGGTGGCAGTGGGAATAGAGTCACCATTTGTTCCTACTATGTAGAAATTATAAAAATCAAACAGTCATGGGAATAGTAAATCTAAATAAGAAAAGCTAATCTTTTAGGAGAAAATTGAGACTATCTTCATGAACTTTGGGGAAAATTTTCTTTAGCAAGATTAAGATTCAAAATGAGTAACAAAAATAATACCAGATTTGACTATTAAAATTTGCAGTCTTGGGTGTGCAGCAAATGATACCATAAATAAAATAAAAAGATAAAGCCACAGTGTGGCAGAATCTGTTTGGAATACATAATAATTGATAAAATATTCAAATATAGGACACCTGGGTGGCTCAGTCGTTAAGTGTCTGCCTTTAGCTCAAGTCGTGGGATCGAGCCCCGCGTCAGGCTTCCTGCTCTGTGGGAAGCCTGCTTCTCCCTCTTCCCCTCCCCGCTTGTGTTCCCTCTCTCGCTGTCTCTTTCTATCAAATAAATAAATAAAATCTTTAAAAAATAGAGAGAGAGGGACACCTGGGTGGCTCAGTCAGTTGAGCAGCTGCCTTTGGCCCGGGTCATGATCCCAGGGTCCTGGAATCGAGAACCGCGTCGGGCTCCTTGCTCACCAGGGAGCCTGCTTCTCCCTCTCTCTCCCTCTGCTTGTGCTTTCTCTGTCAAATAAATAAAAAATCTTTAAAAAATAAAATAAAATAAAAAATATATAGAGAATTGAGAAAAAATCAAATCAGTAAGAAATAAAACAGCCCAATGGGCAATTTATAGAAATGAAAATCTATTAGCTGATGAATTTAACAAAAGATACTCAGTGTTATTCATTAGTAGGGAAATAACAAGCCACAGTTCTGTACAAGTCACACTTGTTAGAGTAGGGAAAAAACTGAAAATCATTTTAAAGTGTTCACAGATGAATACAGTCACTTTGGTGAGTAATTAGACAATAATGTTGAAGATGTTCATATACCTATTCCTCAGGAATTTTACTTCTTGGTATATACCCCACAGAAATTACTAGATGTACGCAAGGACTCATTTTTAAGAATGTTTATTTTTTGTATTGGTTTTAATAGTGAATAATAAGAAACAAATGAAATAAGCCTAAACAAAACAAGTATGTTACCACAATTTATTTGGTCAGTGGATTTGAATAGTAATATATATACAGCAGTTAAAATTAATGAAGTAATACTAAATGTATTAACGTGAATCAGCCTCAAAAATGGTAGTAACAGTATGACATCATTTAATTTTTTTAAATATGCGAAATGAAATTATTGTTCATACTAAATACATATATAATAAAATTATGCCATTTGGAAATACCAAACATCAAATTCAAGGTAAGAGAGAAAAGGTCTTTAGATTAAGGAAAAATACACAGGAGTAAGTATTAGGGCTTCTAGTTTTGACGTTAGGTGATCCAGACCACCATTCGAGGGATAACAATTAGAAAAGTTGGCTACAATATTTTTTAAAATCTTGAAGGCATCTGAGAGCTAAAAGACAGTAAAGGATTACTAAGGTTAAGATCTTTGAAAAGGTAGAAATCCAAAGAAAAGTGACACATTTAGTAAAACTTCCCTCTAACAGAGGCAACTAAAATGTCTTGAAAAACTTGTTTTTCAAAGACTTGTTGGGCTAGGGGACAGAATTTGGGAACAGTGTTTACCAAAAGAGTGGTGGAAGAGGCTCTAGTGAATCCTCCTATATTTTAGATTGGGACCCCAAAGAACTGCATGCTTAAACAGGGGTGAATCAGAAATTGACCTGCTCTCACAGGGACTGTGTAGAGCTCAACATCCAATAATCTCAGTCCTTGAATTTGGCTTGTTAGTGATCTGAATGTGTTAGTGCCTGCTAGGTACCTGGAAGAAGCAAACACAAATTCTTTTTTAAACTATCATATTAAAAAAAACTGTCATATTAGCCTTCAGATTATTTCTATGAACAATTTTTCAAATAAAATGTCCAGCATATAGTTAGAAATACTAAGTCACACAAAGGAAAAAGATGACCATGAATGAAAACCAGCAATAAATAAGTTTCCCACAGATGCTCCAGATACTGGCTTTTATCAGGCACAGACATCAAATAACTATACTTATTATGTTCAAGGTAACAAAGATAGGTTGAAATTTTTAACAGAGAAAGAGAGAAAGTATCAAAAGAACTAAATAGAAATCCCAGAACTGAATATATAATAAAATCCAGAACTTAATGGATTGGTTTAATAGCTGATTAGTTACAGCTGAAATAAAGAATTATGAAGTAGAAGATGGGTCTGTAGAATCCATAACGAGGCACAGAGAGACCAAAAAATGAAAAATACAAAAGGGAGGGTAAATGATGAGGAAGACTCCATAAGATCAAACTTTGCTTTAACTGGAGTCCCAAGAGGAGAGAGGAGGAAGTGGGAAGAAAGCAATACTTGAAGAGAGTGGCTGAGAAATTTTTCATAAGTACTGAGATGTTAAGCCACAGATTGAAACAATTTCCTACAAATCCCAAGCACAAATTAAAAAAAAAAAAGGTGAAAATGTTTAGACTGGTGATAGTAAAGCTACTTACAGTAAAAGATACAAAGTAACCAGGGTGGGGAGGAGATATTAAAAAGAACAATAATTTGTCAGGTTTTTTAGGACACAAATGTCACTGTACAAAAAAGATTGGTAAATTGGACTACATTAAAATTAGCATGTTTTTCCTCAAAAGATGTCATTAAGGGAGTAAAAATGCAGATCATGTATTAGGAAAAGATAATTGCAACACAAAAATCCAATGAAGGGTTTATATCAGATTTTTTGTCAAGCTAAAAGAAATCAGTGAGAATAACTCCGTTTTTTAAATAGGCAGTAAAGGTGCACCTACAATTCATCAAAGAGGTCATCCAAATGACCAACAAACATGATGAAATTAACCAACTAGATATAAAACTATACATTAACTCCAGATTGCTAAACTTACCGGGATTTGGCAAATATGTGAAGCAAGAACTCAAGTATTGCTAGTGGGAATATAAAGTGGTGACAGCCACTTTGAAGACAAGCTCAGCTATAAAAGCTGAAGTTGGGGGTGCCTGGGTGGCTCAGTCATATAAGCACCTGAGTCTTGATCTCAGCTCAGGTCTTGATCTCAAGTTTGGGTCCTGCACTGGGCTCCACACTGGGCATGGAGCCTACTTAAAAAAAAAAAACAAAACTGAACTTATTTTTCTGCTATAACAAGCATTTCCATTCTTAAGTATGTACCCAACTATGATAAACCTGCATTTCTTATATACTAGGCAACAATATGCAAAAATGTTAGTAGCATTTTTCATAACAGATGAATAAATAAAAATATTGTAAAAAACAAAACAAAACCAACCCCCCAAAACAGACTTTGGGCATAAAATAAATTCAAGTTGTTATTCTTCTGTTCATGCATTTACCCACTGAAAACATTTCTGAGAGTCTATGATGTGCCAAGAACCATTCTAGGCACTGGGAATTTAGCAGTGAAAAAACAACAAAAAGGACAGAAAAAGGACCTGCCCTTAGGATTTTACATGTTTATGGGGTTCTTGAGATGTGAATTTTGATTTGGATTATGATTAAACAAAAGCATGGCAATTAAAATTATCAACAATCCAACTAAAAATTTTATTTTACTACAGATTTAGAGACAGGACAACATTCTCTCTTGTCCACTCTCCTCTATTAGCCATTCCAATTCAGTTGTCCTCCTCCTAAGATAAGTACTGAATTCTAGTTAAATGGTTTGCGGTTTATAAAGGAGGGCTTTGTTTTTACTTTTTATCTCCACTGTGGCAGGCATGTGTTTAGTAGGCATACTTTAGTAGGCACTAAAGGCAGAATTTTGAGCATTCTGTGTCCTGTTATGCCGTATCCAGAAGTTTCAGTGTTGCCACTGCTCAAGTGCTTTAAATGCAAACCATGCAAAGAATGGGAGGATTGAGTACAGGAAGAGACACTAAGAGAATGAAGGAGACACACTTAAATCTCATCAGGAATAAAGCCTCAAAGTACCGATCAGGAAAGTCAGCTTTGGGCAACAGCAAGTGGCTGGAGTCAACTGGAGGAGGAGGGACATTCAGCTCACCTGATGAAAGATGAAAAATGCTTTGAAGAAACATTGAGGAGAAATGACTTACCCTGTCATAACTCTTGAATCTTGTGGGCATCTCTCAAAACTACATACCACTTCCGACGTATCTAACCAGAGATACAGTTTAATAGACCTGTTTGTAGTACATTCAGAGTATGTATGTTTGTTCAGCTTTAACAGGTGATTTCGCTAAGGTCAGGATATAACTACTGATGGAGTATAGTATGTCACCATGGACTCGTGAGTGACAGTTGGACAATTGATTTATTACTGTTCACTTCACATGTTAGAGTTAACGTGGAGGTGCCACTACATTTACACTAGTCATTCCAAATATTTTACCTCATACTGAAACATGCTTCAGGAGCAAAATGGCTCATGGGCCATGAGTTCCCACTAGCATTGTTTATGTTCTGAGACAGCTTTGAAAATCTGTAGCACACTGAGCAAGGCCAGGGCTGGTCCCTTCATATTCGAGTCTCTTATCTGACTACCATAATTAACGCACAGCTGGCAGCCCTTGCTGATTCTCTGGGAGTTTGATCATTTTAGGGATAAGAAGGATTTACCCTCAACACCCGCAAATACATCAGCAGTACAGGCCCTGTCGCTTAAAATGAATACCTGATGCTGACAACATTCGTATCCAAGATTGCTGGGTGACCGGTATGTGGACAGGTCTCATCCCAAATGAGAAGATGCACTGTTAGTTTACACTGTGATATGTTACACTGTTAGTTTACAGCTTTGTAAAAATGAAAAGCCAGGTTCTCTCCAGTGTATTTAGCTTACCGAACAGCTTTACTGAAATATTCCCCCTGACTCCCTTTCTCCCTGAGAAGCCATCTCAGACAACCCATTTAAAACATGTCTTAGTTTTGTTTGTGGACTACTGCTTAATGAAAATTCAAGTTCTCACTGTTGCTCATCCCCCCCCCCTTTTTTTTGCTATTATCCATGATCACACTTGCAAACATCTACCTTGTTAATTATTATGGACTATATGTTTGTGTCCCCCACCCCCAATTCATATGTTGAAGCCCTAACCCTCAGTCTGCCGGTATCAGTACGTGGGGCCTTGGAAAGGTAAGGTTTAGATGAGGTCATAAGGCCTCCATGGAGAGATTAGTGCCTTTATAAGAAAAGGAAGAGACACTAGAGCTTCCTCTGTCCACCACTTGAGGATACAGGAGAAAGCTGTAAATCAAGAAAAGGGTGCCCACCAAGAACGGAATCTGCTGACACCTTAGTCTTGGACTGAGAGACTGTGAGAAATAAATGTCTTGTTGTTTAAGCCACCATTCTATGTTAGTTATTATAGCAGCCCTAGCAGACCAAAACATCCACTCATCATGTCTTTTCTAACTAAAACAGTTTCACTGGGTCTCCTGACTAGTCAATGTCCAGCAGACAACACAGGCTGACTTAATGATTCATAAGCCTGTTGAATTTATCATCTCAAGAACAAAAAAGTTACCATGCATCACCATTTTCAGAGAATATGTTCTCATTGGCCTGTTTCCATATTTCCACCACCCTCTTAACCATCCCCATGGGCATTAAAACCATGTTCAAAAACAAGTTCTTAGAAGGTTATGTAGCTAGGCATTCATTCATTTGAAGATATGTGTACTTGCAGATCGGTGGCCGTTCTGCTGATTATTTAGTTTTAATATTTCCATTTGATTATATCTAAAAAGCCTGTGTACAATCATGTTTTTTATGACTTGTACATGTGAAATCTCCCATGATCATTATTTTGAGATAGCAAATATTCATATTTCTTGCCTTTTGTGTGGTTTTCTACCTAATTGCTTGGTGAGCTGACTTGGTTTATATACTTTTTTTGACACCCATGTTATTACAATTTAGATTACTCTTAATTTTTAATCATAAACATGTCAAATGCAGCTCTAAGTATATAAATATAGCTATATTAGTTTACTAGGCTCTTGATGTGCCAGCCACTATCATTTGCATTACTTAAACTAATCTCATGTAATTTCCAACAGTCCTAAAAGATAGATGTATCATCCCCATTTTAGAAAGAAACAGGCGTTTGGTGAAACTAAGTAACTTGGCCAAAGTCACCTAGCAGAGCAGGGATTAGTTCCTGTTTCAACAGCTATTTTATAATGTCCCTTAGTCTACAATCACTGGAATGTCTCCTTTTGCAGATGAAAGGACTGAAGCCCAATGTTCATTGTTGCAAATATCCCATTCTTCTTCTCCGTGATTTACAAAGTGCTTCCACTAAACCTATTTCATTGGATACTCAAAGCTGTACTCTAGGTTAGACTTGGGTATTGTGTCTCCCTTGTTTTGGAGGATGAAACTGAAACTTGTGTTAAAAGAATTGCCTTTGTTTAAAAGTAAGTAAGCTTGTCTTCCATTCCTTAATCCAACACTTTGAACATAGCCTTCCCTATATAAAAGGTCTAAAAGGCATAGCTTTTTACATCCTTTGTGTAGGAAAAGGTCTCCCTTGCCTTTTGTCATTTCTACTTGTTTTCTGTAAAGCAAACTCTCATAAGTTGTATTTATTTAATCTTTTTGATTCATTTTCATTCTGGTCCCTCTTACTATGAAAGCGTGGCTTGGATTTTCATACTGTTGTCCACATTCTTTCCATTTTCTGCACATTACAATCCATAATACAAGAAACATCTCTTTAGGGCTGATAGATTGTGGCTCAGCCGATTTTTGTCTCACCAATTATGTCCATAATATTAATGTAGATGATGCTGGTAAATATGCCAAGAAGCCAGATAGAGCTTTTTGGCTGGTTTACTTGTGTTCCTGTAAAGCAGCAAATTGGAAACAATTTCTGGGGGTTTTTTTCCTGCTGATTTTTAAGAGTTTTAGTTCTGGAACCTAATAACATGTTGTTGGTCTATTATATACCACCTTGCTCATGGATATGCTTTCTAGTTCTCTTTTGTAGTATGTTGTTGTATGTTCTGGGTCCTAAATAGAGCCCACTTTTGGCTTTTCCTTTGGAAAGCCTTTGCTTTCATGTAGCATTTCTTTTCCTGAAGGCTGACTTAAATGCCTGCCTTCCTGTGCAATCATGGAGTAGGCCTGACTATAAAATTATCTATAGTCACTTGAATTTGTTTGGCTTGAATTTGGAGATAAGGACATGTTAGCTTTTTTATGCTTGTTGAAAAAAAATACTTGGTGATCTTACCCTCTTCCTGAGTTAATATTTCCAGCTGAAAACAATGTGTAATGAAACACTTGCTCTCTTGGTTGATTAGAACTGGACTTTTTGGGGCACTTAGCTGACTTGGTCAGTGGAGTGAGCGACTGTTGATCTCAGGGTTGTGAGTTCGAGCCCCATGTTGGGTGTAGAAATTCCCTAAAAACAAAACAAAAAATCTGGACTGTTAAATGGTCTTTCATGTGTCATAGGGAATCATTTGGAGAGGGTGTCCCATCAGTTCTAGCACAAATCCAGTATAGCATCATAGTCCTCAGTTCTCAAGAAGTTTCTCTAACCATTCAACCTTAATCAGCAGCTGTCCAAGTTCATTCTGGTTGATAAAATTAACTCTTTTGTGAGTATAAATACATTGCATTCTATTTTTTACCAAGTTGTCCCATTAAACCTAGGGCAAAAGACCATGCCTTTCAGAACTTTGGGACCACTTTGTGATTCCAGAAAAACCATTTTGCTGTGTTACACAGTAGCTGTTCAAAATGGTACTTAGGGGGATTGCATCTGTAAAATGGTTAATTTTAGTCAATCAGTGCAGCAGTCCACTTTCTTATGTCTCTTTGTTTGGTTATACATAACCTTGAAGATACGAGCTATTGATGTTACTAGAAAGCAGTTCTGAGACTCGAACTGAAACCTTGTAAGCATCTTGCCTCCACATGGTCTACCCCCTCCAGTCTGGGTCTTCCCGTGTATCAAAAGAATGTTTCTTAGGTGGCCATTTTTTAGACTGAACTTTTGGAAAACTAGTATTTTCTTTGGGCACATAAGAAGTAATCAATAAACATAGTGCATTGATAGTCAAGGTAAGTACCAGCATCACGGTGTTAATGACATTCCCCTGAGGACAAGATATCTCAAAAATCCTCAAATTTGTCCTCCCCACCGTCTGCTTTTTTCTAGAAAAGGATCCCACCCACAACAGTTTTCCTATGGCCATGCTTTATGTCATTTCTATCTGTTCCTTTAAACCAAAGTACCTACAACAGTAGTAAGAAAAAGGTAAAACCCTGTAGAGTTACAAAGGTCTTATTAGATAAGGGCAGAGTTGTAGTTGTTATAATAAGACATGGATTTCAAAGTCAGCTAGAGACACAACCAACTATAAAGATAGAGTACATTTGTATGAGAGGAATGTATATCTTTTCTGTATAAAATTGTAGAACTCTCACCACTAAAACATGAACTGCCTGAAGCTAAATTGTGTACCTCTTGTAGAAGCTTACCTGTAGTTCATTCAGCATTAGCTGTTCAATAAAGAAAATAGGTATTTTGAGAGAATCATTGAATGTTGTAAGTAATCTTGATGCTTTTGCATTTTCCTGTATGGATGCAGCTGAAAGTACCCATGGCAGACAAACCTGGTAACACAGTGAATTTCCGGAAGCTGCTACTGAACCGCTGCCAGAAGGAGTTTGAAAAAGATAAAGCAGATGATGATGTCTTTGAGAAGAAGCAGAAAGAACTCGAGGCTGCCAGTGCTGTGAGTATTTGCACAGAAAGGCAGTGTGCTTGTGCTCTCTGAGTGTTATCAAACAGAATTTTCATGAAGCCGGTTATATATCCCTGCTACTTCAGTAGATGACTGTGGCCCTTTTATCATGGGGAGACATTATATTGAAGTTCAGAGAAATGCTTTATTCCTTTTAGTGCCGCCTGTTAGAGCAACTCAACCTTCTAAGACAGGAATTCAGAGCCCAGATTTCAGAGGTCACTGAGTTCCAGAAATCTCCTGAAATGGATGCAAAGTTTTGGGTGTGGTTCAGTTTTCTGAGGAGTAGGTCTACAGTTGCTGTCAGATTCTCAGAGTATCCCTGACTCCCGCACGGGATAAGACCATGAGTCAGAGTGTATGTTCTTAGCATCTCATGTGCAGTACGGTTGTCTTCATCAAGCTCCTATTCCTCTTCCTTATACAACAGCCAGAGGAGAGGACGAGGCTTCATGATGAACTAGAAGAAGCTAAGGACAAAGCCCGGCGGAGATCCATTGGTAACATCAAGTTTATTGGGGAACTCTTCAAACTTAAGATGCTGACGGAAGCCATCATGCACGACTGTGTGGTGAAGCTGCTGAAGAACCATGATGAGGAGTCCCTGGAATGCCTGTGCCGCCTGCTCACCACCATCGGCAGAGACCTGGACTTCGAGAAGGCAAAGGTGAGCACCCCAGTCTCAGAAGCAGCCAGCATGGCCTCTGTCAGTCACAAAAGAACTAGAACCATGAATAGGAGTGTTCCATCTCACCCTGGCAGTCTAGGCTGCTGCTTTGTCTTCTTTTGCCCTTTTCATTGTCCATGTTTGGCTGTTGAGCTCCTTACCACCTTTCCATCATGGTAAGAAGTGAAGAGGGTCCCAAATTATATAAAGGCCACCTTGTGAATTGTTCAGATTATTTGTCCCTTTTCCTTTTCCTGCATGACCATTTCACAGGTCATTTTTATGTATAGCAAATTGTTGGCAGAAATAGGAGAATAGCTACTGTGGGCCAGGACTGAGGGTGTTACAGAAGCGAAGACCCAATAGTTTTCTTAAGTTTATGCTCGAATTAACCACAGGGCTATCTAACTATAATATAAGAAATCATTAACAATATTATGATTCAAACATAACATGGTGCTCTCCAAATAGGGGTAGGAAAATTAGAAATACTTCAAAGAAGTAATATCAGAAATGTTTCATAACGTCTGAGTCAGCTGGGATTATGTTTGTGACAAAAAAAATCCCAAATGTGGTTTATGCAAGATTAAGGTTTATTTCTCACTCATGTAAATAAAGTTCAGAGGTAAGAAATCTGAGGCTGGTTTGGTGGTCACAGGTAATAAACAGTCCAGTTCCTCCAGCTTAACATTCTGTCATCCCCAAGGTATAGCCCTTCTCCTTACATTCTCAGCAGAGAAGGTTGGAAAGGGGTAAAGGACATGGCCACCTCTCTCTTAAGGAAGGTTCCAGGGGCTGTAGCACGACACTTTCATTTGCATTCTGTTTGCCTGTCACATGACTAGAGCCCTTGGCATACATAATCTTTTTTGGGGGCATCATATGCTCAATTAAAAATTCAACCTCAGGCGCCTGGGTGGCTCAGTCGTTAAGCGTCTGCCTTCAGCTCAGGTCATGATCCCAGGGTCCTGGGATCGAGTCCCACGTCAGGCTTCCCACTCAGTGGGGAGTCTGTTCGCTCTTCTTCTGCCTATCGCTCTGCCTACTTGTGCTCTCTCTCTGTCAAATAAATAAAATCTTAAAAAAAAATATTCAACCTCATTATCTTTTGGCTATAAGTTGTATTCCTAGGCCATTTAAAAGTTTTATATGGTAAAATTATACTAGAATTCCTCAGCCAGGAATACTGAATGGTTTTGTCTCTTGCAGCCACGTATGGACCAGTATTTTAATCAGATGGAGAAAATCGTGAAAGAACGAAAAACCTCATCTAGGATTCGATTCATGCTTCAGGATGTGATAGACCTAAGGCTGGTAAGTAGAAAAATGTAAGGCAACTACTCCAGTCTTTTTTAAGGAATTGGATTGGGGAGGATGTCCTAGTATGTACATGTGTAAAAACTTGATGCTGCAGGAAGGACTTCCAGAACTGAATTGATGCACTTCCATGACAGCTGTGTGAAAGGATACAAAGCATATGTACGTGCCTCTTATATTTCTTCTCTCTGTGCTAATTATGAAACCACATTGCATTTTTTAAATCAGCCATTCTGAATTCAAACTGTGGTCATTTAAATTTAGTTTTAAGGTGCTAAATAATCAGGAGTCCTCATCTTCAAAATGATTATAATTAACTTGCCTGAGGGGCACCTGTGGCTCAGTCTTTGAACGTCTGCCTTCGGCTCAGGTCATGATCCCAGGGTCCTGGGATCGGGCTCCCTGCTCGGCAGGAAGCCTGCTTCTCCCTCTCTCACTCCCCCTGCTTGTGTTCCCTCTCTCGCTGTCTCTCTCTCTGTCAAATAAATAAATAAAATCTTAAAAAAAAAAATTAACTTGCCTGAGCCTTACATATTTATTCTCTAAAATGGGGAGATTGCCTACCTTGAACATGTGTTATAAAGCTTCAGTGAGGTGATTATGTAAAATGCCCAGCTCATAGGAGATGTTGGTATTTCTTCTCAGTTGTTTTTCCTGTATATCCTCCTGTTCTGCTGCTGTTGCTTCTCATTTCTCATAACAGGCGCAGTGTTTACTACTCCCAACTCTTTTCTCTCTTCTTATTTACTACAGCTGACCCTAAACTAGAGAAAGAGAATGCAGGTCCTAGGTTTTCCCTGCCCTGTATCAAGACCACATAGCACTGATGATGGTTCTTTATCTTGCTAAAGGTTAAATGTGACCTCACTATTCTTATGACCAAAGCCACTACCAGGTGATCAGAATTTGTGTGCTGATTTGAACCTATTTGCCATCCTTGCCTCTAACAAATGTAAATAAATGTAAAAAACTTCTTTGCCCATGCCCTCAATTACTTGTACTTCTATCAGGTGTTGGGATTATGGCTGGGAAGGAAGGGGAGAAGTATAATTGTAATGAGACAACTTGCCTTGTCCTTAATAGGATAACCAAAGGGCAGAGAGGTGGCACTTGGTGCAGGATATCAGAACCATGATATGGGAGGAAGAAAAATGCTCGTCATTCTCGATTTAGAGCCCCCACGGAATGTGATATGAATTAGGTACCAGTATCCCAGATTAAGCAAGGCCAAAGAATTCTGAGCTTTCTTGATTCCTATCCTGGCTCCTCCTCACGAATATACAAGATGATTTTTTAAAAATACATTCGGATCAGTCTTTCACTCTTTTTATTCGTTGGCTATTGGAATACCCAGTATACAGTAGTTCAAGGTTGATTGAGACAAATTTAAATTTTTTTAAAGATTTATTTGAGAGAGAGAGCACACGGGGATAAGGGGCAGAGGGAGAGGGAAAGAGAATCTCAAGCAGACTCCCCGCTGAGCAGAGACTGATGTGGGGCTCGAACTTACAAACAATCTCTAAAAACTGAGATCATGACCCAAGCCGAAATCAAGTGTCTGATGCTTAACCAACTGAGCCACTCAGGTGCCCCAAGACTAATTCTTTGTCTGTAATCCCAAACTGCACTTGGTGCCATCTGTAAGACAAATGAAAAAAGTACTGTAGTACATATTTTAAATATATTTTACACTTTTCCAGCAGTGAGAAGTATAAAATAGATTTTCAAAATTTTGTTATGTTCATTTTTTGTTTTCTAGCTGATAATGTTGTTTTCTCCTTTTGTAGTGCAATTGGGTATCTCGAAGAGCAGATCAAGGGCCTAAAACTATTGAACAGATTCACAAAGAGGCTAAAATAGAAGAACAAGAAGAGCAAAGGAAGGTCCAGCAGCTCATGACCAAAGAGAAGAGAAGAACAGGTGAGGGGTGGAGTCCACTGGGATGTTAGGAAAACTAGGGAGATGGACAGATGTTTAAGAATTCTATATTTAGATATGAAATGACATCAGAAAGAATAACCAAAGAATAGAGTGGCAATTGGTAAGTGAAGCAGTTTCACCTGGACACTGGTTTTTGAGTAAAAGCCAAGAATGCAGGACTCAGCGTGGTTTCTTTGATTACTTTAAAGTCAGTAGTCAACAAGACTTTATTGAGCATCTTCTGTATACTCAGAACTGGGAGGGATATAAAAAGAAGTGGAAGATATAGTTTCTTTTCTCTGAAAGGTTACAGTTTATCTGGAAAGGCAAAACTAATAAAGGGAACATTTGTCAAGTAGAAGATAATACCAATTATGAAATATATTCTCATTTAAGATTGTTAAAACTCAGAGGAGAAGAAAGCTAGAAGAGATCTTTATTTGAGGAAGGCACCCTTGAACTGGGTCCTGGTGGATGCTAAATATTTGGAAGGGGAAAGGAATAATTTTAGTCATGAAATTAAAATGAACATATATTGGAAAGAGGCCTAGACACGCCTGATTGGAGCAAAATTTAAGTGTTCAGAATCAGTGGGAAAATGTTTGTCTGAAAGAATGGAGCCAGATTAAGAACTTTCGACTTTGTACACGGTAGACATTGAGCCATCATAAATTTTTGAACAAAGGGATAATATCATGCTAGTGGTATGTAAATAAAACAAATCTGTTCCTTTTTACATGATGTATCAAAGGGGTACACTGAACTCAGAAATGTTTTGTTGCTGAAATCCTGGTAACAATAATTATAATTATAAAGGAAGAAATGGGGAAAATGTGAAAGGTGAAATAGAAGGCATTTTACACTGGAGAAAATACAAAGTTCATTGACTAAGAACATTGGAAGAGGAAACTTTTTCAGAAGGGAAATGATCATTCTTCTCATAAGCCTGTTTATTTTGAGATGGCAGGAGGGCATCCAGATAGAAGCGCTCATTTGTCCACTGTGCTGTTATGTGAGCACGCTAGTTACTGGGTCACGTAAGTATAATGGTTGAGAGCATAGACTCTGGAGTCAAACTGTTTGGGTTTGAATTTCGGCTCTCCTTCATCCTAGCTGTATGACCTTGCACAAGTCACTTAATCTGTAAAATGGATCAAATAATGGTTCATAGGATTTGTGTGAGAATGAAGTGAGGCATAATATGTAAAGTGTTCAGCATAGCAAATGGCACACAGTAAATTCTCAACAACCGTTAACTATTATTTATCACAGACAGTAGAGCTCATAGTGAAGTTGCAAGAGATGAATCCTCCATGGAAGAAGGTGTACTTTTAAGTTTCATGGGACACCACACTTCCTCACCTTCCTCACCCTAGAACCTAGCAGAGTGCCTTTCACATAATGACTTTTATTTATTATTGAACTAGATTGAAAACCCAATCCATGGAATGATGTCCACAGATGACTAAAGGAAGAAAAGAACTCTTGGAAAAGTAACAGATAAAGAACAACTGGAGAGGAAGGAGTACTAGGATATAAGAAACAAACAAGAAACAAGTTTGTTCATAATCAGTAATGTCAGATAGCACAAAGAACATCACGTATCTGAGGATCAGAAAAGCTTTTGGATAGACAGTTCGGTGGTCTTACATTCAACAAATATTAAGTGCCCATCACATAACAGGAGAGACAAAATCCCTTCCTTCATGCAGCTTACATAGTACCAGGGGGATAGATAACAAATGCTCAAATAAAATACGTAATTTTGTCAGATCACTTTATTCTAGAGAAAAAGATAAAACAGAGAGGGAGGAAGTGTGGGTGGTGCCAGGCTTGGTGGGTAAAGGTGCAATTTTAAATAGGGTGGTTGGAGTTCCTGTTAAAGTTGGATTTTGAGTGAAAACCTGAAGCAAGTATGAAGGAATTAAGCCATATGGATATCTGGGGAAAGGTTTTTAGGCAAAAGGAATAGTAAGTAAAAGGCTCTGAGGTAGCATTTCCAGGGAACTGCAAGGAGGCCAGTGTGGCTGAAGCAAAGAGCATAGGGAAAGAGTAGTGGAAGATGGGATTTGAGAGGCAGGAGTCTGGATTACTCAAGAGCTTATAGGCCATTTAGAAGTAATACGGTTTTTTGTCTGAGTGAGATGGAGAGATTAACAGGAGTGTTTTGAGTAGAGCAGTGACAGGACCTGACTTCCACTTAATTAGGGTCATGCTGACTGCCATGATACAGACAGTTGAGGGTGGAAGCAGTGGAGCTAGTGAAGATGTTTTTATACTAATCGACCATTTGTTGCTGGTGAAAACCAAAATGGTAGTGTTGGTAGTAATAAGAAGGAGCTAGATGCTGAATATATTGTAAAGGTTGAACTGACAAGATTTGCTGCCAAGTGTGAGAGAAATAGGAATCAAGCGTTTCTGCCTGAGCAGCTTATGGTTTGGAGAAGCAGGTTTTGGGGGAATGAGCCAAGTGTACTGTATCATTTGACACTATTAAATGAAATAAACTTTGTAATAAATAATTTCCATCTGATTTCTCCTGAAGTGTTCTAATCATGCACTATGAACACTGGATTTGGCCCTTCTGTGTCTAGCACTGAGTCTCTTGTATCAGTTACTTTCTCCTAGGTCGGCTCTCATGGTATTTCTACCTGTTATCTTCATTTCATCCTGGATGTTAAAGAGGTTGTCAGCAGTGCTTTAACAATCTCTTTTGTCCTTTTCCTTGATTTTCACTGGAGCTGCTGAGTTGAAAATACTGCTCACTCTTTCACTGTCAAACTGACTTGAGGTAGATAAGAGACTGTTCACTCTGTTCTCCCTGCAGGTGTCCAGAGAGTGGATGAAAGTGGATGGAACACTGTACAAGGGGCCAAGAATAGTCGGGTACTAGACCCCTCAAAATTCCTTAAAATCACTAAGGTGAGTATGACATTTAAAACACAACTTACAACAGCCTGAGGACGTGACTCTCAAAGTTATTTCTTGTTCATATAAAACAGCCATATTGCAGATTTTATTGGGGAGTGTTTTTTTTTTTAATGCAGATGCTTTTCTACAAGTCAGTATTGATCCGTGTATTCTTACTACTTGTCCTGGTGTTAGTTCTTCTCGTTTCTTGGAGGGTTTACTAAGGTGGAAGTGACAAGTTTAATTCCTAAAGTTAGGAGATGCTTACTATAAGAGAGATGATAATGATACTAAAGTAGCTATAAATTATAAGCTTTATACAATGTATCCTTAGCTCTGGGGAAGAAGCAACTATCTGTTTAAGCCTTAACTTGAAAGGAATATAATGGTTTGCCATATCCAAAGCCTAAAAGAAAGCATAGAAGACCTACTACTAGAAATCATTCTGTGATGAAGATTTAATATGTTCTACCTTCCTCTCTCTTGAGAATCCATGGGCAGTAAGAGGAAAGAGGTTTCTCTTAGCAGATGTTTTCAGCAGAAGTTGATCGCTGCAAGTCAGGTGAAGAACCTTGGAGAACATAGAGAAAGTGGCATTACCTTTTGTAAAAGTGGAAGCTTCTATAGCCCAGTGGGTTTTACAAATCATTTGGAAGTCTAGTTTGATCCTTCCTGTGCAATACACTTTCCATAGTTCTGAAAATTGGCAGCCTACCAGTAGGATACTAATAGCAATCTAAAGCTAATGTGGAAACATCAAATGAAAGAAGAGAGCTGACAGAAAGAAAAAGACTTTGAGAAAACTGGAAGAAGATGGGCTATGTCATTTTCATCTTCATGTCAAAGTATTGCTTCAGGATAGAACATTCCGTCTCTAGATTGCTCTTGATTTTAATTAGCAAGGATCCTGTTCTCTAAGATTCTGGTACATTCTTCTAGTTTTTTATGTCTCATTGCAGGGATTCCATTGCTGAATATAGCTTGATTCCCATCCGCTTCTGTTTCTAGCAAGAGACTATTTTAACAAAAATCTTATGTTAAGAGAATCCCTCCAACATCAACCTCCAACATCTTTGAAAATTATATCAGTACTTAATAATAATATTTGTGTTTTTAAATATTGTTTCCGTGCATGGATGCTATAAAAAAGAATAATTTTGGTATTAAAACTATAACATTATTAATATTTTTCAAGTTGGCAAATTCTTTTTAAATAAATTTTGTGTATATTCAGGTAGTTACATTATAGGTACTCTACTTAAATACTCTAGATCTAAAGTTCAAAACCTTTAAACAAATGCATTATTAACTGGGAGAGATTTGTGTCACAGCATGCGGTAGAGCAAAGCAGCACTATTAGGATTTATGAACACTTTTATTACAAAGAACCACATTGCAGCTTACTGTGGTATGTGTTTTCTAATTAGTATTACATTCTAATTCTATTCACTTGTGCTAAAGTTGTGTTTGGGGGATTAAACCTTAGAGAGGCATCTTAACTTCCTGTCTAATATCCTGTATTCACTTTTTTCTTATTCCCTTTTATTGAATACTGCCATTCCACTTCTCCATCCTTATCCTGCATGTATTAGGCTTTGCTGAAATATGAAATCTTTGTGCCATCTGACCTGTTCTCTAACAGTAATGTGAAGAAATTAATGAGTTAATTTTGTAGTATACAAAATTTATATATTCACTGGGCATTACTAGACAGGAGGAATTACTAGAAACTGCTTACATTTAGTCAAATGGTGTACCATCTTAGAGGACCTGAACGCATTCTCCAGACCAGTGGTTCCAAACTGTTTTGTGGAAGCTGGATTCCAGGAAAGTAGTTCAGGGTCCACCAGGATCCCATGTGAATGTGAACAGCTCCTGTTTATATTTCTTAAATTGGCATTCCAAGGACACTTTTTTTTTTTTTTTTTTTTGGCCAAAGTTGGTTTTCACTGCACTGAAGGGGAAAAGAAGATAAACCATTCTAGGGGCACCCAGGTGGCTCAGTTGGTTGAGCAGCTGACTCTTGAATTCAACTCAGGTCATGATTTCAGGGTCATGAGATCGAGCCCAGCATTGGGCTCTCTGCTCAGCAGGGAGTCTACTTGAGATTCTCTCTTTCCTTCTCCCTCTGCCCCTCCCCGCCACCCGCATGCATGCTCACTGTCTCTCTCTAAAATAAATCTTTATGGAAAAAGATAAACCATTCTTGAATGTTTCCTATAATTGGTTTGTGGTCACTTATGTTACAGCCCACAATTGATGAGAAAATTCAGCTGGTACCTAAAGCACAGCTGGGCAGTTGGGGAAAGGGCAGCAGTGGCGGAGCAAAGGCAAGTGAGACTGGTAAGTATGAAGTGTCCCTTCTCGGGAACCTGGGTGTGGTCTGTCAGTATTCATCTTATAGCACATTCCCACAATCCTTTAATAATCCTTTTAGGAAAAGATCTATAGATGAAGCATGCCCAGACTTAACTGGTGTCCCTCTCACTATGGATCCTTAGGTATTTTAAATATTTACAGTTTTTTTAGTTCAGTTAGGCTGTTTAGGACGTTAATCTCTTAGGTTCCTTTGTTAAAATTGATACTCACAAACTTAGTATAATTAGAGAAATTACTGGTACCCCCAAATGAAAAAGAAAACTCATTTTGCTAAGAAAAAGAATTGTAAAAGGGAGTTGTAAAAGAATTAGAGTGAAATATTTTTCAAAATATTTATCAAAAGTCAGATTTTGGGGCACCTGGGTGGCTCAGTCATAAAACGTCTGCCTTCAGCTCAGGTCATGGTCCCAGGGTCCTGGGATCGATTCCCACATCAGGCTCCCTGCTCAATGGGAAGCCTGCTTCTCCTTCTCCCACTCCCTCTGCTTGTGTTCCTTCTCTCGCTGTGTCTCTCTCTGTCAAATAAATAAAATCTTTAAGAAAAAAAAAAAGTCAGATTTTGAGAGATTTTACCTTAGGACTCAAATGTTTAGATCATCACAAACACATCTTTTTAAAGCTAAGGAAGTCAAAAGGAAAGTAAAAAACTTCAGTGTTAACCTCCTTTCCGTATTTCCCTTCTATTAAGTAATTATGACCTTTGATTCTTTAAATTTTAAAAAATTGTGTTATTGGGATGCCTGGGTGGCTCAGTCAGTTAAGTGTCTGCCTTCAGCTCAGGTCATGATCCCAGGGTCCTGGAATCAAGTCCCAGATCAGCTGAGCAGGGAGCCTGCTTCTCCCTCTGCCTGCCGCTCCCCCTGCTTGTACTCTCTCTCACTGACAAGTAAATTAAAAAAACAAATCCTTAAAAAAATTTGTTATTCAATTAAGCCCACATGCAAATTTTACATATAAATACGTAGGATTTATATTAGCTTTTGTATGTGCAGTATTGTGTTTTATTTTTGCTTGGCTCTCTCCTTCCCTGTCTACCATTCCCACCCCCTTCCCTACCTAGGAACATTTATTATGTTTTTAAAGCAGCAAATGGTAATGAACAAAGATTTCTAAGTTTTGGGGGTTTTTTGCAAACTAATTCCTTCTTTTTTATTTTTATTTAATTAACATGTAGTGTATTATTAGCTTCAGAGGTAGAGTTTAGTGATTCATTAGTTGCACATAATACCCAGTGCTCATTATATCAAGTGCCCTCCTTAATGCCCATCACCCAGTTACCCCATCCCTCAGACAGACAAATCCCTTCTAACATTATGCTTCTGAGTATGGTCTCTGGACCAGGAGATTGACATCCCCTTGTTAGGCTTGTTAGGAATACCGCCTTTCTCCCAAGGGAGGCAGATGAATTAGAAGCTGGATTTGAGGGATGCCTGGGTGGCTCAGTCGGTTAAGCGTCTGCCTTTGGCTCAGGTCATGATCCCGAGGTCCTGCTCATCTGGGAGTCTGCTATTCCCTCTCCCTCTCTGCTCCTCCCCACCACTCATGCTCTCTCTCAAATAAATAAAATCTTAAAAAAAAAAAAAAGCTACATTTTTATCATGCAATTTGTATTTTTTTTTCCCTTCAATCCTCAATACCTATAGATGCCTTACGGTCAAGTGCTTCCAGTTTAAACAGATTCTCTGCTTTGCAACCTCCAGCACCTTCGGGGTCTACATCATCTACACCTTTAGAGTTTGATTCCCGACGGACTTTAACCAGGTAAGAAGTCGACTGACCTACTTGTCAATGTCTGTTCTCTCTGTATCATTCTCTCTCTCTCTCTCTCTCTCTCTTTCACACATACACACAGAGGCATGCCCACATAGACCATGATAATCATCTTTATGGCATGGATACCTTTTATCCCTAAGGTTGATTTTCTTTTTCTTTTCCTCCTTTGATCTTCACATTCTGTAATTTCCAAGATAAGAACATAATTGAGTGGTAGATTGGGGATGGGGTGGAAAGGAAGAGCAGGTTACCTGTCAAGTTTCTAATAGCTTGTTTCTTAAGAAACCAGACCCACCCAAATAGCCCTGGTGGCTGGTGGAGGGCATGCTAAACTAATGCCTCAGTCTGCTCTAGATTAACCTAACACTCCGAAGCACATGAATTAAAGGGCATGGATAGCCTATCCATATGTTTTTCTGTCACACTGTTTTTCAAGTTATATTTGAGGCTCTCCTTTGTTTCTCACTGTTCTCTGTATTTTACTACTGTCTACTTTCATTTTCGTAGGACTGATATGGTGAAGTGTTCTGTTGGTTAGCTTACAGAGAATAAATAAAGACCTGTAGAATAATGACAGAAAACAATTTTTAAAATTTTATTTATTTAAGTAATCTCTACATCTAGCATGGGGCTCGAACTTATGACCCCAAGATCAAGAGTCACACAGTCTACCAACTGAGCCAGCCAGGCGCCCCTCAAAATTTTTGACTTAAGCACTTTTAGTGCTAAAGTTGCTTTAAGCTCTCAAACTTTCTTTTTTATTTTTGTAATCAGCTTGACCAGGTAGACTTTCTAAACTATGTTACTGTTCCCTTGGCTTCTGCAACAAAATATACTTAGCATAATTCAACTTTTAATGATGGCTCAGATTGCCATTAAGTATCATTTGTGGGGTGCCTGGGTGGCTCAGTCGTTAAGCATCTGCCTTCAGCTCGGGTCATGATCCCAGGGTCCTGGGATTGAGCCCTGCATTGGACTCCCTGCTCAGCGGGGAGTCTGCTTCTCCCTCTCCTACTCCCCCTGCTTGTGTTCCCTCTCTTGCTGTATCTTTCTGTCAAATAAATAAAATTTTTTAAAAAAGCATCATTTGTGCTATTGAAGTATTTGTGGCTCTTTGCTCTGCCATAAATTTCCCCTGATGGCTCTGCATTTTGGGTACTTGTGTATGTTCTTTCAGAGGTTAGATCACTGTTGTGCCTCTAGTCATTTCTCTTCTCTCCCTTTTAATTTGCTGCCCCTGATCTGCTATGGGCCAAGGAACTATTTGCCCAGCTCATTAGAATTATCTAAACAGGAAGTATAGGGAGTAAATAGGGAGATAGGAAGATTCTCTCTTAAATAAAACGTGTGACTTGGGCCATGCAAAAACTACTTCTGGGGTGCCTGGGTGAAGCAGTCAGTTAAGCATCCAACTCTCAGTTTCGGCTCAGGTCGCGATCTCAGGGTCATGTGATCACATTAGGCTCAGCACAGAGTCGGCCTGGGACTCTCTCCCTCTCCTGCCCCTCCCCCCTGCACTCAGTCTGATGCTCTCTCTCAAAAATAAATAAATCTTTTTTTTTTTTTAAAGATTTTCTTTATTTGAGAGATAGCACGAGAGGGAAAAGGGTCAGAGGGAGAAGCAGACTCCCTGCTGAGCAGGGAGCCCGATACGGAACGCGATCCTGGGACTCCAGGATCATGACCTGAGCCGAAGGCAGTGGCTTAACCAACTGAGCCACCCAGGCGCCCTAAATAAATCTTTTTTAAAAACCAACTTCTACTTGGTTCTCAAAATATTTTACTTATATTTGAAGTTTCTGAATAAATTCTGTAATTTGTAATTACAGGTAATTATAGGTCTTCATTCATTCTCTGTAAGCCAACCAACAGAACACTTCACTATATGATACATAGTGATACCATGTTTTGGTATTCTCTCACTGTTTTAGCTCATACATTCATCACTGTCTTCTTTATTCGTAAAAAATTTTAAAAACTAAAAGAGTTGCCATTGACATTTTTTAAAATTTTAAGTAGTATCCCTTTTAACATTTGTGAGAAAAGTAAATGCATGCTTAACATTCTCTTGAAAGCACTGATTTTACTTGTTTATATAAATACAGTTTGAAGTATAATTGGTGCCTCACACCTTTGAAGTTATGTGTGAAAAATTACTCTGCATCCTTTTAGAAAGTCTAAGTGTTATTTTATAATTTGAATATATAGGGGATGGGGTGGTCTTTCTTCTGAAAAGTTTATTTTGTCTTTTAAGTCGTGGAAGCATGGGCAGAGAGAAGAATGATAAGCCCCTTCCATCTGCAGCAGCTCGTCCCAATACTTTCATGAGGGGTGGCAGCAGCAAAGACCTGTTGGACAATCAGTCTCAAGAAGAGCAACGCAGAGAGATGCTAGAGACCGTGAAACAGCTTACGGGAGGCATGGATGTGGAAAGGAACAGTGCTGAGGTTGACCGAAACAAGGCCCGGGAGTCAGGTGAGAGACTTGATACATATAGGTAGGAGATTTGGGCCTTAAATATGGAATGAGAAATGCAGAGGAGACTTTGTGCCTGTGTAGATTTCAGAATCAGTGTGTGATAATAACACACTGGTGTCTTCAAAGATAAAGGGCATCTTCATAGTTTTGTAACATTGTTCTCATTTCCCAGGTTATCCCTTTGTTCAACAATTTGTAAATTTTTCCCTTTGTCTAGTAAGTGTGATGGTGACGAGGGCCGCTTGCAGTATATTAAGCAATCTGAATTTCTTACAAGTTCTCAAAATAACAACTCACTGTGCATTAGAGTGCGTGTGCTTTGTAGAGCCCTCAAATGTATGAAAATTCTCACATTATTGAGCCACTGCAAGGCAAGCCTAAGAGGAAATGTCAGATCGTCTTTTGCTACCTTAATCTTGGTAACTTCTTTGGTTTTTGTACATGTTTAGTATGCGTATGACAGGAGGACTAACTCCGATAATGCTCTAAAAATTACTATCATGAATGTAACCTATCTGTGTTTCTATTTTCTCATCTGTTATATGGGGATAGTAAATGTACCTCCCTTATAGAATTATGGTGAAGATTAAATGAGAAGTTAAAACAGGTAAATACTTAGAACATTATCTGATAAATACAGATTTTTGAAAAGGTACTAGATGTCATGATGATGATGGCAACAATTAAAAATAGATTAAAAGTAATTTTCAGCATTCTTAAAATCTTAATTCTGAAGTGATACTGGTTGTATATAACATTTTTATAGCTTCCAAATTTGTTTCAGTATTTAAATTATGTTTCCTAACTATAGTATCTAAATGGATTCAAAGACAAATTGAAATGTCTTCTCCCAACTCTAGACTTCAGATCTTTTAGCTTTGGGACATGTGGCTTTCTTACCTATGGTAGGTATTTGGGGAACATAACAAGATAGGGCATGAAAATATCATGTGTGCAGTAAATAATATAGCACAGCTGCTCTCTGCATGTTTATGTTTACTGTCTGGGTCATTTGTTTATTCACTACATGCACACTGACCACCTAGTGAATTGTGGGCACAGGATCTCCCTCTCAGCCTTCAGTCATATACAAGTACAAACAGAGAAGAATGCTATGGAGGAGAGGAGCGGAGCTCTAAAAGAGTACTTAACAAAGAACTATCTAGAATTGACACAGAGGGATGTCAGGGAAGGTTTCCTTCAGGTCTGATGGACCAGTAGGAATTAAATAGGTTTATAGGGAGGGATGGGTATGGAGCAGAGAGAAAGAGCATTCCATCCAGGAGGAGCACCATGAGCAAAGTAATAATAAATAGGTAGAACCATGGCATGTTCAAGCAACTGCCAAAGGCCAGTGTGGTTAGAGCTCTGTGCGTGATCATGCAAGCTTCATGTGCTCATCATTGAAGCAGTGGAGAAGAATCAAAATGCAGAAAGGAACAAAAAGGCTTTAAGTATAAAAGTTTACTATATCCCTATATTCTTTTAATTGTAGAATATGAAGTTACTTGGTGTGTATATCTGTGCTACAGTAAATATTTCTCTTTTCTGCTTTTAGATTTCTTGCCTTGTCAAATTTGTATCTAATGCTTTTATGGAAAAATCAATGTAACAACACATAAATATTGTCAACCATAATCCCACCATTTTAAGGATAATTTTTGTCATTTTTACTTTCACTTTTTTTAACCTCAGTAGTAGTGAAACCAGAAATTCCAGCAACATCAGCTCCTGACAAGCCAGCATTGTCAGAATTGGAGATGGAGAAGAAGTCCAAATCTATCATTGATGAATTTCTACACATTAATGATTTTAAGGTAAACGAAATTAAAAAAAAAAAAAAAGGCAACAACACAGAAAGCCCTGTAACAGATGCAGTAACTTGGCTCTGGTCTAAGTCACTTGTCACTAAGACTTTGAGTAATCCAAGTCGCACACAGTTCAATTTGCACAACTCTGATGCACTCTTGCCAACTATTCTCTTTTAAATTGATAATGGAGTTCCATTATCATCCATCCTTCCTGCATCACATGGCAGGAAGGGAGAATGGCCACCAGTACATCCCCACTGTGGGATAACCACATTGACTTTGATACTCATGAACAAAAAACAACACATCACCATTATTAGGAATTCCTGTCTCCCTATATATTGCCTCTCATGATCTTTACAATCATTTTATCATCATTCTTGTTATTAACTTTGAAGTATGGCTGATGTTACTTTATATTTATTTCCCAAGTAGAAAACTGAGGCACCAAGTAGTAAGCACTGTGTCAGGGTCAGACAGCTTAAGTGAAACATTCAAGACCCAGCTTTGAATCTGCCATTCTTGAGCCCTAGCCTTCTCTTTGATCTTCGTTTTAAGATGGTAGTGAATAAGATAGACATAATGCCTGACTTCATGAGCCCTATAAGTCTTGTGGCAGAGACATCATAAAGACTTAACTCCACAGATTAAGTATTTAAATTGTAGTTATAATAAATGCCAGTAGACCTATGGGTCTTAGGAAGATTATATAATAGTACCTAGTTTAGGGATCTGGAGTCAGCAAAGGCTTATCTGTTAAATTATTTGTTAGATATATTAACTATTTTTGCTTTGGCATTATATTAAAAATTCTTTCAAGCTTACTTGTTCTCTCAACCATGTAGTCATTATTTGCTTTCTCTACTTAACAGTCACCTTAATTAACTATAGCCCAGCCTTCCAAAACCCTCAAGCCTCTGAAATTGTCCAAAATTGAGAAGAAGTACTAAGAAATTTTGATGATGAGCCAGATAGTTGGAGAGGATATACTCTGTCAGTGAGCAACAAATACTTCGAAAGGAGAAAAGTATGACCCTATGATGAACTGGAGACATAGGGAAAAAAAGACATTAGTAACACCTAAGTGCAACAGGAGGGTTCTCTGAAAAATCAGCCCTAGGCCTGGCCTGCAGGATGGAAGAAACAGAATCAGTTAGGACTCAGGAACTTTTTTCTTTCTTTCTTTCTTTCTTTTTTTTTTAAGATTCTATTTATCTGACAGAGAGAGGGAGAGAAAGAAAGCACATGCAGGGGGAGCGGCAGGGAGAGGAAGAAGCAGGCTTCCCACTGAGCAGAGAGCCTGATGTGGGGTTTGGTCCCAGGACCCCGGGATCATGACCTGAGCCGAAGGCAGATGCTTAACCAGCTGAGCCACCCAGGCGCCCGAGGACTCAGGAATTTCATTGTACAATGTACAAGGCAGCTCTGCTGTGCAGTGATGATAAGAACCAGGAAATATTGTCAGACATAGTGAGGGCTTACTATGTGCTAGGTGTGCTGTTTTACATATTTTGTATGTATTAGTTCATTTAATCCTCAGGAGGATCATCCTCCTGATCATCCTCCCTAATAATAATAATATTATTATAATAGCCATTTTTATACATAAGGAAACTGAGAGGCAAAGATGTAAAATAACTTGCTCTGGGCCATGCTGATGATAAGTAGCCTACTCAGGATTTAAAATTAGTTTTCTAGGGGAGCCTGGGTGGCTCAGTCAGTTAAACATCTGCCTTCCCCTCGGGTCATGATCCCAGGGTCCTGGAATCGAGTTCCGCATCAGGCTCCCTGCTTAGCCTGCTTCTCCCTCTCCCTCTGCCTGCTGCTCCGCCTGCTTGTGCTCTCTTTCTCTAATAAATAAATAAAATCCTTAAAAAAATAAATAAATAAAAATAAAAAATAAAATTAGCTTTCTAGGGGCGCCTGGCTGGCTCAGTCAGTACAGCATGTGACTCGTGGTCTCAGGGTCATGAGTTTGAGCCCCACATTGGGAATAGAGATTACTTAAGAAAATAAAAATGGGGCACCTGGCTGGCTCAGTCAGGAGAGCGTGCAATTCTTGCTCTCAAGGTTGTTGTAGGTTTGAGGCCCACATTAGGTGTAAAGATTACTTAAAAATAAAATACTTTTTAAAAAATAATAAAATTAAGCTTGTAGTTTCAGAGCATAGATTGTATCTTATTACCTTTAGCGTATTAGTATATTGTGCTAAAGGCTTACAGAGCACATCCTAAGAAAGAGGTTTTTCTAGCATCTCAGTAGGTGCTATTATTATTAAAAAATTGGGGTGCCTGGGTGGCTCAGTTGGTTAAGCATCCAGCTCTTGATTTTGGCTCAGGTCATGATCTCATGGTTCTGAGATTGATTTTAGCGGGGAGTCTGCTTGAGGATTCTCTCTCCTCTTCCCTCTGCCCCTCCCCCAGCTAGTATTCTGTCTCTCTCTCAAATAAATAAATCTTTTAAAAAAATAATACAAATTATTATTTATTGAGCCTTTGTTTTGTGTTTGGCAGTGTGCCCAGTCCTTTTCTTATATACATTCCTCACAGTAACTCTATGACAAGAAGTTAAGACTGAAAAATTGTTACACTCCTAAACTCACATAGTAGTAAGTAGCAGAGCCAGGATTCAAACCTACATTTGTCTGACTCTGCACCCTGTGTTTTTAGCCTCTGTGATATATAGTCATTGAGTACCTAAAATGTGCCAGCCACATTTTGGGAAGACTGCCTGGATATTCTGTTGTATATATAGTGAACAACATAGTCTACTTCTGTGGGTTATTTGTGGAACTTACCATCTAATGGGAGATAGCTGCCCTAAAGATAGCTAATAAATAAACAACAAATACAAAAAGAAAAATAATGTTTCAGTGCAGGGAAGTAAAACTAGGTGATATGATAGCCAGTGATTGGACAGTCACAGAGACCATAGGAGGTGTCCTTTCAGCTGAGTACTGAAAGAAATAAGAATCAACCCATGAGAAAATGAGGGAAAGGGCAAGATTATAAATTGCTGAGACATTAAAAGTACCATGATAAAGGGACGCCCAGCTGGCTCAATCAGTAGAGCAATGTGACCCTTGATCTCGGGGTTGTAAGTTCGAGCCCCACGTTGGGTGTAGAGATGACTTAAAAATGAAATCTTTTTTTAAAAAGTACAATGATCTAGTTAGTTGACCCTGTATGCAGATCCAGTGAGTAAATTCCCACTGGAAGACACTTAATCACTTCATGGAGCACCTGGCTGGCTCAGTTGGGAGAGCATGAGACTCTTGATCTCGGGTCATGAGTTCGAGCCTCATGTTGGCTGTAGAAATTACTTAAAAATAAAATCTTTTTTAAAAAATGAAGACATTTAATCAGTTCAGGTTAAATATTAAAGATATGTGTATTCATTTCCATGCTCTTCTGAAAAAGCATTATAATGATGATGGACTTTAAAATGAGGAACTCACAAGGGTAAAGAACATAGGGAATAGACAGCAGCAACATTCTAGAAGTTAGAAATTAGAAGGATGGGTGGTCATTTATTCAATAGGCTATGAATGTGCATAAGGTGCAGATGGGGCTGAAAAACGAAGGATTGATTGGTTAAAAGTGTATTTAAGACAGTTTTATGTGACACCTGAGCCGAATGTTTCCAAAAATACCAATGTCATAAAAAGATAAAAGGGAAAGAAAGGACTGATCTAGATTAAAGTAGTCTAAAGAGACATCGTGCACCCTGACATGTGATGTTGGGGTTTTCGTTGTATCCTAGAACAACAAAAAGCTATATTAGACATTTGGGGACAATTGTGGAAATTGTGAATATATACTATATATGTATCAGATAGCATTTATTTTATTTTTTTAATTTTTATTTCTAAAGATTTTATTTTTTTGACAGCGAGAGACACAGCGAGAGAGGGAACACAAGCAGGGGGAGTGGGAGAGGGAGAAGCAGGCTTCCCGCGGAGCAGGGAGCCCGATGCAGGGCTTGATCCCAGGACCCTGGGATCATGACCTGAGCCGAAGGCAGATGCTTAACAACTGAGCCACCCAGGTGCCCCCAGATAGCATTTTTTTTTTAAGATTTATTTTATTTATTTATTTATTTATTTTAAAGATTTTATTTATTCATGAGAGAGAGAGAGAAGCAGAGGGAGAAGCAGGCTCCCCGCTGAGCAGGGAGCCCGACGCGGGACTCGATCCCAGGACCCTGGGATCATGACCTGAGCCAAAGGCAGATGCTTAACCATCTGAGCCACCCAGGCACCCTAAGATTTATTTATTTTAAAGCAAGCAAACCTGAGTGGGGGTAGGGGCAGAGGGAGAGAATCTCAAGAAGACTCCCTGCTGAGTGTGGAGCCGGATGCAGGGCTCCATTTCTGTCGACCCATGAGATCCTGACCTGGGCTGAAATCACAAGTCTGATGCTTAACCAACTGAGCCACCCAGGCCCCCCTATCAGACAGTATTTTTATTGACATTATATGGATATTAAAATCTTTACATATATGTAAAGAGAACTAACAATTGAATCACAATTGAAGTGAAGCTATATTGTACTCTTCAATTTCTCTGTAGTTTGAACGTGTTTTAGATAAAAAGTGGATGTGGGGGAGGTATGAAATAAAATAGCAGGGGGAAAATAAAGCAGTGGTGAGAAACCTAGATGTGCCTTCCTCCCTTCCTCAGTCAGGAGGCTGCCTTTCTCACACGTATCTTCACCCTCAGAAGAGCTACTCTCTTCAGAGGTTCAACCAAAGGATTTTGGATTCAGACAGAATTGAGTAGCTGAGGGCAGGGAGGTGCACACTGCTGTATTGGTGATTCAGCAACCCTGGCTTCCCGGCTTCAAAGACACGAACCTAGCCAGATCACCCTGTGGTAAGGACCATTTCACAAGCCCCACACCCCAAGAACTTCCTAAAAGGTTTTAGTACTTAAGCTAACCTTAATTCCTGGGAAGGAAGACCTTCACTGAAGATTTTGCAAATATTAACATACCCAAACAGAATTATCTCAGTTGCCATAGTGGATCGTTTGACCCATGCTATTGAATCTGTTTCATAATATGCCATTTTCAGTTTTTTAAATGAGTGTAACACAGGTAAACATTTTTAGAAAAATACATTTTTGACTCTGGTTCTTTGAGTAATCTGTAGTGAAATTGTTAACCTAAATACATTAACCTTGTAAAGATCCTCTATTCTTTTGTTTTTAAATATGACTAATATTGCCCATATCAGCCTGCAATTTACCGAGCTATATTAATGTTTAAAAAAAATACTTGAAAACTATCTTGTTTGTGGAGCTTTCTACTCACTTTGTCATAACTATAAGATTTTAAACACTTACTTTAACACTCTGGTAATGGGATCCAGGTTTTAGAGTAAGCTTTTATTTGCTGTTTGAACAGGAAGCCATGCAGTGTGTGGAAGAGCTGAATGCCCAGGGCCTGCTACATGTGTTTGTGAGAATGGGAGTGGAGTCCACCCTGGAAAGGAGCCAGATCACCAGGGATCACATGGGCCAATTACTCTATCAGCTGGTGCAATCAGAAAAACTCAGCAAACAGGACATTTTCAAAGGGTCAGTATCCTCAAGAGTGGTATTCAGTTTCTAGGCTCTTGAGTAGTGGTTAATTTTAAAAGTACATAAATTTTTAAGTATTTTCATAGAGTAAAATTATGTCCAGTATAATGTGTTGATGTATAATATTTTGGTAGTATGTTGGTGGATATTATGGCATTTGGTGTGGATTGCGCTAGGGCATAAAGGTTATCTCCTGGTTTCCTAAATTTTGTTAGACCTGTACTACGGTGTAAGTAAGGTAGCAGAGACCCCTTAACCTCGGGGAAATTCAGGCCCTCACCAGCCCATTTACATGGAAACCCTGCATGTTCTTTGAGGAAAAAGCTCTTTTTGTGTGAGGAAAATTCTGGATAATCGACTTAAACCTAAAAGCCTTATCCTTTCAATAAACTGTGGTTATGGGCGCCTGGGTGGCTCAGTCGTTAGGCATCTGCCTTCGGCTCATGTCGTGATCTCAGGGTCCTGGGATCGAACCCCACGTAGGGCTCCCCACTCCGTGGGAAGCCTGCTTCTCTCTCTCCCACTCCCCCTGCTTGTGTTCCCTCTCTCGCTGTGTCTCTCTCTATCAAATAAATAAATAAAAATCTTAAAATAGGGGCGCCTGGGTGGCCCAGTCAGTCGTTAAGCGTCTGCCTTCAGCTCAGGTCATGATCTCAGGGTCCTGGGATCGAACCCCGCATCGGGCTCCCTGCTCAGCGAGAAGCCTCCTTCTCCCTCTCCCTCTCCCTCTGCTTGTGTTCCCTCTCTCGCTGTGTCTCTGTCAAATAAATAAATAAAATCTTTAAAAAAAAAATCTTAAAATAAACTGGTTATTTTGGCCAATGAATGTTTGTCTGTCCACTCTAGCCTCCTAGAGGGGGTTAACTCCAAATTGTTAATGATTTAATCTGTTCCAGATTAGTTTCATTATGATTCTTGTTGATGGCTGCTTTGATGAAGTCTGGCTGTCACTAGTGTTGTATACTCATCAGATCAGGTTCTGATATGTTTGTGATCATCACATGTGCATGGATTGGATTCTTTGCGGTACAGCCCAGAATCTTACCCAGGCTTAGGTTCTGAAATCAATGTTTAAGGCAAAAATTTCGTTTTAGGAGCCATGTTGTGCAAATGTAAACATAGAAACACACGCACCATTGCCAGGTGCCCATTCTCTAATCAGTCAGGAACTAAGACCTCCTGAAGGCTGAATATCAGATTCACATCTCACATTTCATCCTCAACGTATATGTTCATTGGGTAGAATGGCAGTAAGAATTCTGCATTATTTATTTTTCTCTTTATAAATCATTTTGGCCAAGCTCATAGTACATTCTTTTAAATTAAATGCACATGTGATGAAATGCCACTGTATGTCTTTCAGATATGGTCAACCCTTAGAATAAGGTAACCATTAAATGCCAAAGTTGAATGTATTTAGGAATTATTACTCATTTGATTTTGTGAGGAATGATGACAGTGTCTTCAAGGTCTTAGAAAATATATACTCGCCCCTAGGATGATTAATAAGCTGTCTTTCAGCAATAAGGTAGTTTGCTATGAATTCATTGAATGACTAGATTAAGGCCATCTACCTTAATAAGTAGTTACCTTAGTAAGAAACTGTGGCTAAAGTTGCTAGTACTGTTGGCCTTTAAGACTTAGATGGTTTCCCAGTTTCAAAAAGAGAAAGCAGTTCACTCCAATAACCAGCCAGTGTAAATAGAGCAAGTGAGGGTATATGAGCCCTCACAAATTTTCTGTGCCTACCAACTTGAAATTGCAATGTCAAGCCCTGCACACTATAGCTGAGGTCACGATTATATTAATTTATAAATATTTGCTTCTTTCTCATCTATTATGATGTATTCACCAGAAAATTTTGTAAATGAGAATGCTGGATTACTGTTTACCCTTTCTCTCTTTCTTCAAACTATACTCTTAAGTTTATTTGTATCTAGAAAGACCCCAGGAAGTGGGGTCTAGCTTCATTGCTTCATTGAACTTGTGAGGTGCTAGCTTGATTTCTAGACTATCTCAGATGTTGGTATTTCCCCTTGGGGGATTCCTTGAGGAAAAAATATCATACCCAGACATCCTGTCTACACTTTCATTGGTGGTGGTGCTGTTGCTGCTGCTGGCAATACAACCACCACCTTTTATTTATACTGCAAATGAGATTAACATTTCTGTGTCTCAGTAGCTACTTCATCTTCCTCTATCCCTACTTCCTTTTGCAGCTAGAGATAATACAGTGACTCCAGACCTCGCTTTTGATACTTTGTTAGACCTAACCAGGTCATCCTTAGGCCAAGATCCCTATGAAGACCCCTGTTCCTTCCTAAATAGAGAGGCCCAGCAGTTTTTTCTAAGATGGACACAAAGTGATAGCCACTTGTCATTACCCACCAAGAGCTTTCTTGCAAAAAGATCAGAGTTTCCCATTTACTTCTAAAGCCCAAATTATAAATAGTTCATACTGTCCAGAGGCCATTTCATTTGAGCCATGGAAATACCCTGAGTCTTTTGTCTCTTCAGTCCCAATATCCAAAGACCTTTGTCTTTACATAGCATTGTGGGCAAACATCGAAGGTCAGCTTCCTAGGATGCTGCTACCCTTTAGATGCTAATTTCTAAGCAGTTGTTTTTTTGTTTTGTTTTGTTTTTTAAAGATTTTATTTATTTGAGAGAGAGCACAAGCGGGTAAGGAGCAGAGGGAGAAGCAGACTCCAGTGGGGTGAGGGGCAGAGAGAGAAGAAGCAGACTCTCCACTGAGCAGGGAGCCGGACGCAGATCATGACCTGAGCTGAAGGCAGATGCTTAACTGAGTGAGCCATCCAGGCTTCCCTTCTGAGCAGTTGTTAAAGCTATTTCTGCCCAGCTCCCCAAGCCAGAGATGGTGGAAAGTAGAAGGCCTCCCTTTTTACTGGGCCCTTATCAGCCAACTATTAATCTGCCATTTCTTCTACAGAACCCTTCAAAGCATGCACTGCTACTGAATTCTAATACTAGACAGAAGTTTCAAATAGGCTCAATGTGTCACATTGTTTACTAGATAGTTTATCAACTCCAAGCATAATTGTTGCCGCGTACGAAACAGAATCCCCATGCGGCGCCTAGGTGGCTCAGTTGGTTAAGAATCTGACTCTTGGTTTCTGCTCAGGTCATGATCTCAGGGTCGTGGGATTGGGCCCTGCATTGGGCTCCACTCTCAGTGTTGAGTCTGCTTGAGATTCTCTCTCTCCCCCTCTCCCTCTGCCCCTCCCCCTGTTCGTGCTCTAGCTCACTCACGCGAGCTCTCTCTCTCTCAAATAAATTAATCTTAAAAAAAAAAAAAAAGTAGGGTGCCTAGGTGGCTCAGTCATTAAGCGTATGCCTTCAGTTCAGGTCATGATCCCAGGGTCCTGGGATCGAACCCCGCATCGGGCTCCCTGCTCAGCGGGAAGCCTGCTTCTCCCTCTCCCACTCCCCTTGCTTGTGTTCCCTCTCTCACTGTGTCTCTCTCTGTCAAATAAATAACTTCTTAAAAAAGAGAGAGAGAGAAGAAACCCTATGTTCAGCAGTATGGATTTGACCAATGATTGTGTTCTGCAGACTGTCTCATGATGAACTGACTAATCAAGAAAAAGAAAACAAAGACAAGAATATGGGTATCTTCTAGTTGTAATATGAGATGAAAACCACAGATCTGCTGAGAGACCTGGGCAGCTATAGTTGTCTCATGGGCTCATTAAATAGCTTAATCTATGCCACTAAGCATAGAACATGAATTGACATTATAGGATGATTAGCCCAGAAATGGTGGAGTCCAGCCAGATTATGTTCCATCAGTGGCACATTAACTGAGCTTAAAGTGTGCACATAATGAGAGAATAGTCAAGTTAATCTGTTGTACAGCAAATAGATGTCAAATCATTATGAGCTGTGAGGCCAGAAAGTTGGCATTAAGGATTCATGAAGCCCAGAGTTAAGTAATGTCACAGAGCTGCAAACTGTTTTGAAATGGCACCTTCAGAAAGGTAACCCTGCCTTGTAGTGGTATCTCTTTTTAAGTGAGAATTTTCAATGGCGTGTAGACCTCTATGGTAGGTACACAGAATGGCGTACTCTAGTTACAAACTGAACTACAGTGAAAAAGCACACATTTTCTGTGTGCAGAGATCTGGAAGGCTGTGAAGACAAATACACCTGCCTGTGCCCCAACAGTCATTCATCCCTTTCTTTACAATTACATGTATGGCCTTGTAACTATGTGTATGTCTCATTTACAAATTTACTTTTGTTTTTGTCCCTTTTAATATGCTGTATATGGGACTAACAAAATCTTGAATTATGTTTTTATACTTCTAAATGAATAGCTGTGACTTTTCACCCTAAAAATAAGCTCTTGAGAACAAGAATTTATTTATTTATCAGTTACTTTATGCCTAGCATAGTATCTAACAGTAGGTGCTTTAATAGATATTTGTTGACTGATTTTTGGTCTCTTTATTTAATCTTAACTTTTGAATTACATTTGTGTGAATTTTTCTCTTGTTCTTTTTCAGTTTTTCAGAAACATTGGAATTGGCAGATGACATGGCTATTGATATTCCCCACATTTGGTTGTACCTTGCTGAACTGGTGACCCCCATGTTAAAAGAAGGCGGAATCTCCATGAGAGAACTTCTCATGTAAGTTGTACTTTTTGTTTTTGTCTTTGTTTTTGTGTGTGTGTGTGTGTGTAGCAAGCTAAACTGATGCCAAAGTTACCAGCTAACTCTAGCATAGTGCTCTTCCCTTGGTCCCTTTGGAGGCTCTTGGATGTAGCCTGTGACTCTTTACAACTTCTCATTTTAGGGGATTAAGAAGTACAAACTGTTACAAAGTAAATAAGTCATGGGGATGAAAAGTATAGCATAGGGAATATAGCCAATAATATTATAATAACTTTGTATGGTGACAGATGGTAACTGCACTTATCATGGTGAGCATTTCAGTCAAATCACTGTGTTGTACACTTGAAACTAATACAACTATACCTCAATTTTAAAACAAGACATTTCAGTATAAAAATGGTACATTACACTGTATATACAGTGGAGAAGTCATGGGGATATGATAACCCTGTGGTCCATTGAGGTTAGCAGTTTTTGTAGATAGGGCTCCAGAATCACTTAACTGGAAAGTTATTGCTCCTGGAAACTTAATGTTAATCTGACTTTTATGTCTGTCATTGCTCAAATGCTATGAGAAGTTATTTCTACATAATAGCTTATCAGACTGACACCTGCATAGTACATGCTCTGGTTATAATAAAAGGAACTGCATCTTAGGCATTCCTAGATTCGGACAGGAGTTGGAAATTGTTGCTACATTGTACAGACTAATTTTTCCTAAACTCTTCTTTACATTAGTATTTCCCCCAAAATTGTTCATATAGTCAAACTCCACATACTGTGGGTCCCTTTTGTTTGAGGTTCACAGCATATTAAAGAATATGAGAATTCTGCAGTAAAACAAAACAACAAAAACTAACTTTGGGCGCCTGGCTGTCTCAGTCTGTAGCATATGTGACTCTTCATCTCACAGTCATGAGCTCAAGCCCCACATTGGGCATAGAGCTTACTTTAAAAAATCAAATATAAATTAAAGAAGAATTTTTGGCCTTGTTTAATTCAGCATTGCTCACTTAATTGTAGAGTCCTTTTCTTGAGGAATAATTTTGCATATCCTATGGAACACAGTGTGGGAAATACTGATTTTAGACTATGAAAAAAAATGCTCCCTTTCTGCTTCATCCATAGTCTAAAGAACAGCTTCCTTTCTTAAAAATACTTCATGACTAAACTTTGCAACTCCCTCTTAACTGAGGTTCTTCTCTCCTTTAGGCTTGAAGTAGTATTTATGTAAACAGATGATTGAGACTGATCATTGCATTGCTTCGGTCACTGAGGCAATTAAAAAACAAGGCAAAACCCAGGAATTCTAAGGTCCCTTTCTAGCTTCTCCATGAAGCATAACATGAACCTAAAGTCTGAACTACTTCTGCTGAACACTACTTAGAGCATGTCCTGGAGCTTTCTCTTGCCCATTATTATTTAGGTTGCATAGTATCTGTTCTTTTGGCACACATTGTTTGCCTGCTGCTCTAGAATAGGGAGTTTGTTCAGAGGACTTAATCACTACTCCTGTCTTTTACAGAGAATTTAGCAAACCTTTACTTCCTGTTGGAAGAGCTGGGGTCTTGCTTTCTGAAATATTGCACCTTCTATGCAAACAAATGGTGAGTGTTAAACTGAGTGTCAGACTCAACAGCATATTAGGAAGAGCAGTGATTTTTGATCTTGAGTTATCTGTGAACAGCTTAGGTATCACTGTGCAAGTATTTCTGTAGCCTTTTATTATTTGAAAAGAAGAGTGAGAGCTCTGCTTCAGCGTCTTACAGAGGTGTATTTCTCCTTCTGTTAGTAGTAACTTGGGAAAGAACGATATAATCTCAACTGGATTTAGTATAATTCTAAAGAATCTCAAAGTATGTTGCATTTGTGGCTAGTAATTTTGTCTTCTTGAAACAAAATGGCTACATTATTTATACTTTTTAATAGATTTCAGTGAAAACTCCTTGCTTTCAGAGAAAGGTAAGATGCCTAAAATGATTACTTTTCTTAATTTTGGTTCTCAGGCTAGGTAATCTGATTAATAACAGGTGTTAAAAATGATTCTACAGAATTGTGAATTTCTGTCTTAAAGTTAAATTTAATTTAGTTTAATAAATATTGCACATTTCTCTGCAAAGCTCTATGCCAGGATCCCAGTTTACAAAGATAACTAAGCCTTCAAAGAATTCATAAACTAGAAAGGGAGACAGACAAGTTTAAACAAAGACTTTCAAAAGAGTGTATCAGAGCTATATTAGAGGTCTAAGAGGTTTGGGCAAGTGGTGTTAACAACACCTGGGGTGAGAAACATCAAAACAAAACTCATACATGAAAATTCTGGGGTGATTTCTGACTTATTCAAACCAGAGCCAAAGGTATTGGGATGATAGATTTCATTGTTTTATAGGCATCAGTAAAAATGTTTTGTTTCATTTCTCCCTCTGAATGTACAGAAATCCCTTTGTATTACATCCTGTACCAGTTATTCATGGACGGGTGTATTAAATAGCCTGGTCTCTAGTTCTAGTTGATTATTTGTTACTAGTACTATTTGCTTGATGGCACTAAAGTTTTTATCAAACCCTAATTTGTAGGTCCAGAATTCCTTCTTCCTTTCCTAACCTACTTCACTTTAGTCCTTATTAAAAAGTTAAATTCTTATTAACGTTTATATGTAGAAACAGAAAGCAAATTCTCATTTCTCCTAACCAAGTTCTCATAGAGCATAAATTCTGGAGTCAGCGTGAGTTTAAATCCTGACTTTGGTAAGTTATCAGCTATGCCGTGGGAAAGTTACTCTATGAAATAATCAGTACATGTTTCATAGCTGGTAGCCGCGGCTCAAAGGCTGACATTTCCCTTTATCACTGTGACTTTATTTAGGCAGTAGACTTGTACCTTCTCATCAGTTTTCCGGCTGACAACAGCTCTTCTCTGTTGTTTCTTGGGCTCAACCTTGTTCCTCTTGTCCTTGAAATACTTCTCATTCCTGGTTCAGGAGCAGCAGCCTCCTTAGTCATTCTCATGTTAGCATAATTGTGATCTACTATGAAGAGGGGGGGATTCCAGTGAGGCTTGATGAATGGCTTTAACAGCAGATGTATATAACACTATCTAGGACAAGAGACACTGTTGAGTTTATGAACTCTGTGAATTGAACTTTTTTTAGGTGCTTATATTCATAAATCCCAAACATGCGTTTATAGTTCCCCAGATTAGTCATCTGATAAAGTGAGTTATTAAACCTTAAACAGCTGTACCACAGCCATTCACTGTTACATTTGCATACATTCAGACATTTTGGTGTGAAAGCCAGGAGTCCTGAGAAATTAACTTCATATCAACAAGGGAAAGTTTTGAGTTTTCATTCTTTACAATTCTATACTCTTAACTTCAAGCAAGCCTTCTCCTCTCCTCCCCCTTCCCCCTCCTCCTCCTCCTCCTTCTTACCACAATGTAAAAGTAAATGGACTGGACTTATCTCTGTTTTAGAGCCATAAGAAAGTGGGAGCCTTATGGAGGGAGGCTGACCTCACCTGGAAGGACTTTTTACCAGAAGGGGAAGATGTACATAATTTTCTTTTGGAGCAGGTAAGTAAGAACAAGGCTTATACTCTTCCTGTTTAATAGTTGTTCATCTGTTTCCTAGAATAAATGAAGGTAATTTCATTAGTAGTTCAGTCATTAAAAGTAGACCAAAATAAGAATCATGGTCAAGATGTCATTTTAAGTCCGTGCTTTAGGGCCACTCCAGCTATTCACTTATTAGATGATAGATAAAAATAAAATATAAAGGATTTAGCCACACACAGAAAACAAGCTACATATCTCCATGAACCACAAAGGAAGTTGATAAATAAAGCATGGGTAATAGGACTAAAGCTATAAGTCTTCTGAGCTCTGGTTCTAAAAACCAGTAGAGACGGGCAGAAATTATTTCTGTGAGGTAATGAGGACTAGTATGCCCCTTATAGGGCAGAAAATTGGAGGACAGGCTTACTGCATGAAACCATGTAGGAACTCCATAGAAAGATAAATGCAAGGAAACAGACACAGTCGTAGAGCCAAAACCTTAGCTAGGCTGTCTGCTTGGTAACTGGATCCAGAAATCCACAACAAGCAGAAGACCCCGTGGTCAATATAATATGGTTCTCAATAAGGAATTGTAGGGGATCAGATAGAGGCAACCATAAAAATATTAGATGAGGAAGAGTGACAGAGAAAGGAAACAACTCACTCTCAAAATGATCCTGTAGGGGCGCCTGGATGGCTCAGTCATTAAGCGTCTGCCTTCAGCTCAGGTCATGATCCCAGGGTCCTGGGATCGAGCCCCGCATCAGGCTTCCTGCTATGTGGGAAGCCTGCTTCTCCCTCTCCCACTTCCCCTGCTTGTGTTCCCTCTCTCGCTGTGTCTCTCTCTGTCAAATAAATAAATAAAATGTTTTTTAAAAAAAAATGATCCTGTAAGGGTCTCCTGGGTGACTAAGTCCGTTAAGTTTCTGCTTTCAGCTCAGGTCATGATCCCAGAGTCCTGGGATCAAGTCTTGCATTGGGCTCCCTACTCAGTGGGGAGCCTGCTTCTCCCTCTCCCTCTGCCACTCCTCCTGCTTGTGCTCTCTCTCTCTGTCAAATAAATCAATAAAATCTTGTGGGAGGGATGGGGTGGCTGGGTGATAGACATTGGGGAGGGTATGTGCTATGGTGAGTGCTGTGAATTGTGCAAGACTGTTGAATCACAGATCTGTACCTCTGAAACAAATAATGCAATATATGTTAAGAAAAAAAAAAAAGCAGGAGGGGAAGAATGAAGGGGGGGAAATCAGAGGGGGAGACGAACCATGAGAGACGATGGACTCTGAAAAACAAACTGAGGGTTCTAGAGGGGAGAGGGGGTAGGGGGATGGGTTAGCCTGGTGATGGGTATTAAAGAGGGCACGTTCTGCATGGAGCACTGGGTGTTATACACAATGAATCATGACATGCTACATCAAAAACTAATGATGTATGGTGATTAACATAACAATAAAAATTTAAAGAAAAAAAAGACTAGTCAAAATGACTGTGAAGATTTGGAAAAAAAAACAAACTATGGTAGATTTCTAAGAGATGCTATGAGATTTAAAGGGTAGAATGAGAAAGTCTAACATACGACTAGTCGGAGTCCCAGGAGGAAAAACAGAGTGAATGGAGAAGAGGCAATATTTGAAGAGACCATGACTAAGACTTTTCCTGAACTGATAAAAATAAGAATATATATAGAAAGCACATGAATACTACAGAGGATAATTACATTGCAGTGAAACTGCATAATATCAAAGACAAAGAGGGCACCTGGGTGGCTCAGATGGTTAAGTGTCTGCGTTCGGCTCAGGTCATGATCCCATGGTGCTGGGATCGAGTCCCACATCGGGCTCCCTGCTCAGTGCAGAGCCAGCTTCTCCCTCTTCCCTCTGCCATTCCCTCTGCTTGTGCTCTTCTGTGTATCTCTTCTGTCAAACAAATAAATAAAATCTTAAAAAAAAAGACAAAAGATTTTTAAAGCAGCTAGAAAGAAGTACGTTACCTACAAAGAAACAGTAGAATTTGCTGTAGCAACAGTGAGAGCCAGAAGATGGTGGAATAATCTCAAAATGCTGAGCGAGTATGTTAATCTAGAATTGTCTCTCCAATAAACTAACCTTTAAGAATGTGGGTAGCACATATTTGGAGACTTAACAACACACTTCTAAATAACCCGTGATTTGAAGAAGAAATCATTAAAGATAGTAAGAAATACTTGATTGAAAATGAAAAAACACAACATATCAAAATCTATGGGATGCAATTCAAGAGTGACATTGTTAGCACTGAACGCCTGTATTTAGAATAGAAGTGAGTTCACGGATCAGTGACCTCATTTTCAACCTTATGAAATTAGAAAAAAGAAGAGCAGATGAAGTTCAAAGGAAATAGAAAAAGGAAATAATAAAGATCAAAGTGGAAATCAGTGGAACAAAAACAATAGAGAAAAGTCAATGAAGTCAAAAGCTGGTTCTCTGAGAAGGTAAAATTGTGTTAAATCTCTAGCCAGACTAATCAGAGAAAACAAAATTGGCAAAGAAGGTACTAAAATTACCAATAGAAAGAATGAGAGAAATGATGTTATACAGTTTCTAATATAATGATCAGAGAAATTTATGAATCATTTTTATGCCAGTAAGTACATCAACTTAGTTGAAGTGAACAAATTTCTTGAAAGGTACAAACCACTAGAGCTGACTCAAGAATAGATAATCTGAGCATCTATTACACTGAAATGGTTAAAAACATTCCCAACAAAGAAAACTCCAATCCCTGGTGTTTTCACTGTTGAATTCTATCAAACATCCAAAGAAAAAATAATACCAGTTCTGCAAAGAATTCTGTACCAATTCTTCAGAAAATTGGAGAGAGTTCTTGCCAACTCATTCTATAAGACCGGCGTTACTCTGGTAATAAAACCAGACAAATACATTTCAAGAAAAAAAAAAAAAACTATAAGCCAGTATTCTTAATAAATGCAAAGAAAATTTCTCAACAAAATTCTCACAGGTCAGGTTCAAAATTATGTTAAAAGATTAATACATCACAACCCAGTAGCATTTATCACGGGACTATTATGATAGCATATGTTATAAAACATTCAAAACTCAATGTGTGGCTGTATGGAAGATGAAGGAGTAAGCAGCTCCAGGATTACTCCTTCCACTGAAACAACTATTGAGCTAGCAAGGTGTGTTAGAATGAGCTATTTTGGAATTGTGGAGCCTAGTCAAACATGTGTGCTACCAACACCAGGGGAAAGCTTGATGAAAAAAGAATCTGGTAAATTTCAGAAACCTTGGCATTTTGCATGGAAGCTCTTAGCCCCTAGCCCTGTGGTAGACAGTAGGGGAGATGGTGGTGCAGCTTTCTGGTGGCCAGGTTGAGAAATGAAGACCTTGTCCTCCAAAGATTGGTGCTATGCCTTTTAATCTGCCTGGCAACTTACTAAGGGTCTAGTACAGGGCCTGGCCGTTATTTTCACTGCCTAGGCCAAGGTGGTTTCCTGAATGGTGTCTGTCAAAGAATTTAAAGAAACAGACACATTTGTCTGTGGTCCTACCCACCCCACACTTTTCTCACTGGATCCATGCATTCACTGAAATCTCTGCAAGGCCACTGGCTGTGTGGGGAGATATAATGGGTCAGAGACTGTAGTGACCACACACACAGGAAGAAATGTAGTCTTTGTCTAAAGTCAATAAACATGACTACAACAGTCTGAAATCCAGAGTTACACATTACAATATCCAAAATATCTAGTTGCCAACAAAAAATTACAAAGCATATAAAGAAACAGGAAAATAGGGCTCATTCACAAGAAAAAAATTGACAGAAAGCATCCCTGAGGAAGCCCAAATGTTGGACATACCAGACAAGGAATTTAAATTAACTGCCTTAAATATGCTCAAATTGCTGAAGGAATCATGGACAAAGAACCAAAGGAAATCAGAAGAATGATGTATGATCAAATTGGGAATATCAATAAAGAGGTAGAAATTATAAAAACGAACCAAATAGAAATTCTGGAACTGAAAGTTGTAATAGCTAAAATGAGAAATTTACTAGAGGGCTCCAACAGACAGAGAAAAGAATCTGCAAACTTGAATATAAAGTAGTTGAAATTGCTCTGTCAGTCAGGGGTCACTGATTTGGCACTAATTTGCTGCCATAAAAATCCATCTTTAATTTTTGAAATGAAATTTCTGGCATTGTTATATGAAACTATGAGTATCACTGAGTTTTTTAAATTAAAAAAATCCCCATAGTTTTTTTTTAAATAAGCTTTATGATAATACATATTGGAAAATTAATTAATTAAACATATAAAGGAGGGCACCTGGGCGGCTCAGTCGGTTAAGCGTCTGCCTTCAGCTCAGGTCATGATCCCAGGGTCCTGGGATCGAGTCCCACATCGGGCTCCCTGCTCAGTGGGGAGTCGGCTCTTCCCCCCTGCTCTCAAATAAATAAATAAGACCTTTAAAAAATATATATAAAGAAGCCTTTAAAAGAATTGCTCAGTTTGAGGAGCAGAAAGAAAAACGTATCAAGAAAAATGAACAGCACCTGGGGATCTGTAGGACAACATCAAGCATACCGTCATGGCCACTAGAGAGTCCCAGAAGGGAAAAGTGTGAGAGGACAGGGCAGGAAAAATATCTGAAGACATAATAGCCAAAAACTTCCCAAATTTGATCAAAGATAGGAATCTACATATCTAGGAATTTCAGTGAACTCTAGGCAGGATAAACTCAATGGGATTTACTCGCAAGTTATATTACAATGAAACTTTTGAGTGACAAAGACAAAAATCTTGGGGTGCCTGGGTGGCTCAGTTGTTAATTGTCTGCTTTCGGCTCAGTTCATGGTCCCAGGGTCCTGGGATCAGGCCCCGCATTTGGGCTCCCTGCTCGGCGGGAAGCCTGCTTCTCCCTCTCCCACTCCCCCTGCTTGTGTTTCCTCTCTTGCTGTGTCTCTCTGTCAAATAAATAAATAAAATCTTTAAAAAAAAAAATAAAAGGCAAATCCCTAAAATAATAATTATAAATATGTATAAATAGGCACACAATGTATAAAGATATAATTTATAAAAATGTTTAAGAAGCACTGAGCACAGAGAAGTAATCAATTATGAATATTGTTGTTACTAATAAAAATGTTTAAAGGACAATTAGAAAAATGAGGTTTTAGAAAACCTGGTTTTCCCTATCCTGACTTTTGGCTTTTTTTTAATAAAATACTTGGTTCAGTGCCTTTTTTCTGGAGACCCTAGTACGTTCTGCAAGAGATAGTGATGAACCAATCCATAAATTTGAAGCCCAGCCTTCTAGGCTTCAGAAAGATGAGGTAACTTATGCAGAAACACAGAGGTTCTTAGAAGCAAATGTTTCTTTCCAGGGACGATTACAAACTTTATATACAGCTCACCACCAACTCCCTTTGGCAGTGGTAAAGGCTTTCATTTTCAGATTTTTATGTCATATTTTATTAATGAGCAATGTACTGTATGTTTGATTTTATTGTTTTTAATTGCTCTCAGACTTTATTTTTGTAGGTTTGGGGTTGGTTAAATTAGTATTCTATATAGCTGCTCCAACCCAAGAATAAATATGGAAAATGTTTAAAGATTTTGAAAAATTGATTTCCTATTCTTAAAAGAACTTATGGCCATTATCTTTTGCTTTTGTGTGTATATTTAAGTGTGGGAGTAGGGTATTTAATTTATCAACATTGAATCAGAGGACTTGAAATTACTGAAGCATGTTTCTAAAACTTCATAGGAAAATATTATTTTAAAATGCTACCTAAATGGTAAAGACAATTAAAACAGTGGGATGAATTTTTTTTCTCCCACAGAATTCAAGGTAGCTTTTCCTTTGTGGATCTGGGGAGGGTATAGGAATATATCAAAATCTCCAAAGGTATTAGAGAAAAGCTGGTGCTAATAATCTTTAATAATCTGCTAATATTTAATAATAATTTTAATGTTTTTTTAACCACTCCTCTAAGAATTGAACAATTATGGCATGATTCAGAATGGCATAAAAATCATCCAATTTTTTCAAATATTATTTTTTAACAATTTAGGTGAAATTCACATAACATCCAGTTAACCATTTTAAAGTGTACAATTCAGTGGCATTTAGTGTATTCACAATGTTGTACGAGCAGCACCCAAAATATTCTTATTGCAAAAGAACTGTTAAAAATTTAGTCATCAGAAGTTTGTTTTGGGGCACCTGGGTGGCTTAGTCGTTGAGCGTCTGCCTTCGACTTAGGTCATGATCCCAGGGTCCTGGGATCGAGCCCCACATCAGGCTCCCTGCTCGGCGGGGGGCCTGCTTCTCCCTCTCCCACTACCCCTGCTTGTGTTCCCTCTCTCGCTGTGTCTCTCACTGTCGAATAAATAAATAAAATCTTTAAAAAAAATTTTTTTAATAACAGTAGTTACATAATTGGAGATTTTTACATTCTTTTTTTTCCGGATTTTTTTTTTTTTATTCTTCTAAATGAAGAGATAGCTCTTCCCACTACCCTTTGGGTTGTCCATCTTTAGATGTGCCCTGTGGTTAGCTGGTATTCGATTCAGGATTAAATTACCTCCTGGAAAATAGGGTATGTCAAATCTCTGAATTTTTTTTTTTTTTTTGCTCACATGTAAGTACTGTGAGGGCAACTATGATGCTTATACTTTGTATAACTGGCATCAGGATCATAAAAGCAGCTCAGATTAGTGTATGAGCAGCACAGTGTTATGCAGTGGAAACAGTGTGCGGTCCTGCTGGTGTGGGGCTTTTCCCTTCCAGGTTAGTGGGTGGCGCTAGCAGGTGTATGCTCCTAGAGCCCTGTTGGTGCCCAGCCTGGTGCACATTCTTAGTGCACTGAGCCCTTGGAACTGGCTGAGGTTGGTGGTGGTCTTCCCATCTTAGAACAAGTCCTCCCAGTAGAAGTAGTAGCTGAGTCAGAACAGAACTCCCAATCCCCACCCTCACCCCCATCTCTGACTCTCAAGTCCATGTATCTGTGCTCCATCAAGCTGCCTCTTGTGGGGGCCTTAGGACTTAAATACGTGGTAGAGCGAGCCAGTGTTCTGGGAGAATTTGAAAGCGTGTACACTTGTTTTTACACTTTCCAAGGTGATTGTCATGGATGTGAGACAACAGCCAGATAACTCTTATCAAGTATTTAAGAACAAAATGAGAGTAGTCTTGGACTGCCAGCATCTGAGGACAGGGGAGCCAGTGCTCCTAACAGGGCTGCAGAGCTCCTTATGTGTGTTCAGGGAGCTTTCCAGAGGCCCTCTATGCCTGCAGCACACCATGAACAGTGTGTGTGGATGGTGCTCTGAAGGCTGACGCAAAGGCATGTCTGCATTGGGTTGGACCCACACAGGCCATGATGATGTGGTTCATTGCAGTGACTACATATTTACAGGCTTTCTCCATACGAGAATATTCAGTCCTTTGGAATTGAATGATTTTTGTGAGGAAAAAGGTCTTTTGTGCAATACTGATAAAACCCTTCATTTTTGTTGTCCTCCATTTACAATACACTAGTTGTTGAGGAATTTTATAACATGGCATCATTTCTCTTAGATTCACAATGGTCACGAGGTGTTTGAAGGACTTCACCAAATTTAGAACTTTTGACAGCTGTTCTGTGGCAGTACTGGTATGAAACCATAGGCTGCAGAAGGAGTTAAATTGTACTGTTAGTATTCCTGCCCTGCCATAGAGCTATGTCACTGCCAAGAGCACAACTGAATGATTTGGGGTGAGCATAGCCTCTGAGACAATTCTTGGGGTCTTGCTGGTTTTTTGTTCTTAAGGAGCATCAGAGATAGACAATATAAAAAGTTGGAGAAGCTGCCATCTTGCGTCCCCGCGTGTGTGCACCTAATCTCAGCTGGTCCGCCCGAGACCCCCTAAGCGCCAACCCTGTTCCCCTGCACGGTCCCATTTCCGCTCCAACAAGATGAAAGAAACTATCATGAACCAGGAGAAACTCGCCAAACTGCAAGCACAAGTGCGCATTGGTGGGAAAGGAACTGCTCGCCGAAAGAAGAAGGTGGTTCATAGAACGGCTACAGCAGATGATAAAAAACTTCAGTTCTCCTTAAAGAAGTTAGGGGTAAACAATATCTCTGGTATTGAAGAAGTGAATATGTTCACAAACCAAGGAACAGTGATCCATTTTAACAACCCCAAAGTTCAGGCATCACTGGCAGCGAACACTTTCACCATTACAGGCCATGCTGAGACAAAGCAGCTGACAGAAATGCTACCTGGTATCTTAAACCAACTTGGTGCAGACAGTCTGACTAGTTGAAGAGACTGGCTGAAGCTCTGCCCAAACAATCTGTGGATGGAAAAGCACCACTTGCTACCGGAGAGGAGGAGGATGATGAAGTTCCAGATCTTGTGGAGAATTTTTATGAAGCTTCCAAGAATGAAGCAAACTGAATTGAGTCAACTTCTGAAGAACATAAAACTTGAAGAAGTTACTGGGAGCTGCTATTTTATATTATGACTCCTTTTTAAAATTTTGTTCATGGATCTGATAAAATCTAGATCTCTAATATTTTTTAAAAAGTTGGAGAAATATTCAGAAAGGTAGTGGAGGTGAGAGTCTTAGAGAATTATAAATAAAAAATGGCTTCTGCTGATCATTTTGACTCTGTGTAAAATAAAACATACAGCCCATGACTTTGTTTTCATCTCAGGTTGTTCCTAATACTGACTTACATTATTAATACATATAACATTTTATGTTTCAGAAGTTGGACTTCATAGAGTCTGATAGTTCCTGTTCCTCTGAAGCACTTTCAAAAAAAGAACTCTCTGCTGAAGAGCTGTATAAGCGACTCGAGAAACTCATTATTGAGGACAAAGCGAACGACGAACAGATCTTTGACTGGGTAGAGGTATAGAGATTATGTCACCTTCCCTGATATCTCTGCAAGAACGAGTCTTGTGGGCTCGCTTTCATTCACATACAGGCACACCTCAGAGATAGTGCGGGCTCGGTTTCAGACCACAATAAAGTGAATATTGCAGTAAAGCGAGTCAAATTAATTTTTTGTTTTCTCAGTGCATTTAAAGTTATGTTCACACAATACTGTAGTCTATTAAGTCTGTAATAGCATTATATCTTTAAAAAGTACATAATATCTTAAAGAAAAATACTTTATTGCCAAAAAATTCTAACCATCATCTGAGCTTTCATTGAGTCATAATCACTGATCACAGATCATTATAACAAATACAATAATAATAAAATAGTTTAAAATACTGTGAGAATTACCCAGATGTGACACACAGAAGTGAGCAAATACTGTTGGACAAATGGTGCTGATAGAATTGCTTGATGCAGTGTTGCTATAAACCTTCATTTTGTAAAAAACACAGTATCACTGAAGTACGATAAAGCAAAGCACAATAAAACAAGGTATGCCTGTATCTTCCCTTTCACTTAATAGGAGTATTTAACATTAAGTTAGTTTTTATTTTTTCATGTATGTGTATTTGAAACTATAAGGCTGTTTTTTATTTTTATAAGATTTACAGTCTTTTACAAGGTCAAGTAAAACTATTCAAAACAGAAGCCATTTTTCTGGGTCTCTCAGTTTAGAATATACCCTACCTTTTACTATTCAAAAAACAGACATTTTGGGTGCCTGGGTGGGTTAGTCGGTTAAGCACATGCATTCGGCTCAGGTCATGATCCCAGGGTCCTGGGATCGAGCCCCACATCAGGCTCTCTGCTCAGCAGGGAGTCTGCTTCTCCCTCTTACCCTCCCTTTCTTTTCTTCTTCTCTCTCTCTCAAATAAATAAATGAAAATCTTTAATTAAAAAAATACATATTTTTTCTAAATGTTCCTGCATTTTAAATACTATTCTGGGTGAAATTAATAAATAACACATAGTTACTGTGACTTGTGTTGGCTTTCATCTTCATAGTAATTCTCCCTTCTGAAAATTTTATACCTTATTTTTCTTGTGGAGTCTATTGATCATGTCTCTTTTTAATCTGCTACTGTTTTCCTTTAGTGATTCTTGTTTATATAAGTATGTTTTATTTGTACACATTTTTCATGGGATCATATAATAATCCAAGTTGAAAGTCATGGATGGCTAATCTGGTCCTCTCCCTCTTGGATAAATCCTTTTTTGTCGTCTTTGTAATGGCTTGTTAATTCTTTATCCACTCTTAGGCATTGAGAAATAATGAAACTTCTGATAATTTGGGGTTTTTTTAAATCTATTTTCCTCCATGTCTATTCAGGATAGTAAGTCTATCCTGTCACCTAGTTGAGAATCTTTTAATTAATTGTAATAGTTTACTATTATATTCCTGTCTCCCTCTCTAGGTTCTCTCATCCTTTCTTGAAATCTTGATATCCAGACTCTTGTCTGGTTACTTTTATCCAAACAGCCTGGATTTTCAGTATCCCTCTCACAAGTGACATGTGCAAATTGAGCATGATTGCCAGATGTGATGCAACAGTGTGGAGTTAGGCAGTGCTGTTGCATTTTTTGTTTTGGACTCTGCTTGAGACTCACCAGCTGAACTCAGACTGCTCTTTCAGTCATATAGTACCCATTCTTTTATGTTCCTCAGTTTAGTTATCTCTACCATCTGGAACTTTAATGCATTTGGTTTTGGAACCAGAATGGGGCTTTTAAAAATTATTTCTGCTTATGTTCATCTGCTTAAATAAGATACGAGTTTTTGTCTATCAGGACAGTTTAGAATCTGACTTTGGTCATAAAATTTCCTTGCCATCTTTTTCACTTTGTATCCTCCTTGCATTTCATTAATGCAGTCAGCTTTATCCCCTTCCAAGTTATGGGTAAAATATGTGAATGGGGCAAAGTAGCTTCCTTTCAGGGACAAGATCCCACCCCTTCCCCCATGGACACTTCCAGCTGTTAACCTGTTTATTATTTCACATCATTTTACTGTCTATTTCATCTTTTCATCTTGCCCACAAGGGTATAGCTGCCATTACATAGTTTGTCAGAAGCCTTGCTGAAGTCCAGTGAATATATACCTATATCCATCTGAGCTGCCATATACTAATCAAATCAGAAAAGGAAAGGTTAGTTTAGCATCACTTGTTTTTCATGTACTTACTTACTCCTCTTGGCATAACCATCTCTTTTCTCTCTTAAGACTTTTAAGCCATTTATGTGGTAGTTTGTTGTAGGATTTAGCATAGAATCAGCATCAGCCTTTCTGGTATGTTATCGACATGCCTTGTTTTCTGTTTAAAAATCCAGTCAGTGGGCACCTGGGTGGCCCAGTCGGTTAAGCTTCTGCCAGTGGCTCAGGTCATGATCCTAGGGTAATGGGATGGAGCCCCACTTTGGGCTCCCTGCTCTTTGGGGGACCTGCTTCTCCCTCTCCCCCTGCTCTTCCTCCCTGCTCATGCTGTCTCTCTCTTTCTCAAGTAAGTAAATAAAATCTTTAAAAAAAAATAGAAATCCAGTGTTTACATATTTAACATTATTCTTTTTTGCCATGATTTTTCATAGATCCCATCATTTCAACCATTTGGTCTTTTATGTTCTTATGTATTGCAAAATGATGCCATTTTCACCTCTTCATTGATGTTGGGCTTCATTTTTTTATATCACTATTTATTCTGCCTATTGTGGACCAACAATTGTTATCCTTACAGAGAAGACAAAGGGTAAATTTCACTGAATGTAGATTATACTAATAAAGATGACTTTTAAAGGAGAGAAAGAAAAAACAAAAATGTAGTAGTAGTTGAGCTCATAGTACATGAAGACATTTGTTGCTCTGTGTCTGATACCAGAATTATGTAAATCTGAGTTTGCTTACCCAGTTAGCAGACCCATCTGCCTTCTTGTTCTTCCCATTTTTGTTAAGATCTCTGCTTAATCTGGGGCGCCTGGGTGGCTCAGTTGGTTAAGCATCTGCCTTCCGCTCAGGTCATGATCCCAGGGTCCCAGGATCAAGTCCCTCATTGGGCTCCCTGCTCAGCAGAGAGCCTGCTTCTTCCTCTCCCTCTGCTGCTCCCCCTGCTTGTTCTCTCTCTCTCTCAAATAAATAAATAAAATCTTTAAAAAAAAGATTTTTGCTTAATCTATAGTGTTCTCGACACTATTCTTCAGGTCTGTTCTATTCTTAAATATTAGAGTTACAATATTTAACTTTATTTGGTAGAAGCAATATGCAGTTTATTTCTTTATAAGAAACAGTCAAATGGTTTGGAAGTGGTATTTATTATCTAATTCTTTTTAGCTAATTTGTTCATATTTTTTCAGAAGTATTTGGGAATTTCAGATGATATTCAGTACTTGAAATAGCTCTATTAACTTATTTTTAAAGTATTGTTGAACCAAAAAGTAATGGTGTGTTTTTATTCTCTCATTTATTCTTCAAAAATAATTGTTCACACTTTGTGAAAGTAATTACTGGGCCTAGACCAGCCTGGCTTCAGTCTAAATAAAGTTTGTTTTACAAGGTGTAAACCAGCAACTGGCTATAACACGTAAATCATCAAATCTTTTGTATGTGGCTATTGCCCCATCCTGTCCCCATCCTCAGCTGTTAGCAGTAGCACCACGTTTCTGTTCTTTTGGAAAAGATTGGTAATGAAATCTCTTACTGTAACACAGCCCACCATGTGCAGTGCTGCTGGTATCCTGCAGAGCTGGCCATCTGACTTGTTAACCCCTCTTAACTTGGCTCTCACCAAGTGATGTATGAGGTTAGGTATTCAACAAAGAGCAGCTAGTTAATCTGTGTCAGTTTTAAAATTCATAAACATTTTACTGATCTCCAAATATCTTTGAAATTCTTAGCTTTCTAACACAGAGGTTTATAATGACATTCTAAGTTTGTTCCTGGCCAGTCATTTTAAGGCTGTCCCAGTGGAAAATACTATGCTGTGCTATTAAAAGAAGCTGAGACAAGCATTAATTCTGTTCACAAGCATAGGAACGTAAACTTTGAAAAGTATTTGAAATACCTTCCTAGAAAATGTCTCCTTTTGTGTTTTCCTTTTGCTATTCATCTGGCTTAGTACAGTGTTTTATAGCAAGATCTTTCTTTTTTTAAGAAGATCTTAAGAGAAACTAAGAAACAAATTTGAGGCCCCGTTTACTCTACTTACCATATCTCTAAATACATTTTTTCTGCCATCCTTAGAAAAGTAATATTTTTCTCACCACCACCTGAAAGATGTGAGACAATGCTTGAGTTTAATCTCTAGTTCACATTAAAGTTAAGATAAAAAAGCAATGTTAGCACATCTAAAAATTGTTGCACACTACTCAGAAAAGTAGTCTCTACAACACACTGGGGTGAGATCATCTTAATATGAGTTATTGATTGAGGAAGAAAAATGTTTTTAAATGGTTGTACTTCCATATGCACATAGTGCACAGCACTGTATAATTGAGCAAAACATAAGCAGCAGTAAGCTCTCTGAAAACTAAATGTTGCTACCTAGAACATTTTCAGACAGAACTGGTGGTAGCCCAGGTATTTTCCAATGAATTAAGATTAATTTTTACAAGAATGTTGAATGTGACCCCCATCTCTCCCTAGTGCCAGATGAGGCCTGGTGTAAGAGAAGTAATTTCTCTGATGTGCAAGGGTACTTTTAACTGTTCCATTTACTTTTGATTTCAGGCTAATCTAGATGAAAGCCAGATGAGTTCACCTACATTCCTTAGAGCTTTAATGACAGCCGTTTGTAAAGCAGCTATTATAGGTAAGTAACATTTCTGAAGGCAGCTCTTAACATCTGAAACCCCCGGTATGTTAACTGCTGATGATATGGATCTGAGTTTATGTTGTCTTCAAAATTTGCCCTGTGAAACTCATTTTCTTGTGCCACTGGGTGCCATTTCTGTCTACAATGCCTGGCTGTCTCAAGCAGGGGGATGATTAGCTGCTGTGCCTATAGAAAGCCCAGATCTGAGCAGTACTGTATGCCTTTTGTTCTTCCAATTCAGGAGAAAGTGGGTACATGGCACTTGGGTTGTTTCCTTCTCTGCTGGATGTGGTTTTACCTTTACCTTTCACCTCCAGTATGCAAAGCCTCCTCCATCTTCCATTCAAGATTTATAATGAATGGGTTGAATATTCTTAACCTAATATCAATGAAGGATTCGTCATTTCAACAGAAAAGCCATTTTATATAAAAACATATGAGGAAAGAAGAAAATTGTTTCTTTTGCTTTATGTTGACCTTAGATGATAAGACAATGCCATTGTTAATCACATAGGTGGATAGGATTAGGGTTGGTAGAAACCCTAAGTATTTAAGCTGCATATAGTATTCAACAATATTGAATGAGATCATCCACCTAGCCTGATAGAAATTCACATTTCTGTCACTGCAGTACGGAAAAAAGTCCCATCGACTCAAAAGTTGTTAAGAATTTCAGGTCTGTCATCATTGTAGAAGATAGCTTCAGAATTATATTCTAAGATTTTTTTGTCAGATGAATGTTTTTTCAGTGTTAGGTCTTTAATGAGGTAAATAACAAGCTAATAGAAAGTCTTTTATATAAAAACGTCTTAAGTCATTTCCAGTATCTATGGAACTGTAAGGCTGGTGGTTTTGGTTTTTTTGGAGTTTTTTGTTTTTTTTTAAGATTTATTTGAGAGAGAGAGAGCAAGAGCAAGCGGGGGGGAAAGGCAGAGGGAGAGGGACACGCTGAGCACAGAGCCCAATGTGGGGCTTGATCTCATGACCCTTTAGATCATGACCTGAGCTGAGAACAAGAGTGAAACAGTCAACTGACTGAGCCACCCAGGCGCCTCATAAGACTGGTGTTTTAAAATCACAGCTGTAGAGGTGCCTGGTGGCTCAGTCAGTTAAGTGTCCAACTCTTGATTTCAGTTCAGGTCATGATCTCAGGGTCGTGAGATCAAACCCCATGTTGCGCTCCTTGCTCAGCAGGGAGTCTGCTTGAGATTCTCTCTCTCCCTCTCCCTCTCCCTCTCCCTCTCCCTCTGCCCCTCCCCCCCACCCCATGCTCCCTCATGCGTTCTCTCTCAAAGTAAATATTTTAAAAAATAAAATCGCAGTTGGAAAGGATAAAAGCTGCTTTAAAAAAACAAGATTGTACCCAGTGCTCACTTACAGAGGAGATAAAATGTTATGCTTCTTGGCATTGAGGATGAGATTTCCTCAACCTCTTTTTACTGTGCCTTTACCCCAGAAGGCCTAAATTGTATGTGTTGTTTGCCACTGTTAGAGTTAGTCCTCGCCCTCCTAGTAATAATAAAATGGTTCCGTTTTACCCTTCTGAAAAGGTTAGCATGAACTATCACTTTAATTTCCTTTTTAATGTTTCTTTTATAGTTTGGAATGTCACAAAACCACTGTCCCTGTTTCATTATGATTAAAGATAAAGAATTGGGTGCACTTGTTTTTAGGGAACCCAGCACTCAAAAAACATCCCCCCTCCATGTATTTTTATTATTTCAGGAAGAATATCCCATTCATTTCAGAATATCTTAGATTTCAAAATCTTTTCCTTGGACCCCCCCCCTTGCTTCCACTTTCCTTGTAATCACATCTTACCAACTCAGAAAATTAAAAATGGCTGTGTTAACTCCTTAAATGTAACGCTTAGTTCTTGTATCACCTGTAGCTGACTGTTCTACCTTCCGAGTGGACACTGCTGTTATCAAGCAGAGAGTGCCGATCTTACTCAAGTACCTAGACTCAGATACAGAGAAGGAACTGCAAGCACTTTATGCACTACAAGCATCAATAGTAAAACTTGATCAACCTGCCAGTAAGTTTACCTCCTACAATTAACCCAACCAGTGGGTGAGATTTATCCAAGTCAGGACTTCAGAAATGCTTTGATGGGTTTTGAACAGCAAATAATAGAAGAATCACTACTAACAAAAACACAGATAACCAACAACTTTAATAAACCTGGATTTTTTATGTACTTGACTTCTGTGAGAAAATGGTAATAAAATTAATTTATATTAGAGATTTAATCCTCACTATAGGGCAAGTCTGCCTAAGTGATGGAAATGTGTACCATGCAGTATGGTACAGTATATTCACTTGAGCACTTGTGAATGTGCCTATTGTGACTAAGGAGCTTAATTTTAAATTTCATTTAATTTAAATGTAAATAGCCGCACGTGGTTAGTGGCTACCCTTTTGGATAATGCAGAGCATTGTGGTGATAGCATGCGTGCATTACAGTCTTTCACCTTCTTTGACACAGGTCTTAAGTCATGAAAGAGGATGATACTCTTCAGAATCCTCAGACACCCAACAAAGACATTAAGGTGTTTTAGACTAATTTTCACTTCAGGGTTATGATTAATTCTTTGCTAACCAGACAAATAAGGTAACCTGGACCACCCAAGTCTTAGTGATATTGGTAAATTAACTGAATTGTATTAAATCTTGAAAATTCAGTTGAAACTTGTGAAAGTGGATAGTAATACAGGGCAGTTTCAGAGCTGACATTGAAGTAGCTCTTTGGTACTTGCTTAGGTTGTATCTGTTGCTGGGCTTTCCTTGTTTGCTAGTGCTGATGAATCCCTCTAGGAGATAAAGGAAAAGATCAAAACAAATAATCCTCAGGCTGTAAGTGAGGAGACATCTAAGTCTGAATCAGAATTAACTGATTTTGTTTCTCTCTCTCAAGACCTTTGGAGGGTCATTTAACATCATGACTTCCTTTTTCTGTTCTTATAGGATGAGGACTCATTCACTTTTCGAGAGATGAAATTGATGCTATATGCTCCCAGCCAAAGTGTCTCCCATAATAATCAGCTTTAATAATCCCTGGAGAGATGTTTAATTCTAGATTTACCATCAATAGAATTTTGGCCACTTGTTTCCATTTCCCCATAGGCCAACCAGGGTTTAGAGAATGAAAAGTGATTTCAGTATTAGCTTAACTAATAAAATTACAAAGATAAATCCAAAGAAAAAATTTAATATGACTCATTTTAAGCCTGATATTTATTATCAGTTATTGTTTATTCTGTTGCCTCCTTCTGTTCATATGAATGGAGGCTGACTTTAAATGAACTTAAGAGCCCATAATGAAGGGGTTAAAAATAAAGGTTTTTATTTTTAATAAAATTGGTAATAAAAATTACCAGCTTTTTCTCTTTTTTGAACAATAACATAAGCTGAGTTTCCACTGTGGGAGCAAAACAGAAAATTAAATTTGCCCAGATCATCTGGGCATTGAAAAAAACAGGCTGTTGTTTCTCTGGATAAAATCCAGATAAGTAAAATAGTAAAAACTATTTTACCCATATTTTCCATATAAATTATTACTCTTTCCAGTTTGAAAGCAACATTAGAAGGGGGGGAAGTACCTTCTGCCCTTTTCTTCCAAAATTTGTAAAAATTACATATTTTTATTGTAAAATTTCAAACAATGGAGAATGTATAAAGAAGAAAGTTATTCGTGTATTTAATTTTTATAGTGTGTAGTTTGAGAACTACATAATATCAAACATCTCAGCACTATCAGAAAATAGTTCAAACTGAACAAAGTAATAGCAATAAAAATAATTTAGATTGCTTAAATCTTTTTCCTGTTCTTTAGACAAGTCGTTTTTGCTATTATACCATAATATAAGGAGGGAGTATGATGAATTGTTATGGATATTCTTCTCTAGGGGAACCCATGTGCATTCATTCATTCATTCCTTGGAAATATAATCTCTCTGTCACAACTACAGTGCCTCTAGAACTGATGGTATATTTTTACTTCTTGCAGATTTGCTACGAATGTTTTTTGATTGCCTATACGATGAGGAGGTGATCTCCGAGGATGCCTTCTACAAATGGGAAAGCAGCAAGGACCCTGCAGAGCAGAATGGGAAGGGTGTGGCTCTGAAATCTGTCACTGCGTTCTTCACATGGCTGCGGGAAGCTGAAGAGGAGTCTGAGGATAACTAAAGCTTCAAATACACAAAACGAAACAAAAGAAACAATTTAAGTATTTTTTTAAAAAGTTTCACGTCTTCGCCAATCACAGTGCAGCAAGGCCAATTCTCGCAGAAATCCCCACGTGTGCACGAGTGGGAGAGGGGAAAGAGAAAAAAAGGTGATCATGGAGGAAAAAGGTACTGGAAAAAAGTAAACTTCAAACCTGAGGGCGGGAGCACTAAAACCAAAATACATGTATTATTTATAGAAAATATTTTCTGTTTTAATCTTTTCTTTTTAAACAAGGACTCATACTTTAAAAAAACACATCTGTTTAGCAAAAAAAAAAGTTGAGAACTTTTTAATTTATTTTAAGGACTGCAAATGCCAGTGTAATTTTTTAATTTGCAGTTTCTGTAAACAACTTGTATAATAGAAAAGCAGAGAAATAAATTTCCCTCCCCTTCAGATGCACCTCACGTTTGTTTTAAAGCATAGTAGTTAGTCCAGATTTAAAAAGGTTTGGGGTGAATAAGGTAAGAAAGATTTTTTTTTTTTTTTTTTTGGCATCAAATCTTTCTGCCTGCCTCTCAGCTTGCTTCAGAAAATTTTAAAAAAAAATCACAATAGTAATCAACACATACATAACCTTGGAACAGAAGGAAATGCTGTGGACCAGAGAACTCCAAGAATTGTTTAAAAAATTTAAAAAACAAGTGCTACCCTGCGAAAAGTACTCTTAATACTTTTGAAATCTTTAGAGCAACTTTAAGGCTTGTAAATACATAGAACAAATATTTAAAAAAAAAAACAAAAAGAAATTGACTCAATACTATTTCTTTTCACTTTCAAAATATAAAGAACAAAATAAAGACAAACATTGCAAGTTTAAAAGAAAGTAAAATGACTTCTCCTTTTGACAGCTGCTGCATGTGCGCCCATCTCTGGGAGGTGCTGTCTGGCTATTCGTTGTCTAATCCAAATCACTCCTGAGGGTGGGTGGGTGTGTGTGTGTGGGTGTGTGTGTGGGTGTGTGTCTACAGTTGGAAAATGCAAGCTACTTTGTGGGTAGGGAGGAATCTTGTTGTTTGGGTGGGAGAGCCCCTCGGGAAGTCCAGAGGAAGCTTCTTTCCAACTTCAGCTAGAAATGCATTCAGGATGGGAGCAGTGTTCCATTGTGTGTAGTAGGACTAGGGAAACTAATTCACTTTGAAACTACTACTACCACTAATTTTAAATCACCAATTACCTCTGATGCTTAAGAAACCCAAAGATGTCTTCTAAAGAATGAAAGAAACCAAAGCTAAATTATGCTTTTTAAAAGTGGGTATGGGATTTAAAACCAAACCAATACCATGTGTGAAAATCACATTGTTCCCAACTTCAGCTTCACTCTAGCCAGTCTGGTGAGTATAAAGCAAACTGTGTTTTAAGCCTGTTTCTCCTACTGATACTGGGACACTGTGTTTTTTTAGTTTTTAATTCTTCTATGAAACGGCAGGCTCTACAGATGGTTTTCCATTTCAGTTGTTTGTAGGCCATCTCCCTACAAAATGTATTTATGAAGAAAGCCAGGGCTGCTCCCAAATAAACAGTCTTTGTATTTTGTGTCCGGATAACCAAAGAGTTCTTATGGCTTCCATCTCTGAAGAAATATCCACATTAAGAGACTTGGCAAGACTTGTGAAGCACAAGAACAAAATTTTCCATAGCAATAAAATGTTTTTCTTCAGAGTGTAGTTGAACACAATACAGGATCCCGCTACGTGAACCCACAGAGCCCATTCCACAGTGGTGGAAAGCTGTTCTCGAAGAACCAAGTCCTGGAAGTCTTGTGACATGTGACAGCATCTCTCATAAAAAATGGGGCCTGAAAAGCTGTTTCAGAGTCTGGCTGTGGGCTGCCTGGAATCTCTCACTTGGAAGAAGTAACATGATTCTATGATATACTGAATTTTAATAGCTGCCAGAAGCTAAGTACAGAGGATTCTGATCCAGGAATCTCCTGAGTGATGTAGGTTTTTAGGTGTTGGCAGCACTCACGGGATGCAGGGGGTAGTTTGGGGAAAGCAGGGTGGTGGTTGCCTCTTGGAAATCAGTGGATGTTGTTTGCAGGGCTCTGGCCTTCAAGTAATAGTGCGGGCCTGTTCATCAGTATTTTAGATGTGGGTAAATGTCAGGAATGGAGGGAAGAGATACATTATTTTTGAAAAAAGATTCAAGAGTTGAAAATGCTTCTGTACAATAACAACTTATGTTTGAAATCTCACCTAAAACAAGTGTGATGGAAGACTGAGAGACTACTGAGTAATATTTGGGTATCTTATTGCTTTACACGCAGAATTTTACTTATAGGGAGAAGGGTTGTTAGCTAATGGCAAAATATGAGCAAAGTGGGATAATTGATCCCTGCTAATATCAACTGTACTGCAAAGCATCATCATGATTCCTTCCCTCTTTACAGTGTTCTTACTGGAAAGCAGGGTTTGGTGGTTTTTGGTTTAAAGTAATAGGTGACATGGCCAGCAATGACACGCCTCCACTCCTTCAAGCTTTCGCAAAAGCTCTTTGACCCATTTTAACTTTGGGAACAGGTTCATTAAATTAAGTTTAGTTCATTAATTCAGGTGTTTTATGCCTGTACTCAAACCAGTTAACTTATAGTTATTCACTAAGTTAAATGAGAATTTTTCTTTTTCTATCAAAAGAACATGATGCCAGTTTTCAAAAGACTCATTTTAGATTATTGCATAGATGAATAAGCCAGTTCACAGCTGCATCATAAACTTGATTCGTTCAACAAATATTTACTGAGCATCTACTGTGTACTAAGTGCAGGGAATATAACTGAATAAAACAGTCTCTCCTCTCATGGAGCTTATAATCTGCGTGGAAGAAAAAAAAAAGAGCTAGAGGTTTACACATGCTTCATCAACATCCTATCCCACTAGGAAATGTCTGCCCCTCATTTACCCAGACAGATCTTTGGTTCGTTTTTGTCTTATTTTCATATTTCAGAATGCATTCTAGATGAGTTACAAGAATTATATCCAAAGACCATTTTCTCTTTTCTAGAACCACTCTCCAAACAAGTTACAATTCTGGGGGTTTTGACATAACTTTTTGTTTCAAATGACTCCATTCAAGTCAAATGGATTGTAAGGTAGAAAAAATAGGCTATTGGATCTAATTCTGTGTTTTCATTACTCAAGTTTTGTTCTTTACAAAAAAAAAAAAAATGTAGGGATTCAGATGTTCCATTTTGACCATGCCATTAGCACTTATAAACTCCTATAAAACTCCCATTTTGTGGAGAGGAACATTTTGCATTGCTTTCTTTATTTGCATTGCTTTTTTCTTACCGAGACAATTCATGTACTGTAAAATTCACCCTCTTGGAGTATACAGTTCAGTGGTTTTAGAATATTCACAGTTGTGCAACCAGCACCACTGTATAATTTCAGAACATTTGTATCATGCGAGAAAGAAACCCCATGCCCTTTAGCAGTCTCTCTTCATTCTCTACTCTCAGTCTCGGGGAACCACTAATCTACTTTTTGTTTCGATGGATTTGCTTATTCTGGACATTCCATATAACTGAAGTCCTGCATTCCATTGCTTTTTGTTTTGACCTACAATCCAACATTTAGCAAATGTTCAAATCTCACAGGTGTTTGCAATGTCAGGGACCTGACTGCAGGGGTTAGACCCAGATTTTCCCCTGCCTTTTGATTTAACTTTTTGTTCTCTGTCACTTATTTTCATATAATTGGCGGTATATGTACAACCATCAGCTAACTCTGAGTAAGTTTTGTCACGCTGTGGACCTGATGTATATGACCTCTGATGGTTGACATCCTTTCACTGGCAACTGGGGTCTGGTCTTTTTAACTTCTCATTTATTGCTACTTGAGTAGTTTTCTTTAGGATTGAAATTCCTGTGTGAATTAAAGGCTACTACAGTGTACTCTATAAAAGTTAAGATGTAGCTTGACTTGGAGTCTGAGGTTTTATGTGTCCTCTTCATTTAGGCACATTTGCCTCAAATACTGTGTGACTATTTATTGAGCAGTTTAAGGCTGCTTACTTGTATGAGAGTAAAATTGCTCAGTAAGGAATAAAAATGCCTTGAGACAGAACCTCTACCACCAGTTAGTCCCAGTTCATTAGTCTTATAGATCTCCTTCAGTCACCTTTAAGCTTGAGCTATAGGTCTACATATCCTCCAGAGTTTAGGGAGAGAGACACCATGTCTTCACCAGCTTCAAATATTACATGTATCCCTAAGAGGGGTACATGTAATCTATTAGTGTTGGGACTACCAAAAAAAAAAAAGAAGAAAGACATTGTTTTGTATTAAAAAGATCACAAGGGCGCCTGGGTGGCTCAGTTGGTTGGGCGACTGCCTTCGGCTCGGGTCATGATCTTGGAGTCCCGGGATCGAGTCCCGCGTCAGGCTCCCTGCTCGGCGGGGAGTCTGCTTCTCCCTCTGACTCCCCCCTCTCGTGCTCTCTCTCTCTATCTCATTCTCTCTCTCAAATAAATAAATAAAATCTAAAAAAAAAAATATGTAAAAAGATCACAAAATGATTTACATATCAAAGTAATAAGCTACAGAGAATCATATGCCAAATTTTTTAAATAAATGTTATATTTTGAAATAATTTTACTTACAGAAAAGTTCCAAATTTATACAGAGTTCCATATACCCCTCATTCAGTTACCACTATTATCATTACCATACAACATTTGTCAAAACTAAGAAACCAGCATTCATATATATTGCTAGTTAACTAAACACCAGATTTTTTTTTTTTTAAGTAAACTTTACGCCCAGCATGGGGCGTGAATTCTTGACCCTGAGATCAAGAGTCACATGTTCTACCAACTGAGCCAGCCAGGTGTCCCAAACTCCAGTCTTTGAGTTTTCCTAATGCCCTTTTCTTAGTCCATGGTGCAATTCAGGATACCACATTACATTTAGTCATCATGTACCCTTAGTGTCCTCTGGCCTTTGACAGTTTTTCAATCTTTCCTTTTTTGTCATGACCTTGACAGTTCTGAGAAGTACTAGTGAGGCATTTTGTAGAATGTCCATCAATTTGGGTTTTGTCTAGTGTTTTTCTCATGACTAAACTGTAATTATGGGTTTGGGGTCAATATACCGTGTAAGTGAAGTGCCCTTACCATATCGGTGGGTACGTGATACCCATGACATCATTGGTGATGTTTAACCTTGACTACATGCTTGAGATGGTGGTTAGGGTCTCCACTCTAAAGTTACTTTCCTTTTCTCCCTTTCTTTTTCTAGTCTATTTGGAAGATAGTCACTGAGTCCAACCTACATTGAAGGAGGGAGGAGAGAATTAAGCTCTACTTCTTTCCTTGAGTGAGGAGTATCTAAAATTTGGAATCCTCCTGCAAGGAATATTTGTCTCCTCTATCATTTATTTGGTTATGTATGTGTGTAAATAAATATGCCACTACAGACTCATATATGTTTAATTTATACTTTGAGTTGTAACCCGATAGAACATGATTTTGTTGCCCAGATGTCCAGCTTTGGCCTTGGGAGCTCTTTCAAGTTTGTTCATGTTTCCCTTTGACATTCCCTCAAACTTGTGCTTTTTAGAGCACTTACTTTGTGACATTGTAAGATGCTACAGGCATATCTTGTATTTTCCCTGCCCTAGCGTTAGGATCAGCCATTTCTTCACGGAGCCTTGCTTTCCTTTAGAAAAATGTTATTTAGACACCAAAATCTGACCACTGGGTGAGCTCATTACTCCTGGGGTGTGTCTGCATCTAGGTCTGCCAGCATTTTAAATTCCATTTTTTATTAAAGATAAGATCTTGCCAGGTGAGTAAGCCACTTTCAAAGGAACACTATGACTTGTAGAAAATATTGCTTCATTTTTTATGTAACTCTGGTTGCTGAAAGACTCAACTGTATAGACATTCCAATCTTTCTTTTCCTCATTCTACATAACAAGAAAAAAGATTGGAACTATCCCTTTATTTTCTTTCCCCATTAGCTAGCTAGCAATATTCAGTTTACCAAGGGACCATACAATGTAATATTAAAATGTCACCTGGGTGACTAGTTAATAATGGAAATTGTTAGATAACCAGAAGTTAACTAACAATGTAAGTACTGCATATCAAAACTTGTGTGATTCTGCAGCTAAAAGTTTTGGGTTTTGGGGTTTTTTTTAAGATTTTATTTATTTGGGGTGCCTCAGTGGCTCAGTCATTAAGCGACTGCCTTTGGCTCAGGTCATGATCCCAGGGTCCTGGGATCGAGCCCTGCATTGGGCTCCCTGCTTAGCGGGAAGCCTGCTTCTCCCTCTCCCACTCCCCCTACTTGTGTTCCCTCTCTCGCTGTGTCTCTCTCTCTGTCAGATAAATAAAATATTTTTTAAAAAAAAGATTTTATTTGGGGAGCGCCTGGGTGGCTCAGTTGGTTAGGTAACTAACTGCCTTCGGCTCAGGTCATGATCCTGGAGTCCCGGGATCGAGTCCTACATCAGGCTCCCTGCTCAGCGGGGGTCTGCTTCTCCCTCTGACCCTCTCCCCTCTCATGCTCTCTCATTCTCTCTCTCAAATAAATAAATAAAATCTTTTAAAAAAATAAAACCCTAAAAAAAAAAGATTTTATTTGAGGAAGAGAGAGCATCGCAGGGGCCGGGGGTGGGGAGAGACAGAATCTCAAGCTGACTCCACACTTGGCGGGGAGTTGGATCTCACGACCATGAGATCATGACCTGAGCTGAAATCAAGACTCAGATGCTTAATTGAGCCTGCCAGGTGCCCCTAAAGTAGTATTTTGAAGTAAATAAATTTTAAATGCATTTATTAGGAGAAATGAAAGAGTTAAATTGGGCCATCAGAAGAACCACCTGGGGAAAAGAAATGTTACCAGGTGGGTGTCAGGCGTCTCAATAGGAAGAAGTTGTATGCTGTAGTGGAGAAGAGGTCCTGTGCTCTAATGCTGGTGCTCTTTCCCAGTCACTTGACCACTCACTCATGTGGGCTTCCCTGTCCTCCCTAGAAAGGGTTCACTCACACCAACCATATGAGGACATCCAGAATCACTGCTGACCAAGCTTAACAAAAAAGGAAGTCTTGATAACAGGATATTAAACTTTTCAAAGAAGTTAAGAATATCAAGGTTCTCTAAACAAATTACCATCTAGCAGTTGAATTTGTACTACCAGTGATTTCCTTTCTGACTCTTCTGACTTATTTACCTCTTGTTGATAAATAGAGGTCTTCTGGCCTGAAGTCCTAGGAAACTGCCCAAGCTCAAATAGCTCTCCTGCCTTACTGCTTCCTAAAATATAGAATAATGGTACTCAGCATTGCATGTTAGAGTTATCTGAAGAGTTTTTAAAAATACACAGGTGCCTGGGTGGCTCAATCCATTAAGCATCTGCCTTCAGCTCAGGTCATGATCCCAGGTTCCTGGGATTGAGCCCCACATCGGGCTCCCTGCTTGTGGGGAGCCTGCTTCTCCCTCTCCTCCCACTTGTGCATGCTGTCTCTCTGAAATGAAATCATTTTTTAAAAAGTTTTTAGGGGCGCTTGGGTGGCTCAGTTGTTAAGTGTCTGCTTTCGGCTCAGGTCATGATCCCAGGGTCCTGGGTTCGAGCCCCGCACCGGGCTCCCTGCTCAGCGGGAAGCCTGCTTCTCCCTCTCCCACTCCTCCTGCTTGTGTTCCCTCTCTCGCTGTCTCTCTCTCTGTCAAACAAAAATTAAAAAATAAAAATCTTTAAAAAGTTTTTAAAAATACAAATCCTGGGACCCCCCTCACCCCACACCAGTTATTTCAGAATCTCCAAGGATAAGACCTGGGCATCAGGTTTTAAGTTCCCCCAGGTGATCCTAATATGAGGCAGGATTGAGACCACTATAGAATGATTTACCTGGTTTACCTAGCAACTTAGAGATCAATATATATTTTCAAATATTTAAAAGATGGCTCAGTCGTTAAGCGTCTGCCTTCAGCTCAGGTCATGATCCCAGGGTCCTGGGATCGAGCCCCACATCGGGCTCCCTGCTCAGCGGGGAGCCTGCTTCTCCCTCTGTCTGCCGCTCCCCCTGTTTGTGTTCCCTCTCTCGCTGTGTCTCTCTGTCAAATAAATCTTAAAAAAAAAAAATAAATCTTTAAAAAATAGATTTTTAACTGCAGGGTGTTGGGGCACACAAATAAATGGCACATGTTTTGAAAACAGTGCTATGAGTGCATATAATGAGGACCCTCTGTAAACAGATTCAAGAATGCTTCCTGAAGGAAGAGAATTTTAAATTGAGAAAAGAAATAGTTGGGGTGGTCAAGTAGAAGGGATCTCGAGTGCAAAGGCTCTGCGGTAGGAGGATGTGTGGTATATTTGAGAAACGAAGAAAGAGGGCAGATTTATGATGAGAATTCACTTTCACATGCAAAAGTGGAATTTAAACATGCCCATCACAAATTAATCCAGACAAATCCCTTCTGGACAAATGGGTGAAAGAACTTTCTGAAACTTGCCTTATACTCTCAATTTAGTAGAATTCCCTAGAGACCCACCTTAGTTGGTATTTAAAAAAAAGTTCTCAGCAAAAGGGATGGCAGTACTTTTAATCATTTCCAATCCCCAAATTGAGCCACACAGTGGATTGGAATAACTTCAGGCTCTTTGGAGTGAGCAGTTAAATTTATATCTAAGATGAGAGTCATGCAAATTATGGGCCATAGACCAGCAGCATCAGTATCACTTGGGAGCTCATTAGAAATGCAGATTTAGGGGCACTTTGGCTGGCTCAGTCAGAACATGTGATTCTTGATCTCAGGGTTAGGAGTTAAAGCTCTACCTCAGGTGTTGAGATTGCTTAAATAAATAAACTTAAAAAAAGAAATGCAGATTCATGGATCCCATCCTACTAAACCAAAACTGAATGAGTGAAAAGAGCCCAAGAAACTTAAAACTCTTCAGCTGATTCTTAGGAACACTGAAGTTTGAGAACCACTGCCTAGGAGTACTGCACATCCCTGCCACAGTTCATAAAGCTCTTCACCAAAAGCTAACTAAAAACAAGCACTCATTTAGGCTTTTGTTTGCTCATCTATATTACAAAAACAATAAGCCCTTCTTACACTATCAATGAGCCAATATATGTTAAAACACTTTGTAAGCTGTAGTTACGCATTCCAGGGTTTCTTCTAATTCATCTCACCAGCCCTATGACCTCTATGAGGTGGTACTGCTTCCTTTCCATAGGTAGGGAACTGAACTGTCAACAGAAGTCAGGTACCTAGCAAGCGTCAGAGCTGAGATTTGCTCTAGGTTTTCTAGGAGGCACTTATTTCCAAAAATATGTTGCTCTCCACCAGAAGTCTTAATCCACACTGGGGGAAAAGTGTGGATATACTTTGAAGAATTCTAATTGGAAGAATAGGGGCTTTACTATAACTTGAGTTGTTTAAACCTTCGGTTTATTCATCTGTAAAATAAGGATAACACTGTCTACCTCATAGCGTTGTTGAGTATATTAACAAGGAGAGATCAGATCAGGCACTTAGCATTCTGCATGGAATACCTAGGGCACACCCTACCTGTGTCCAATATTCCTTTTCTACCACATTCTACAACCTTAGTTGTATTCAGTCACATACAATTAAACTATACTATCTTCAGAACCATAGGAGATCATGGTTTGCCTATCCACATTTCTTTAATACTCCCTGTACAGTTCAAATTTTTTTCATTGTTTCGTTTTCCTTAGCATACACATGAAGTCTCGGGCTTAGCCTTTGCTAAAAACCTGAGGAGTAGAAGCTTTTAGCTTCCTCTTTTCCTAGGATTTCATAAGGCATTGCAACAAGAACTAATGGTTAGTGTCCTTTGCAAGTTACACATTCCCCTACCTAGAATGAAAGAAAAATTTGACTAGTTTTTCCTACAAAACCATAATGAACTCTTAAAAATGCTTATCCTGCAACATCCTACTCTGGCCTTGTTCCTACTGTAGGAGATGCTACCTACTTTGGATACAGAGACAACTATACCAAATAAGCTTGCCAGTTCATTAGACATGTATTCTAATTTTTTTTTTTTAAGTATCATAGACTCGACCAAGTAGACTATAAAGCAGAAACAAAAAAGTTATGTTAAATTTGAACATCATCATGTAGGGTCTTTTTCGTCAAAATGTTTTATCTGTTGGAAAGAGCCAGGAGCATCACTGATAAATCAAAATATGAGTTTTAAAACTTGAAATAACAATCTTGAGTCTTGATATGTGTGGTTCTCAAGAATTAATGCCACTCTTTCTCAACTTTGGGTTGAAACTTTTACAGCCTTGCTGCAAGTATTTTAAGAATACTCAAAGCCAGGGGTGCTTGGGTGGCTCAGTTGGTTAAGCATCTGACTCTTGGTTTTGGCTCAAGTCATGGTCTCAGGGTCATGGCATCAAGCCCCTTTTCAGGCTCCATGCCCAGCACGGAATCTGCTTGTCTCTCTCCCTTCCCTTCTGCCTTTCTCTTTCTCAAATAAAATATTTAAAAAATAAATAATACTCAAAGCCAGTATTTTTTGGTTTTCCTTTTTTGAGAAGATTCCATTCCCTTATCACCATGTGTTTCACTTCTTTATAAAAGGAAAGGATCCTTTCCATCACCATCTTTTTAGAACTTTTTTTTAAACAAATGGATCCAATTTCATAATTCTGAAATTTTTTAATTTCTGTTTTGACTCATGTTTTCCTTTAAATTACTGGGTTTCAGGGGTGCCCGGGTGGCACAGTTGGTTGGGCGTCTGAGTCTTTGTTTCAGCTCAAGTCTTGATCTTAGGGTCGTGAGATAGAATTTTGTGTTGGGCTTGCGCTCAGTGCAGAGCCTCCTTGGGTTTGTCTCACCCTCTGCCCCTCCCCCCCCAAAATAAATCTTAAAAAACATGAATTACTGGGTTTTACTACATAAAAAATCTTCCCATTTAAAGAAAGTTTCTCAAACTACCCCATAACCACAAAGAAAGGATGTCTTACGATAACCATTTTACTGGGACTTCCTTGGTTTAAAAATAAAGTCCTACCTTCCACTAACGGTCAACCTCCCCCTATTAAGTGAACCAGAATAGTTGGTCACCCTGGGTGTCACTGATTTGATCTGACCCATAGCTATCTCTGGCCACTATCACAGGCCTGGTTGCCCTTGCAGGCCTCTTACTCCAAATAAGTTAAAGCAACAAAGTAGGAGTGGAGGGAGAAGAGTAGTACTGTTGACTTCAGATTATACAGTCAAAACAAAACTGGGTCTGTTTTGCTTTTTAGTAAACCTAGCAAACAGTGTCTTTAGTCTGTTAAAGTGCAGTTGTCTTGCCTATGGTGTTTGAAAGGGGGAAAGACAGTTCAACACATAGAGTTTCCACAACCTGACATGAAAACAAGCTTGAAAGTAAATCCTGTTGTCATTAAAGATGGTAGGACTAAGTACCTTACTTACCCTAGTTCTAGATTCTATTCCCCACTGAAGGATACCTGTAATAACATACCCAAATGTTTTTGTTGCCTTGAGGACTGAACTGTAAGTCCATCCAATATGTCAGATACTTCAAACTAAAGGACAACTGTTATTTAAAACCCTTTTCCTCAAAATAATAGTAAACTCTTGACACTAACATTTTTCAGACCCCCTGAAGTACCTAGAAATGTTGACTCCAGTTAAACACCAAAAGGCAAATGACATCTAGGACAGAGGTTCTCAAACTGAATGACTAAGTTAATCATTGACAACCAGCATTTTAAAAAAATAATAGCTAGAATAGAACATGTGAGGGTGTTATTTTTGTAAACCTATTCGGTTTTTATATAACTGGTTCACGATCTTTTATCCAAAACCATTGGGACCAGATATCTTTCAGATTCAGAATTTTTTTATAGTTTAGTAAAAAGTTTTACAGTTCGAGGACTGCTGGGCTGAATAAAATTATTGCCACTAGTGAGTAGAAGAAAGTGCAACATTGGCAGAGGAGGACCCAGGGTGATTGTCTCTACACCAGGGTAGTGGCCTCGGATAACCAGAAATAACAACACCATGGCGGGGGAGTTGGAGGAATAATATCTTTTCATCTTCTTTTTTTTGCCCAATAGCGCAAATTGTTAATTCTCTTGCCATCTCTTTCCAAGCTGCACTAAATTGAGAGTCACTTCCAGTCTTTTGGCTGGAAACCAGAAATGTCAAGTGACTCCCAACCCTGCCAGGACCATACATTCTTAAGGGATCCAAGCCCTGGCCTAGCTTTTGGTTACTTCTGCATGAAATTGGAGTCCCTTGGCCTTGATTTGTGGGGATAATAAAGATCAGCCTTGCTAGGAACAGAAACCTCTCCCCACCAGTCAATAAAGAATTAATCCTCAAATCTCTCCTTATTAACGAGTGGAAAATGAGTAAAATAGGTAGACGTAACTTTCAATGTTCAGCCCCTTGACTGCAATATCATAGCTGTGCTCTGGAACACTCCTGGAAATCTGCAGTGGTTTCAACTTACATTATGCGTATGCCCAAATCTCCAAAGCCACACATTTTTTGCTTTTCTATACAAAACAAAACATTTTAGCCTAACAGACTTTAAGTATCACTTAGCTTTAAATTTGAGGGATGGGGGCGCCTGGGTGGCTCAGTCGTTAAGTGTCTGCTTTTGGCTCAGGTCATGATCCCAGAGTCCTGGGATCGAGCCCCACATTGGGCTCCCTGCTTGATGGGGAGCCTGCTTCTCCCTCTCCCACTCCCTCTGCTTGTGTTCCTTGTCTCTGTCAAATAAATAACATCTTAAAAATAAAAATAAAAAACTTGAGGGACAGTGAAAAACCATTGCACTAACAACAGGCCATCTGCAAATCTTGCTGTATGCTAAAAGTTTCAACAGGGAATTGGCTTCTGAAAAAGTGGGTGTTGAAAACTAGAGATGATACAGTTTCATTGTGGGGAATTCTTAACACTTGCTTTTCTAGTTCACAAAACCCTACATTTCCTCGTCTTCCTGGGACTGTCAAGTCATTCCTGTATCCCAGGTGTTCCTGGGCAGAATTAAGTAATCACAGACAACAGCACGTTACTACTTCTGTCTGCTAAAAGTTCCTCTTCCAATCAGACACCCAGAATTCTTACTCTTCTGACTGTGGAAGGGAAGGCTTTAGATTCTCAAGTTTAGAGGTGGAAAAACAAGGAATTCTCAATGATCAGTGAGACTTGTATGTTAGCTCTCCTTGGCATTAGCACTTTAAAAGTGCTATGGAAGAGAATGAAGCTTAAACCAAAGGAATGAATCTCTGAGTGTTGGAACTTCAAGTCCTCTAATCAGTGTAAGATCTCTGTGAGCACAGGGGTCTTCGGAGGCTCTGACGGTAATCTCCATACACTCCGTAAGAGCTCACCTCCTAAACTTGCCAAGGTGTGTGTTCCTTCCAGTTCAAGCCAAACAGCCTTAAAAGCTTAAGTGAATAGTACAAAATTCATCGTGTAACTCTGTTTAACAAACACAACTGAATATTTTTACAGTATAGCTCAAAGCCAAGTGAGATAAGCTATAAAACCATACCCCCATGGAGTCTTAACTCAGAGGAGCTAAGTGTAAAAATCAAAACTAGCCAGATGTTACATTTAGCAGAGGTACAATGCCTCAACCAATATATACGTACAGTAAAAAATTTAAAATCCCTTTGTAAGTAGAAAAAAAACTTTAGACTTCAGCAAGTGTAGCCTTAGCACATGGTTTGTGTGTCACACCCTTGAGGAAGAATTTTAAGGTTTTCCCTTCTTGGCTATACATGTAAACAACAGAATAAAGGGTGTGTGTGTGTGTGTGTGTGTGTGTGTGTGTGTGTGTGAAGCAAAAGTCTGGAGGAGAAATCTAGTTTGCTCTTAACTGGGTCAGTTCCTTGAATAAGATGGAGCTAAAGACATTTTAGAGAAAAAGAACAAAGGTAAGATGTTTTAAGGATACGAATACATAAAAATGGAATTGAGTCAGTAAAAAGGAATACAAAGGATAGAAAGGTTGATAACAAAGGAATTGAGCAGGACAAAGAAATGGCGCAAAATGACTGAAACCCCTTATGAACAGGTTGAATATGACAACAGAGTGCCAGAGCATTGGTAATGCCATTAGTAAGCAGTTTTTGGTGGTGGTTGTTAAATTTTATACAGCTCATTTTGCAACTGATGGAGTGAGTGGATGGCTATGACTGGGAAAGCTGGTGAGATAGTTAAAATGCTAATTATACAGCCCGAGGACTGGGCTAGCAAATACTTAAATGGTTTCATAATAAATCTTTAGAATTATTAGTACACGCATTTGAGTATCGGCCACATTGCTGTGAGCCTCGGGGTAATTCTAGTGTTATTTCCCTATATTCATTCCCCGCACTACCTCTACCCCACAAAACACCTAAATACATTGGCTTTGAAAAGTTACATTTTTCAGCAGTACGTACATTGCCCAAGTCCGCTGATACCAAAGTAATCTGACAATTCAAAGGGAATTCCCTCTTTCCTGATGCCAAGGTTTACTTTTTGAGAATCCTTCTTGCGTATGCAGATAGAAGGCCACGGAAGACCCTTTCATAGATTAGAAAAGCAACTTTTCCGGTTCTTATCCTGAGTCACTACTCTGCTCTGTACTGTCTGGATACCTAAGAGGAACGAATGTGAGGTACCGAATTTACCGCTATCTGGTTGTTCAATTCTTCCACGGTCATCGAAAAAAGGCAGTTTGCTCTTGTGCTGTGGCTAAATTGAGAAGCGGGAGACGCCAGCCCCTCTAAAGGCAGACGCATCTCCAAAGCGGAGACCCGCTTAAGACCGGGGACCGAACTAGAGAGTAGCGAAAGGGAAGGGAGCGAAGAGTGCTCCTCCAAGGAAAACGAAACCGCACTCAAGCTAACGGGCACCACCGGGCAGTACCCAGGGGAAGCGTGGGCGGACGCACGGCCCCCTCCCGGGCGTCCTCCCGCCCCCGAGCGCCCTCTCACGTTGTCGCGCACCCGGCCGGGGAGACAAGTCGCGCGCGTTCCCTCGGCTCCCGCGGGCTGGGGGCGCGATCGCGGTCGCGCGCGGGGGCGGGGCCGGCACGGGAGTGCGCGCGCGCGCGCGCGCGCGCGGGGCCGCGGGCAGGGGGGCGGGGCGGCAGAGCTGGGCGGCTGGGCCTGGAGGACAGCGGCGGCGGAGACGACGAGCGGCAGCGGGAACGGCGCCGAGAGGCCGTGCGGAACGCGGGCGCCAGGAAGGGGGGAGCACAGAGGTAACGCAGGACGGAACGGGCGGGCGGGGAGTGGGCGCGGGCTCGCTGGACCCCGAAGGCGAGTGGCCGAGGCCGCTCGCCCGGGGCGCCGACGCCGCTCCCAGAGTGGAGGGGGCGGGGCGCTCGGGTCCCCGGAGGTGGTGCCTTTTGTCTGCCTCTCCCGGCCGCTCCGCCCTCCCTCCCCTCACCCCTCTCCCCTGCGACCTAGCCCCCTGCCCCTCTTGTTGACGCCTCCTCCGGGGCCCTCTGGCGCGCGCGCTCCCGCCCTTGTTTTGTTTGGACTGAGGTGGGAGGAGGGGGTAGCTCTTCCCTGGTCCAGGGCCCTGCGTCCCAGCGCGCCTGCGCCAGCGTCCTCCAGCTGCGCTCCGATTGGCTGAGGCCTTGCGCATGCTCCCGAGGCCCGAGGCGGACCCCGCCGCCGCCCCCGCCCTCCCCTCCCCCCGCCACACCACTCCCTCAGCGGTTTTTGGAGCGGGTTCGAAAGATGCCGGCGGCGGTGACTGGCTGCGGCGGGCCCGCCCCCCGGCTTCTCCGCCCCCGCCGCCGCCATTACGGAGCTCCCAGTGGTGAGTGCGCCGAGCGGTAGTGCTCGCGGTCTGCCCTTTCTTGTGTCGCGCGGGCGACCGCTCCCGGGGTCGTGGCGTCGGCCTCGGCCGCGTGCATTCCCGAGCGCGAGCCCCGCGTCCCGAGCTGCCGGCCGCACGGAGCCCGTGCCGCAGCTCTTCGGTGTCCGCCGCCGCTGAGCCCTCCTGTCATCTGCCGCGCTGCCTTCCTCTTGGCCCCGCGCTCCCCCGCCTCTGCTCGCTCCCCGTACCGGCCGCTCCCTGCCTCTTTGTCTCGGCTGCGCTGTTCCCCGTGTGCCTCTCAGCGGTCTGGGCGGGCGTTTCCGAGCTGCTGCTGCTCCTGCTGCTCCTGCGATGCGGGCCTGAGCTTTCGTTTAACCGTCTGGCATGCCCAGAGCTTGTTACTCACCGCACCTTAGAAGGTGTGGTTTTAATTAAAAAAGTCTAACTCGTGAATATGAGCGTTTGTCAAGAGGTGGAGGCAGGAGTGCTGAAGTGAGAGCCTCAGATCTGAGTTTTGATACCGAATTAGCCACTGTCTGTGTCCGAGGACGGGTCACTTAACCTTTTGGGGGGAGTATTCTCTCCTGCACGGAGGACTGGACAAGGATTGCCCCTTCAGCTTACAAATTCTGAATTCTCTCTGTTGTTTATTATGCTTCCTGACTTTTCATTACACCGCAAAGTGAGAATACAGTTGGAAATACGTCTAGGAATTCGCCTGGGACTTGTTAGGCAGCTCTCGTGTCTTAGAGTGAAATTAGACGTGACTGGTTTTATTTTGGAAGATACTTTGATTTTGTTTTATCTGGCATGGGCATAAAGCTACTCTGAGCTCATTTAAGTTTTTATTGCTCTTCTGAAAAGTTCAGCTTACTATGTTTCAAAGTAGAAGTAAAATTTTAAAGATTTGTTTTGTTTTGTTTTTGGTTTGGCTGCGTTTTTAAACTGACTTGGACGACTGAGGGCAGAAAGTTGGAGGAAGTATCCTGAACTGTTATAGATAGATGAAAATCATAACAGTTTAGGCAGTTAGATTGTGATTGTGTTTTTCAGGGGGGTCCATGTAGTGTCCATACATATCATCTATGCCCAAGGTAATTCGGTACATACTGATTTATTGAAGTGTAAAAGTGGGTGGGGGAAAGTTGCCAGCAAATTACCGGCATGCTTTTTGTGACATTACTATTAAATCTGAATATAGCGAAAGACTTGAGGTTGTGAACATTTTGATATATTCTGTGCATGTAGCTGATGATTTTGTGATTTATAACTGCACACATTTTATGGTAAAATATGAAATAATAGTACTTTCCCTAAAATGCGTATCTTCAAGGATATCAATAAACTACTACTACTGCTAACATTGTTAACCTCCTACTAATTTTTCTATTGCTTTCTCATAATGTAGAGAAAAATAAAAACTCTGAAATTCTAGACTTTATCACCTTTTTTTATTGCTTGCATTAAATTAAAAACAATTTAAAATTTCCTTTTACAAAGGCAACTCTTTGTGTAGTTAATCTAACATTAAAAAAACAAACCAACCAACCCAGATTGGAGACCACAGGAGGACCACATAAACCGCAGGTAAACTCAGATTGGTTTTGGCACATAAAAGAACCTAGCTGGGAAACTTTTTCCATCTATTCATCATCCTTTCATTTAACAAATATTTGTTGAGCACCTGTTCTATGCCTTGGGTGTTCTTAGGCACCAAGTATGCATCAGTGAACCAGCTAGATAATATCTTTGCTGGGGAATAAGCATGGTAGCCTAAAAGTCTGATTCAAAAGTGCAGCCGCAAAAAGTTAATAGGTACATGGTGATGATAAGGCAGTGTGAGTTAACCATCCATACAGTTTTGCTAGTTCTGTAATGAACATTGAACATAGTAAGTAACTCATTAGCCAACCTGTTAAAAAGAAAGTATTATAGATTGAAGCTTTTTTATTAAGATTTTATTTATATATTTTAGAGAGAGAGACACAGCAAGAGAGGGAACACAAGCAGGGGGAGTGGAAGAGGGAGAAGCAGGCTTCCCGCGGAGCAGGGAGTCCGATGCAGGGCTCGAACCCAGGACCCTGGGATCATGACTGGAGCCAAAGGCAGACACTTAATGACTGAGCCACCCAGGCGCCCCCAGACTGAAGCTTTAAGTTCCATGACCCTTAACCAAGGAAATTCAGAGCTGAGGCAGACATTTTTATTTAAAATTTTTTTTTCTTAAAGATTTTATTTATTTATTAGAGAGAGAATGAGAGCACGAGAGGGAAGAGGGTCAGAGGGAGAAGCAGACTCCTTGCTGAGCAGGGAGCCCGATGTGGGACTTGATCCCGGGACTCCAGGATCATGACCTGAGCCGAAGGCAGTCGCTTAACCAACTGAGCCACCCAGGCGCCCTGGACATTTTTATTTTAAAGTAAACTATGCCCAGTGTGGGGCTCAGATCCATGACCCCGAGATCAAGAGTTGCACTCTACGAACTAAGCCAGCCTGGTGCCTCTGAGGCAAACATTTCTTAATGTTTATCCCAAATAACTTTGGGTTCCTTTTTTTAAGTGTTCTTCACATACACTAAATATAGTAATAAGTAATTAGATGGCATTGTTCATTTAACGTTTTCCCCCAAATTTGTCCAACACATTATGTGTTGGACACTGTTCTACGTGCTGTGAGTACAGTGTGACTTAAAGGTCCTGGCCCTTTTAGTGCTCTCAGTGCATTTGAGAGATACATAATAAACAAGTAAACACATATTTTGAATTTCAGTTGGTATTAAATGCTAAAGAAACCCGAAGAGAGGCCTTTCTGAGGGGCGTGACATTGAGCAGAAGCCTGATTGAAGTGTCTAGGAAAAGAGTGTTTTCGGTTCAGAGAACAGCAAGTACAAACACCCTGAGGCAGGGATGAGCAGAGCACAGTGCCAGGGCCAAAAGGTCTTTGTGTTTGGAGTCAAGAGAGTAGAGTGATGGGTAAAGTAGTAGGAGGTGAGATTAGTAAAATAGGGGGATGGTAATTGGGAGCTTTTAAGCAGGAGAGTGTCAGGATTTATATTTTTGGTGAATGCAGCCAGGAAGATTGGCAAACCAACTTTTTTTTTTTTTTTTTTAATTCCAACTGGGCATGCTTCTTCCCCGGCCTAATTTAAACTGTCATTCTTGTCCTTGGGTTAATGATGTCTAATGTCTTTATGGACCATGTACTTGTTGCCCTGATTTTAGTTTCATCACATTGGCATTAGTAGTAGCTTCCTTTGCGTGCTCCCTCCCCTTTTAACTCATTTGTTTTAGTTTTGAGTAATTAATATAGTAGACTGGAAAGGTTTTGATACTTTTTTTTCAGTATTGTGTTTACAGGGAAAATATTTTTTCAAGATATCCTATGAACACAGACTACTGAAGGTTTTTGTTGACTTCACAGTAGCATTTTCAATATAGCTAGTGTTACTGCGGGTTAAGAAAGATGAATTCATTAGCCATATCACTTTACCAAGAATAACCTGATTGTGGTGGTTTACTCCTCTGTAGGGTTCACATGTGAAAAGAGCAGAAGATTTGCTTAGTTTTTTTTTTTTAATTGTTCAAGAAAATATATTACTGTGTAAGTGTTGGTTGCATGAATGAACAGGTTTTTGTATTGAAATTATTCCAAGATAGACTTTTAGGTTTCACAAGCCTAAATAGTGTTCTTAAGCCCATCGTGGTCTTTTCACAGATCAAAAAACAATTATTTTTACTTCTGTATTTTGTAATTCTTTGAAGTGAATTGCTATATGAACATTTTAAGTAGTTTTTGTAACATAATTTTTAAAATATTCATGAATATTACTAGTTTACTCTTGATAATAAGTTTTAGTGCATCTTGAATTCTATCAGCTGCCTTTGCTTGCAGCTGATTGACAATTCACAAGTCTGGCATTGCTCTTGGGGTTCCCATAAAAAGATTTTCCCTGTAAATGTGAAAGCATTCTCTATGTTTGGGTTTTTTGGATTTATCTAGTTGTTGTAGCTTGGAACTATTTTACCTGACAAATTGAAAGCTCCTGAATTCCTAGACAGGGTCAGAGCTTAAAGTAGAGGTTGAATGACTAGTCTGCTATTCCCCAACTCTTTTTTAATGTTCATTGGCACAAAGATCTAAACACTCAAATGATCATTTTCTTATATTTTGGAGAGATTTTATTATAAAATGTCATTGAGTCCCAGATGAGATTTTTTTTTTTTTGAGGGCAGAGACTCTTAATGATCAGGTAAATTTGAGTGACTACATGGGTTTTATCTTTGAATATTTAATTATGTTCTTTCTTCTGTGCTAGTTTTGCCCACTTTAAAAATAACAAATAAGGTCTTGGAAGCATACTTCTGTTCTCCTAGGTGACGGTCTAAATTTGCTTCTCTAGGTCTGGAGGCTCTTAGAGTATCACGTTCTTCAGCAGGATTTTTGCCCTTGGATTACTTATCTAATGGAGATGAAGTCAAGGTTGCCGATAATTTTCCTGATCCGTTTGAGAACAATAACAACAAAAACCTTCTCTCTTCAGTAATTGAGTAAACATTTGACTAAACTGTTCCTTAGTCTCCTTTTTCTGTCCTTTCTAAGTTCCTGATGGTAGCTGGAGGGGAATGGGGTTAGGTTCCTTAGGAGCTTTCTTGTCCTTGTTGCCTTTGTTCACGTGGCAGGTGCAACAGCTGCTGTGGCTTGTGCGTTTGTCTTAGTGGCTGCTTTACGTAGTCTGTATTTTGATAGTTGATTTTATCTTTCTGAATGATAACTGATCAAGTCATCTGTCACTTAACTATAAGTTTTATAGTTAATTTTTTCCCCTTTGGATGTGTATTAAATTTAGACATTTAGTTTAGTTTTGTTTCTGTTAATCTTCACACCAGGTCTTTTCTGTGCTTTAGGTTGACTCTTCACCACACTGAAACCATTAGGAAAAATCCTTGTGGTTAACAGCAGAGGCTTCAGAGTGTAACCTGTACTCGGGCCTAGAAATTATTTTAAATGGCGACTGATACGTCTCAAGGTGAACTCGTCCATCCTAAGGCACTCCCACTTATAGTAGGAGCTCAGCTGATCCACGCGGACAAGTTAGGTGAGGTAGGGGCTGACACATTCTTGAAGCTCACTCTTGGATCAGTCCCTGACTTCAGGCCCTGCTGGGTCCTTCTTGGTACATGTTCCTTTCTTTACTTTGGGGAGTTCTGGGTTGTGAATCTGAAAAAATCAAACATACAAAATTCTTTTCATCTTCCCTTTCCCCTCAAATTCCTGAGAAAACTTCCAACCTTCTAAATTTATTCCAAATCAAGTGTAATTACCTGTTTCCATTTGAAATTCTAGCTAAAATAAAATATTTTGGAAAGTATTTCTAAAAATCGTATTTATTACTTCAACAAAACTTGTTAAAAGTAATTTGCATCAGATCCTGGAGTCGACTTGAAGAATTCTCCTACATCTTCTAACACCCAGTTAGGCCCCTTGAGAAAGAGAAAAAAGAGAATTTTTCTTATGCATGTGTGATTATGGCTGTCTTTTTTCTTAGAAGGTAGAAGATAGCACCATGCCGATTCGTCGAACTGTGAATTCTACGCGGGAAGCTCCTCCCAAAAGCAAGCTTGCTGAAGGGGAGGAAGAAAAGCCAGGTAAAGTAAAGCAGTAGACAACTTAAAATGGCAAAAGTTTCTATTCCAGTTTGGAGTATCCCATTAATTCCTTTGAACTTAATTGTTCTTTTTTCATGGCTGTCTTGGGGGGACATTGAAAGAGAGAAGTGGTACCTATGGATATGTCATTTCCAGATCAAAGTGAGCAAAGTAAGAATTTCATCTTGTCTCTAAAGATTTTTAGAAGGTGAAAATTTCATGTTCTTGGAATTAAAAAGAAAATAGTTGGCGAGAACAGGAACTGTCAAAGAGTAACTTCTGGGCATACTGTGTCGTGGGGATGAAGACAGTGGAGGAATTGGGGGTCTTGAGCCTTCAAGACAGACAGTGCAGGGTCACCCAGAAATCATCATGAGGCCTTCAGGGAACAAATGGGCAATCAAAGTATTGGTTTGCATTTGGTGTTGGTGGAGAGAAGATCGGCCATACAGAGTTGGGAACGTAATGAATCAAGAGAAATGTAGACCCATCAACCTGAATAATAGTGCTCCTTTATGGCATCTCCTTTTCCTTGTTTTTCTTTTTCTTCTTGTGACCTTTTTCTTTCTTTCCTTATCCTTTTTCCCTTTCTTCCTTGCTTTTCATCTTCAGTTTGCCAGGGATGAGCACATGGTGCTGTCCCTGTTGTGGCTATTAGAACTAAGTATTTGCTGACCAGCATAGATTGGGAATAAAAAATATGTGCACCCTGTTGCCTTTATCCCTTGGTGCAGCAGGAATATACTCTTTTTCCAGCTGAACCTGGGTTTTGTTTCAAAATACTCAGATGAATAGCACAAACAACTTAGGTACACTAGCCTGAGGTACTTAGGAGACATGGGAATCAGCATATGAAAAAATGAGAGGTGCTGGTGAGGTGACGTTGGTTATTTTGTCCAGCACTGAGATAAGCCACTTTATGGCCCATATTAGCCGCCATTTGCTTTACAGTCAGCTAAAGCCACTAAATCACTAATCACATCAGTTTTCAGAATACATGCGGAGAGTTCAGGTATTGGAAAAGTCAGCCAGGAATTTAGAAAGGGTCAGTAAGTCACTTCACAAGTTTTGTGTGTAATCTCCCATTATAGTATTTTGTATATAAAAATAATTTGACTTCACTCATACTTGAGATTTTATAAATCCTGCATTTCACAGGACAGACATGAGAGTTTAATGAGTTGGAAACAGTGTCTTATACATACTGCATACTCAATGTCTGTTGAATTACTGCACCTTTATTAATCCATCAACTATTAAGCAGTTATTTTTTTTTAAAGATTTTATTTATTTATTTGACAGAGACCCAGCAAGAGAGGGAACACAAGCAGGGGGAGTGGGAGAGGGAGAAGCAGGCTTCCTGCCAATCAGGGAGCCCGATGGGGGCTCGATCCCAGGACCCTGGGATGACCTGAGCCAAAGGCAGACGCTTAACGACTGAGCCACCCAGATGCCCCTAAGCAGTTATTCTTGAGAAAATAATATGAAATTGAATTTATAGCTCTACTCTTTTTTTTTTTTTTTTAAAGATTTTATTTATTTATTTGACAGAGAGAGACACAGCGAGAGAGAGAACACAAGCAGGGAGAGTGGCAGAGGGAGAAGCAGGCTTCCCGCAGAGAAGGGAGCCCGATGTGGGGCTCGATCCCAGGACCCTGGGATCATGACCTGAGCCGAAGGCAGACACTTAAGGACCGAGCCACCCAGGCGCCCCTATAGCTCTACTCTTAGAGTAAAACCCAGTAAACGGTTTTTTTTTTTTCATCCTTTTTAGAATAAGGCAATGTAGAAGTAAACATAATGACTGTTAGTAAGTTCTTACCCACACAGGAGTTAAATCAAATTGGTGGGGCGAGGGGCAGTAAAAAACACATATGTGATTAAAAAAATACATCTTACAGTAATTATCTGAGTCGCCAGATACCATTGTTATAATGAAGTTCTAGCTTTAATACTTTGTGAAATAGTTTGAGAAGCAGCAGGAGAGGCCAAGGGAGATGGGAATCATCCACATAGTGCAAGTGTACCTATAAAGCATTTTATACAATACCCATGATAAATCTGTGAAGTAAGATTACTGAAACTTGGAGATATCCAAGAACTTGCCCTAAGATAGCAAGCTAGAAAGTTATAAGGACTGAACTTGAATCCAGGTGTGTCTGACTCTCTAAAGCCTCAATTTTGGCTAAACCTATATCTGAGGATTTTCAACTTATATGCAAGTCTGGTTGAAGAGCATAATCTAGGATGAGATCAACAAATGATAGTTGGCTGTCCTGAAATTCATGGTTTAGAATTTTAATTTGTTGAAAATTAGAAATTCCTTTAGAACCATATATATGTGTTTTGGTTATAAGAAGGAAGTGGCATTTTTTTGTTCTCTTAGAAGTTTTCATCATGATAGTAATTTGTTCACATTTATTTTTTTTTAAAGATTTTGTTTATTTGACAGAGACAGCGGGAGAGGGAACATAAGCAGGGGGAGTGGGAGAGGGAGAAGCAGGTTTCCCGCCGAGCAGGGAGCCCGATGTGGGGCTCGATCCCAGGACCCTGGGATCCTGACCCAAGCCGAAGGCAGACGCTTAATAACTGAGCCACCCAGGCACCCTGTTCACATAATTTAAATGACCAAACTCTTCAAGCCTATACTTTTATTTTTTTGCCGAAGTTTTGCCACTGGAGAGTCTTTCTTTAAAGTCCCTACTTAACCAAATCTGGGGTACTGTGTTTTGTAGTAACCGCTCAAAGAGACATGCTGAGAAAAGACACAGATTAGCAACTGCAGACCTCACTATTCCCCCTCTCAGATTCCTGCTCTTGCCCCAGTCCTTTAATGTGGAAAATAGGTGTTCATTTTCTGTTATTCATTCCTTTCCTAAGATTTGTCTGTTAAATTATGAAATAGCTAGTTTCTTTTTTTTCTTTAAGATTTTATTTATTTGACAGACACAGCGAGAGAGGGGGCACAGCAGGGGGAGTGGGAGAGGGAGAAGCAGGCTCCCCACTGAGCAGGGAGCCCGATGCGGGGCTCGATCCCAGGATCATGACCTGAGCCGAAGGCGTATGCTTAACGACTAAACCACCCAGGAGCCCCTGAAATAGCTAATTTCTTAATTATGAATTTTATCATTAATATTGCAGAGAGTGGGCAAGAGATTTGATTTGAGGTAAAATGAGTTTCTCTTTCTGTGTAATTGTCTGGTCCATCTCCTTTTATCACCTAATGGTCTGGATAAGCAACCCATTGAATAGGCAATTTGAGTGGACTAAAAAAGGAAAGAAAATGGCAACTGATAGTCATTTGTTCATTTTAAAATACATCTGTCAGTTGGAGCATTTGGCTTTTCTGTTTAATAAATTAGACTTTTAACTTTTTATTGACTCAGTCTCTAATATATCTACTTAATGCAATTCTGCCCACCTGATTTTTTAGAACCAGACATAAGTTCAGAGGAATCTGTCTCTACTGTAGAAGAACAAGAGAATGAAACTCCACCTGCTACATCTAGTGAGACAGAGCAGCCAAAGGGAGAAGCTGAGAATGAAGAGAAGGAAGAGAACAAGTCCTCAGAGGAAACCAAAAAGGAGTAAGGAGTTATGCCTTCTTGCTATTTATAATTGAAGACTATGTAAAAGGACTGTAGATCAGATTGTTTTAAGGCTTTTTAACATTGGTTTATGCTAGATACTTGCTGTGTACTTGGATTTACTTTTTAGAATTATTGTTTGAAATAGGTTTGTTATGTAGTTGTATGGCCTATTAGAGTTTGTAGTAGTTATTATAATAGTGGTTTGAATAACTCAAAATTCATCGCGCTTGTCTTTGGAATTTTTTTTGTGCTAGAATTCATTGTGGGAGTGTCTGATATTTTAATCATTGACATAATTTCAATAAGAAATGAAACATGGGGCACCTGGGTGGCTCAGTCAGCTAAGCGTCTGCCTTTGGCTCAGGTCATGATCCTGGGGTCCTGGGATCAAGTCCCACATGGGGCTCCCTGCTCAGCAGGGAGTCTGCTTCTCCCTCTCCCTCTGCCTCTCTCTCTCTCTCTCTCTCTCTCTCTCTCTCTCTCTCTCTGTCTC